>NC_133101.1:6898568-7224068 GCF_022965805.1 Primulina eburnea
ACTTTGTAAAAAAAAAAATACATAATTATCTTTCTAAACATTTACCAACACTATTTCAAAGATTTAATTTAGGGAGTTGATAGTTGATTATGTAGTGCACACACATATACATGTCTAGGCCATATTTTCGGTATATATATACAGTGGTGGAGCCAGGAATAAACTTCTACCCGAGCTAGAATTTTAAACTTTAAATCTTGTAATATTTAAAATTGATCTACCCGAGCTAATATCAAATTAATTCAAAATTTATATATAAATTTTTTTAAACAAAAAATTAGATCACCCGGGCTAAAGCCCGTATGTCATATATTGTGTCTCCGCCTCTGTATAAATAGTATATAAATTGATAAGATCAAGTTTTGTCAGTTTAGTACAAACTCCAACCGATTGTAACCATGTAACTTAAATATTTCAAACCGTACGACTGTCTAAACGACAAATTTTGGTTATTCAGCTAACATGATCATATATTGTCTCGTAACAGTATTTCGGTTACGGTAAAAAATTAAAATTGATTGATTGAATTCTCAAGTTGATGTAAGTGCCAAAATTTGTGTACCAAGTGAATTTTATTGAAAAGGAATCCCCTCAGAGAAGAACCTGAAATGTGTGTTGGAGCTTGCCTTGACATATTGGCTGGAAAAATTGGAATCATGCCTGCCTGCCTTTGTATGTGGTTCATTCATTTTTGTTGTATATACATACATACATGTGAACTCGAAATCTGGACAAGCTAGGAAACACCCGTGTAATCAGTACTACTCCCACGGATACTTATCCAATATTTTTTGGAAATTATTTTTATTTCTAAAAAACACACAAAAATAAAAAATAAAAAAAAAATCCCATAATAATTTATACGGAAAATTATTTTTTGTAACAAACTTATCATGTTTCGAGTTTTAGTCTACTAACTTTTTAAAATATTGTTCTTGCGCACTCATTTTTAATTCCTTACTATTTTTGTTCAATTGCCGACGTGACGCTGGACAAAGTCAACAATTTTCGATACCATCTCGGCAATAGTTGGTACTACGTTAACATTTGGCAAATTATACGAATAAAATCTAAAATATGCCAAGTTAAAATTGTAAATTTCCCTTAATCGAATTGGAAAATCCTGTGAAATAAATCGACTCATAAGTACCAAAAAATTGAATAGATCGATCCCGTGATAGAACCAAACATAAAATCATTGCATGATACAAATTTTAACTTGTTTGAACTTTATATACCTTACAAATGGTGACGGATGTGAAGCTATTTCCAGAAATCCCAATCAATATATCAATTAGTAATGCCAAAATATTCTCTCATTCAATATGAACAAAGCAGGAACAAAAAATAATTTAGGTTGCATTGTTGGTTCTTAAAATTACATCATCTCATATTTATTATATGTATTGTTTTCGTGATATCAGTACTCAGATTGAATTTCAACAATATAAATTACTGAAATAGTTAAAATAAGTATACATAACTAAAATTGTAACTTTTTTAAATTAAGTTTCACGAGTTTTTTCACTCCTACGTATTAACGATTTTTGTAATATGTTGTAAGCCCATCGATGAGTGTTTAAGTTATGAAGTAGCTAGATGAGATTCTGATCAATTGTCATGATTTTGATTTCTTCCGTAAACACTTACTTAGACGAATCTGTCATACAAGTTTTACTTAACATAAATTACTTGGTTAACGTGATTTATAAAATAACGTGTTAGATACCAACAACTAGGGGACATTTCTCCAAATGATAGCTGTATGGATAACATTTTGGCTTATGTGGAAATTGTTAGTATTTTTTTTTTTAAAATATTTTTTTAAAATTATTGATTCTTCAGTGTGCGTTGCTAGTGTTGTACAACGACTAATTAGCGCTTGCAAAATTGATTTAATTTTCTTTTAAAAATAATTTTTCTATAATATCTCATTTTCTTACTACCCAAATACCAATTTTTCATTCCATTTCAATCTTCTACACCAATATTCAATTACGAAAAATTTAGTTATTCAAATTTACAATATGTCAAACCTTCGTACTGCTATGTAATACCATTTCTTGTTAAATAAATTTTTTATATTAAATTAATTGTAATAGATAATTATCAAAATATTTACATAAATTAAATATTAAATGAAAATAACAATTAAAAAATTATCAATGAAATTAATTAGATAAAATTTAACAAAAATAATTTTATTTAAATTTATTTAGTGACAGTGATGCATATTTGATTGTGAAATGTGAGATATTCGATATCACTGCGTATTTGATTTATGGCGTGAACAAATGAAATGATAATATTTGGGAGAAATATCCGTGTATTTATTGTGGTTTTTTCTGAATAATTATTAAAGTGAGTGCTCTAAAACGTACATGATTAGTAGAATTTGTGATTTATAATCATGTCAATTCTGATTATTTAATATTTTTTGGAAGAATAACTTTATTGACGAGAATGATGATGATCTTACGCGAGAGTGATAACTCTCCTCAACGAACGGAGGTTCATTTTCGTCTCAACCAAATAAATTATATCATTATTCGACTAGAATTTCTAACATCATTTTCAATATCGACTCGTAATTTCTAATAAATGTTTGGGAAAATTGTATATTCAGTCATATATGTTTACTTCTTTGCGATTTTGGTCCTTTTGTCCTATGAAATTTCAATCTTAATCATCTTTTACGATTTTTTTACTTTTTATTTTTTTACAATTTTAGTCATTTTCATCGGAATTTTTTATACATTTTTATATCACATCAATGTCACATTAGCTTTGCATTGACGTCACATCAGCATCGCATCGAAAAAATGATAAAATATCATGAACACAAAACTAAATAATTAAGACTGAAATTTGTCGACATAGACGACCAAAATTACCAAAAATGCAGCTTCCCTAAAAAAATTATGTTTTCAGACTTGGAGCATGACTGCATGATAGCCAAATGCATATTATTCTAATGGGATAAAGTCGTACATATTACACGAGATTAATCCATACTTGAGAAAGGAGCTTCCTTGTCTCTTAGTATGATTTCGAGGGATGATAAGGTGGTCGGGATCAGTTATTTTTCTTAATAAATTAGTCTACGAGATTATCCGAAGATCCACACACACACCTAAGTAATTTCAAGATCAAGACTTCACGAATTCCAAATCTTCTACCTCCTCTTCTGAAAAAAGTTTTGAGTGCGGGTATCTATGTCAAGATTAAGGCAATATATATATATATATATATATATATATATATATATATATATATATATATATATATATATATATATATATATATATATATATATATATATATATAAAAATATATATATATATATAATTTGATATATTGCTCACATTTGTCGCGAATTGTGCACACGAACATTTTGAAAGAATTTAATACAATACATTTTTCAAGACATAGAAAGATGCGTAAAAGGGCGACATTCCATAAGATATCGCCCGTGGTTGCTCACCTAATGGTGAACAAACTAACGCGACTCTCTCTTGTATATGTATGTATGTAACATCAAATCTAAAATTGTCATGACAAAAATATGAGCTGATACATGTTCATAGATTATACTACATGACTAGTCCTATAATTGTAAAAATATGATTTCCTTAAAAGGGATATATACACCAACACATTTGTAATAAACGCGATTTTATATGTAATATGTTATTCTCAATAGAATAAATAATGTCATGACACTATTTTTTAAATTTGAAATTATGAGATGAGATTACGGGATGAAGGTCAAAACGAGAGGTCGACTCGAACCTGATCCTGACCAGCTTTTAACATAGTTGGCTATTTTTCATGTCAATTCGATCCGGTAATAAAATCAGGTGCACTAAAAGTGACCCGAACTCAATCAGCCAGATCCATTTACATCTCTAGTAAAAATAAAATAACACATAAAAAATTATTAATTTTCAACTAAACCTAATGTTTTCAGATTTGATGGCATGTCTGGTGCTATATCATGTAAATAATTTTTAAATATTACGTCAGCATTATGATAAAAATATTATTTTTTTAAAAAAAAAACTAATTTATTGAATTAAAACTAAGTATATGACCCAAACCCAAAAACTAAGTATCATGTCGAATTATGAGACAATTTGCAGTTTTCCTTGTTATCTCCAGGTTTCGAACGGGACATAGGATGAAATATATGAATTGATGTGGAGGCGTAGGCCCAGGTGAAATTTGTCGTTGGCTTTAAAATCTATATTATCTATCATTTTCATATGTTCACTTCGAAAAATAAATATATATTATTATCTGTTCGGTGTATGCAATTTAAATATAAATATAATTTTGTTTCAACTTTATGTTTTAAATTATTTTGTTTTGATTTGTAACATTTGCATGTGAATGTACTTTCTTAGAGAGCAAGTCACGTGACCAATTTTCTTCCTAACTAGTTGAGAAAATAAAGTTTAAACACGGATAAAATAGATTCAAGTAAATTACTTAAGAAAGAGTGAAAATAATTTAGAAATGAAAAAGGAGAACTGAGCTAACCTTCATTTTGATATTTCCAAAAAAAAAAAAATTTACATAATCATATATATATATATATATATATATATATACATATTTTTAAAATAGAGAGAGAAAAAGTGAGATTAATTAGGTTGTAGGTGAACGCTTGATCAATGATTATGAGTTTGATTCTCTCTACGTACCAACACTTTCTCGGACGAGCCAGTTGCACAGGCCGGGTCTGTCTGGTGCGGATGCGTTAATCACAACTACATGGTGTACATAGATGAAACGAGATTTTAATCAACGTGAAGTAAATAGCAATCATGGGAATATATATAGCCGCATAGGTAAAGATACTATATTTTCTCTACTAAAATTATCATTTAAGTTTTTGCCCACGCCTTTTTTAAATCCTTCTTAGGCGCCTATTACCACTATAAAACACAATAATTTTCGCATCCAGCCCATACAAACAAGTAAGAACTAGAAAAATTCAGACAATTCAGAAGAATACCAATACTTTGGTTTACCTGTATTTCATTGTAATTCTTCTCTTGAATCCGGTTGAATCTTCAATTATGTTGGGGTGCAATATATATCTTTGTCCGGAGAAGGATTGAATCCTGGTACTAGAGCTGATATACGGTTTTAAATATTTAAGTTGTGTTGTTACCACCAACTATAACTTTCGGTGTAACAATAAGGTTACTACAATTAATATCAGAGTCATTATCACATGTTCGATTATCATTTATTGCAATTATTGAGAGATAGATTATTGGAGTACAATAATTGTTTATGTAGGGAGAACGATCGAATCATGACGTTTGAGTTGTTATGTGGTTTAAAAGGTTTTAGTTGTACAGTTACCACCAGCTATAACTTTTGGTAAAACGTAAACAAACACTTACTCAGTCTTGCAAATTATTTATTAGATGACAAATTTTCCACACGTATAAGAAAAAACAGAGATTAGACCGAAGACGTCTGTTTTTATCAAATCCTTGGTCTCTAAATCCTGGCCTGATTTCTTGTAATATGTATAGGTGATATATATACTTTCACCAAATAGGAGACCTAGTATTAAGTAACTGTAATTAATAAGTAAATCTTGTCTATTCATTCAACAAGCTTATATTATCACATTTAAACTTTAGAAAAGTAGCTAGCTTTCAACACAGTCTATTTATGGCTATTATACATCATACATGTATCTAATTTCATATATCTATCTTCATTAAATCCATCGTATAATAATGCATTATAATATCACACTAGAATTTTATCTTTTGATCTCAGTCATAGCTATACTAAGATCGAATTATACAAAACCCCAAAAGGTCAATGGACCAAAAAAGTTATTTTTCCTTGATTTTAACTCCGATTATTGTAAAACTCGATTCGAACTCTAAATGAGACAAAAATAATTTTTGTTTATTCATATATATATATATATATATATATATATATGCATGTATCCATCTTCAAAAATTTCATGTGCATACACTATCAACGATATGGAAATTAACCAAAAGCTAGCAAAGGAATACAACTTCAAGAAGATTGATTTTTCGATATAATCCCGCGTTGAGAAAATATTTCGAGTATAAATAATTTGTGAATGAACTCCAAGGCAAGTTTGCTAACGCTTTGTTTTAAGAAATTTTTTCTCCATCACTTTAGTCAGATAGATATGAAAAATTTCTCTCAGGATACAATGAAGATATTCTGTATTTGTAGGTGACTAAATCAAATCAGAAGCCAACACAAACAAAACTGAACTTCTTGATCTAATGATGTCATATATATAGAAATGAAAATTCAATTCAGAACAGACGCGATTCTTCATCAAACATTGCACTCTTTCATGAAAACCCATCATGAAACAAGGTGTTGTTTCCAAAGAGTTGCCTTACAGGTCGATCCCCGTAATTTTCGCAAGGGTAAACATTATTCGTTATCAACAAACTAAATAATTATGAAAATTGTTCTAACATCCTGAAAGATTCTTTTGTGGTCAAAGTTGTTAAAACATAAATAACATTATCGTTCGTTTATATTTCAATATTTGGCATTTTATGATAATAAATTTTTAATAAAATCTAGATCAAACTCGGTCGAATAGTTAATTATCTTGGAAAACCCTAAAAAAATCAATCCCGGACATTTCTTGTATTTTATAGATCGAATGCAAGAGACAAATATAAATCACAGTATATGTATGAAATGCATTGTTTGGTTGTAATGATGAAGTGCACACATGTGAACAGGTTGGTACGTACGTGAATATTTGTCAACAAGCAAGAATGGAAGAATGGCAACTTAATTATATATGTGCAGGAACTCTTATGCTCTGATTATATTAAGTTTGTATTTTTGTATGTATATACGTACTTATAACATCTCGTGATTAATCTCACTCGACATATTTCAGGATTTATGAAAGTTTATTGTCACTTGTTGTATGTTCTGTAATAATAGCCATTTGAATCCAAAATTTGCCAGTTCTCTTGATGATGCAGCAGATGGGTCGGCAACCTTGTGCGCGTAATATATATATATATATATATATATATATATATATATATATATATATATATATATATATATATATATATATATATATATAAAACGATATTCTAAATGATTTATAATTAAGCTAGAACGGACTTCTATGTATCACGGACTTGGGTTAATTATTTTGATAAAACGAGAAGGGATATGAATTGATTGCTTCAAAAATCCATCGCGCAATTGTGTTTAAGTTGGTATAGCTCCAATTTTAGAGCTGTCTGCGAGAAATAATACTGGGAGATAAGTGTTATGCAGCGTAAAATACCATGTGTATGGTATACATGCACCTTTTAAATTTATTTGACAATATTGCTACATCCATGGGAGCATATGTCACGTCCCAGTTAGGAGTGTCAAAATGCGACACGACCTAACATGAAAAAAATCAGGTTCGGGTTGGGGTTGTTGGGGTTGGGGTTGGGTTCGGGATGGGTGGATTCGGGTTAGTGTCATGTTAGGCGTGTTTCGGGTTGGGTCGGGTTGACCCGCGAACTGTTTTTTTGAAAATATTACTTATATTTTTATATATTGTATGTTTGAACAAAATTTATTGTATATTTATATGATAAATTTTCATCATATAATATTTATTTTGCATATTTTTATTTTTTTAACAATTTTTTATTTGATTTAGTAAATATATTTTTAATTTTCTACGATTAAATTTTCAAATTTAAATCAAAAATTTTGTTATTATGTGTTTAAATTAAAATATTACTATTATTTTTATTTTTTGAATTTTTTTCATTAATTTTTTAAAAAAATTTAAAAAAAATTAAAAAAATTCGGGTTAGGCGGGTTAGACAGGTTGAGTCGGGTTATACGGGTTCGGGTTGAAAAAAAATAAACAAAATTTCGCGGGTTGACTCGAAACCCGACCCAACCCACCCGATTGACACCCTTAGCCTCAGTGACGGGTTTAGTCGACACCGACGTTGACTCAAATTTACACTCGAAAACAACAAGTCTTAGAAGTACAAAATTCATAAACCAGTCTTAATTTTTATTCATAATACTAAATAATTCATTGTCTGATACAAACTCAAATACTAATGTTTACAACGAAAATGTAAAACCAAACAAAACAACGTCTTAACAGATACAACAGAAACATAACTTAGAATATAAAAACAACAATCTTCTTCACCAGCCCCAAAACTGATTCTGCTCTTTTTCTTCTAACAATTCTTCCTCGTTCTTATCTGAGATGGGTTTGGTGGGTGAGTGATATGGTTGTCACTCAGTAAGCGGGGGCGAGAATAACTCCCAGTTTTCAAAATCATTTTCCATAGAAACAATAATACAAACAATATACCGAAAACTTTTATTTTTAGAACATGAATCAATATTCAGGAATCAGTATTCAAAAATAAGTATTCAGAACAAGAATCAAAACTTAAAATTTAGATGTCAGTCCCCTATATGTTCTCTCTCCTATAAGGGGTGAGGCCACTAATCAGTAATCAGAATTCAGTAATGTTCAAAATATATATTCCTACCATTAGTTCACTAGGTTTCAGTGCTTCAAAAATCAGATTTTGAAATCAGAAATACATATACTTTGCTTCAAAACAGAATCATTAAATTGGTTTCAAGATATTTATACATAAGCCCACTTACTGTAATTTGCTATAAAGTTTCGGTTGAATTCTTGAATTTGCTTGTTCTTGCTACTGGTTTCTACTGCTCGAAACTAGGTACTCTCTTAGCTCGAATTTCAAGTGATTACTCAAGATTTGTATAACATCATTTCAGAAATTTGAGGTTGCTATTTATAGGTAAAATTCTGACTGTTAGCCTCCCAATTAATTGTCATAATCTGCTACGATGTGCCATTAACAATCTTTATTCCATGTTAAATACTTCAGTTACAAGTTATAAGCAGAATCAGTAGCTGTCTGCTGGAATCTCCCGCTACTGAACTCTTCTGCTGCTGGATTCTATCTGCTGGAAAATATCAGCTTCTGAAATATTATTTGCTGCTGGAATTTTAGCTGCTGCTGGAACTTTTGCATTGCTGCTGAATATTGTAGCTGCTGCAAAATGTTAACTACTGCTGGAAGTTCGGGTTCTCACAGCATCTATCTATGAGTTACTTCTGGACTCCTAGTGCCGGTGGATCAATGTAATGGGTCAAACTGTGACGAGAACATCGCGTTCATAGAAGGGGTGATTGTGATGTTCCTATCCCACATGTTGAATTAGAAAATAAAATAAAATTTAAATTGGTTTATAATGAGACATATATAAACTTATAATAACTTTGCCAAAACATTTTTGGTAAAATGGAGTTTTTAAGGTGTAGAATGACGTTGATACTTGATTATAACATTTGAATTTCTTAATCACTCTATTGATCCTATCAAATATTTTACATTTTTTATGATCATCTATATTAAGTATTTGGGGAATTGACGGATACAAAATAATATTTGGATGAGATCATTATTTAGTCGTGTATACGGAGGCCTAGACCCGGGGGCATGACATGTTGTATGTATAAATAATGAATAACATATAAATTTATATGTAATATATAGATTAATATTTTACAACCCAAATTAATTAAGATAAAGAATTTTTTTTACTAAAAACGTACATTTAAAGTAAATTTAAAAATGGATAAGTTTAAATCATTTTGAAAAAATTAATCACTTATATTTTAGCTATTAAAACAGCATTGTTAGTTAAGGGGGGGTTTTTTTCTGAAAAAAATAGATACGGATTATTTTGGATAGAGCAGAAAATTTTCTAATTATTTTGGATAAGAGTAGAAAAATATTCACCACTATGGATGTCTTACTTATGGTTAGCAATATATATAGTATTAGATTATATTCAGTATCGATATAATGTAAGTATTAATTTTTAATTGTATTTATATTAATGTGACATGCAAGATCAACTTCTCTTTTATGTAATGTTCAGTATTCTAAGAAAAGCGGTAAACGGTACTAGATAGCCGGTCAACTATCTCCATATTTATCAAATAATTTTCTATATCGTATTCAAACTCAAAATAAATGATATATTCTTCATCTTTATCCGATACAAAATTGTCAAACAATCTTTTTTTAAAAAAATTATATATATATATATATATATATATATATATATATATATATATATATATATATATCATGCATACCTACCGTGCACACCTATGTGATCACCGATGAGGTGTCACTCACCCATTGGATGCGCAATTTTTCTATATTTCATCACATCCAATTGGTGGGTGACACCTCATCGGTACACACATAGGTGTGTAGGTAGGTATGCAGGATATAAAAACTTATATATATATTAAATTAGGCGACGACTAAGCAGCCTAGGTGGTCAAATTTTTTAACAACGCCCAAAAACATCATGTTCTTAAAAATGGGTCCACCGTCTAACACCTAGGCACCCCCACCTAAGAGATTTTTGTCGTCCACCGCCGAGGCGCCGCCCGCCCACTGGTAATGTTTATTTAATATTCATCTAGCTGAGCGAGGGTGAAGAAATGTGACTACCATTATTATATTCCTCAATAATTTTATATATATGTTGGTGTTTTGTCCCCTAATATTAATGGCTATAATTTATTGTAAGAATCCTTACATGCACGTGCAAGATAATTAGTCCCAAACTGAGTTTGTATATATGCTAGTTTATCGTCTCTCGAGGTGATAGCTCATAAAATTAATTAGGAACATAAAATACACATTTCAACCTTTTTTCATAAAGGAACACACTTAATAATCAGTAATAAAAATTGAAATTTATGTGGTGGATTTCGCATCATTGCAATTTTGGTCATGAAATTGGGTTTTTAGCCTTGTTTTATTTATTTATTTATTTATTTATTTTAATAAATTTAGTCATTTTTTATTAGGAGTAATGATGTAACTATACACCTAAACATCATCTGAAAATAAGCCGGAAAAAGACTAAAATTGCAATAAACCAAACCTAAGAAAAATAACATTTCTGGTTATCGTTGAAAACAAATTGCGAAAAACTAACCTTACGATATATACCTACTCGATACAGATCGTATATATATATTACAAGGCAAAAACTTATGTGAGACGGTCTCACAGGTCGTATTTTGTGAGACGGGTCTTTTATTTGGGTCATCCATGAAAAATATTACTTTTTATGCTAAGAGTATTACTTTTTATTGTGAATATCGGTAGGATTGACTCATCTCACAGATAAGATTCGTGATACCGTCTCACAAGAGACCTACCCACAATACAATGAGTGTCTTTAATTATTTATTTTAAGCATATGATATTTTTCCACATGTGTAATATAAAAAGTTGAGTAAAACTAAATTTTCCAATGATTTTGGGCACTGTTTAATTCGTAAGATAACATATTAAAATAATGTATTCGAAGAGGATCATAAATTGAGAGATAAAGATAATAAATTGATATATAACCAAACACTTTATTAGAAATAGTATGATTTTAATTTTTTTATTTCTAAAAATTTGTATCTTCAAATCCGATATCCATTTCCACTTTTGTATCAGATTTCTTCTCAAACATTATATTTTATTTCCGTTTTGAATATCATTTTTTAAAATTTGTTCTATTTGTAGTAAAAAGATTAAATATTATTTATGTCGTCCCTCTTCGGAGGGGTGTTCATTTAATGCAAATCTCTTATCAAAGTTTAAATTTATTTTTTATTTTTTTTTCGAAACTATAAATATTATGTAGTAAATGCAAATGGGCAAACAAGGATTAGAAGGTATTAGGGATCGTTTACAGAGTTATGACAGAGGAGGAGTGGCACGTGTAGAAAGAGAGTGGAAGAAGACAAAAATGACGGCTGTTAGAAGAGGGAGCTCCAAATTCCCCGTGAGGGGTGTTTGGATCCTTCCAAAATTCCCAAAATTATTAAGAAAAAAACACATCCATATTTGATGATTCCCCTTCACTTTTCTCGATAATATTTTTTTATACAAAAAAACAAACAATAATTTCATATACATTGTTTCCACTCCCCAATCCAAGCCATGATCACGAGCTTGTTTTTTTCATCTTGAATTGATTAGTCATATACGATTTTAATTATCACACACACACACACACACACACACATATATATATATATATATATATATATATATATATATATATATTATTAAAAAAATTATCTTGAAAATCTTGAGATTTTCAGTTTATGTTATATGAAATTTTAAAATATATTAAAACGTTAAACAGATTTAGTGACACGTGATTAACATTTATTTAATGTAGCAAAGTAAATTAATCACATTGAATACATCAAAAGATTTGAAAAGTCGACTAAACATATATCATTCGCCTTTCAACATTTTGGCGGAATCTGCAATCTTAAGATGACCATATTAAAAAAATGCTAGCAAATTTTAAGTTAAGGCAAGAGAGATTTCTACATCGTAAGGCGAATTTGCCCCACATTTGGTACTCACGATATATGATAATCGTCACCCAAGATACAACGAATTTCAACTTGTGATGGTAGCACTATAAATACAAGTTTAATAACCATGAAATGATATGAATTCTCTCTTGTCTAGAAGAAAAAGACACTCAATATGAATGCAAATATGCAGGAAAATCTGATGATCAAATTTGTTTTTTTCTCAAAAGTGTTTTCATGTTGTCTTTGATCATGTACATATGATATCAATCATTAGAGACATGTTGTTTCATCTAAGAGATGTCCCTTCATTCAAAAAATTGATTGAAAATAATCAAAGAAACTATTTGGATGTAGGGTATCATGAAAACTCGCAACATTTACCAATTTGCGCACGCCAGGTGCCTAGGAGTGAATTTACGGGCGTCTAGAAGCCTCCCTCTAGCTTTTGGCTTTGAACATTGGTAGAATACTATCAGATTTACTATGCCACGAAGTGAATACGATGTCTTGAACTTCTTGGCAGTTTGTGTAAAACCAGACATCAGTAGCTATACAATAAATTTCTTATTATTATTATTATTATTATTATTATGGTTGTGTCCGCTTTGACCATAGAACACATCTTGATTTCATAAATGTTTCTTTCAGCAGTCCGTTCTCACGCTGACATATGTAACTTTCCTTTAAAAGTATTCTACTGTACTCCACTTTTTACAGGTAAAGAAAATCATTAAAACTACAATACTTAACATCACTACTATACATTAGTAGGTTACAACACTCATCGTCATAGGAATGAGAAACGAATAATTCCTGAGTGTTCGTTCAAGTTCTCATAATTTTGTTGTTCCATTGAACCAGGATCTTGAGTTGTCCAATCAACGAGGTTGGTTTACCACTATGAAAATTTTATTTTGTAAGTTTTAAGTTCATTCCTCTTGACAGGCTACATATTTGATCTTCGTACAAGGCTTTATACAACGTGATCGTTAAATTATTTTATGATTTCACTCAATCGAAATGATAACATTGGAGATTAAGTTTAGCATGGTATTGTGTATTTGACGTACAAGTCAAGACTTACCATCATTCATTTAATTTTGTGTCATATTTTAATATGATATTTTTAACTTAAATACGACAACCCGGGACTTCGAATTATTTATAGGACTTTATGACATTTTTGAAGTTACACAAACTTTGAAATGTATAGAGTCCTATCCAATTTGAATTTTAAGTGATAAAACATTAAATCCAAATCAATGAATTAATTTCTCGAAAACTTGGATTTACAAGTGATTGTTTAAAGAATTCAAAATAGCTCTCTAATATAATTACAAAATTCGAATTTTAAGCGCATAACTTGAAAAATCCAAATTCAAGAGTTTATATCTTATAAATTTTGTATTTTAAGTGTGAAAACTTAAAAATTTGCATGTAGAATTAATTATTTTTTTTTAAAAAAAAAGAGAGAAATGAGAATGATGTAATTCAATTATACCCAATATCAAAGACTTTCCCCCACGTATTTAAGTAAGCATAACTTTATCAAATTCTAAGCAATAATAACTTATACATCCAAATTAAATATTTTATATCTTTCTATGTTTTGAATTAATCGTTTTTCTTAAAGAATTCAAATCAAGTACATTATTATAAAATTTGACAACATTATATTTTTCAAGTCTGTTGGGTGTAATAATCGTCTCTGCTTGGTAGAGCGATCGAACCGTGGTGCTTGAGCTGCTGTGTGGTTTAAAAGATTTGAGTTGCACCATTACTACTAGTTATAGCTTTTGGTAAAGCGGCAAGCGCTCGGTCCTACAATTGGTATCAGAGCCAAGGTCATGGGTTCGATTCTCATTGATTGCAAGGAGTGCAATTATTAGGAGGGAGATTGTTGGGTGCAATAATGGTCCCTACTTAGTAGAGCGATCGAATCGTGGTGCTTGAGCTGCTGTGTGGTTTAAAAGATTTGAGTTGCACTATTATTACTAGCTATAGCTTTTGGTAAAGCGGCAAGCGCTCGGTCCTACAAATTCTATCACTTCACTTATAGTTGAATTTGTATTGAAACTTCCAAGTTTTCAAATTTTAAGCATTTTAACTTAGAAGTCTAAATTAAATATTTATATATCTTAAAAATTTAGATTTAAGCATGTTTCTTTACAAAATTTAAAATTTAGAATCTCGAATTTCAATAAAAAAATTGAATTTTAAGCATAAAAGCTTATAAAACTTAATTCAAGATTTAAATATTAAAAATTCAAAAGTTTTAATCATACACATCTTACAAAATTCAATTGGAACCAAACAATAGAGAATACAACAACTTGTCAAATGTATATAATTGCAATATCATTTTTATGTCAATTAGAAGCCACTAAAGCTTCATTTTTCATTTCAAAAGATATACATCCCATACATGTACGGTCATAAATGAATATGATGAAATATTATTTTCCCCTATTTAAGGAGCCATAAAACTTTCTAGTAGATGGATTGAGACCATTTATGATTCAACGCATATCTTATTTAATGCTGTAAAATTTTAGACATATGATTGATTATTTTTTTCAATCCATAGTCTAAATTTAAGAACTCGAGTTTCATTCCAATTTTTTTGTTTCTTTAGTGTCAAGAATCTTCTTACACTCAATACACAAAGCATTGAATTAATGAGGCAGAAACTACTTGAATGGACTTACTTATATTCATGTGTTTAACATAATCCTCGTGGTTCACAATTTTCAATCTTTGCTTATTGTAGAGAAAAACTAACATATTCCTAGTTTTTCAATCAAAAAATTTGAAAGAACGTCATATTTAAGGACTATAACAAGAAGAAACAATGAAAATTTTCAAAACCTAGTATTGGAAATTCAGATATTCACAAGTCGTGAAACTACATAATTTGAAGTCGTTCGTGGTCATACATCTTCAAAGTTGTAAACCAAAGAAAAAAAATCCAAAGAATAGAAAATATGTCTTAAGATTGTTGGTGTGGATTCTCCAATCAACATCTTGGCGGGATTTGCAATCTAAAGATGGCCATAATAAAAAATAATGCTAGAAAATTTGAAGTCAAGTCAAGAGATATCTCTTTGTCCTTAAGAAAAATTTGTCATGTACTTGGTGCTCACGAGGATATGACAATCATCTACCAAGATAAAACAACTTCCAACTTATGATAGTAGCATTAAAAATCACAAGTTACATAACCATGAAATGATATAAACTCCTAGCAGCATGCTTAACACATACAAGTCAGACATGAAGTGGTGTTTCCAATGACGGACTTGTCTCTTGTCTAGAAGAAATAAGAAGAAGAAGAAGAAGACACTCGATGTGAATGTAAATGTGCAAGAAAATCCGATGATCAAAAATTTTTTTCCCTCAAAAGTTCTTTATTTTTGTCTTGGATCATGTATATATAAAAATCAATCATTAGAGACGTGTTGTTTCATTTAAAAATGTCCATTCATCCAAAAAAAAAAAAAAATATTACAAATCATCAAAAGACACCATTTAAATGCAGAGTACCATAAAAACTCACAACATTTGACAATCTGCCTAAGCGCCTCCCTCTTTGCTCTGGAAATTCCATGGAACAAAGGAAGGACTTAGGCACCTCTAAGGCGTTTTGGTGCATTTCTCGTTGTTGGGGAGCGTCGGTTTTCCCTTCAATATTCTGTTTCGAGTTTTATATCCGTCTTTACTTAATTTTCATTTATTAAGCTTAAAATATCCAAAAATAAATAAATTTATTTATCATGGCAAATTGTCCAAAAACATGATTGCTAAGACTAGAATTTGACAAATATAAGATTAAACCATGAACCAACAAATATATATAACCAAAAATACAATTTTCTCTTTCGTTCATCAACGCTATATATCCTGATATGATCACAAAGTATCCAATAACTAAAAAGTCTGAAACACTATTGTAATAATTATTAAAAATGCTGCATCGTCCATGTTGCTGGCATATTAATACAAAAAATAAAAACAATTTTTAAAAAGAATTTTCCAGGAGCAAAATAGTCCTTTCAACCAACGGCCAGCTTCGCAAACTCATTATTTGATATTTTAGGAAGCAAACAAAAAAATGAAGTCGATTTAAAGGCTGTAGCTCTTCACGATTCTCAGAAAGAATCAAAATCGCTGGAAATGGTTTCGAGGGAGCGAAAGAGAGAAGCACTTCTTCATGATAAGCTGCAGCGTCTTCGTGCAATCACTCATTCTCATGCAGTAATTTTATGTTATTCAATTCAATTCCTTCCATTTTCCATCATTTCATTCTTCTATACACATATATGAATCGATCATATCATATCATCTGATATATTTATAGATTTTCCACATTGAAATTCTCGGTGTCTGTAGTTTGGAATACAGATTAAGATCAAACTCCTGGATTTTGGCATATATATATATATATATATATATATATATATATATATATATATATATATATATATCTTTGTGTGTGTGTGTGTGTGTGTGAAGAAATAAAATTTTATGGGCAGATTTTTTTTTTTAGAATCGTGGTTCCTAAGATTTCTTGTGGGTTTTTACTTTGATATTTTGTATATACGCATCACGTGTACATAGTCGCTAGTGTATATAAAGATGGGATCAATAGGATTTTTCATACATATTTATATAAGAAAAATTAAGGTTTGTGGTTAATATGTGTGTGTAAGATGTCATTTTCCTCTTGTTCTTGATTTCCAATATGGCAAATTCTCCTCCTCCATCTGTATGATTTTTTACTCGTTTCGGATTTTTCACGTAAATCTTTGTATTTTATCGTGTAGTTTTGTTACAAAACTAATTTTGATGATTTTAATATTATTTGTTGATACTAGATGAACGAAGCCTCAATAGTATTGGATGCATCAAATTACATCACAGAGTTGAAGAATAAAGTAGACAGACTCAACCAAGACAGAGCAACTGCACAAAGTTCAAACACTCGCATCAATCCATGGCCAGTAATACTTCTAACCTTTTAATTTCTTTTACTATTTATACCTTTATTATTTTATTTTTCTATATCTATCCCTTTATTTAATTTCACATTCTTAAAGTCCTGCTTATTTTTTTCATTAACTAAAATTGTTACTTTATTATTTTGATATTATCATAACTAACATATATATTTCATGTTATCAAACCACTTGTAGAATAAATAAGCAACTAGGCTAACTATTAAACATGAAATTAATGGTTAAGTTGATCGTACGATAGTAATAATGTGTAATTTTTTATTTTAAACTAGGTATATTTTTATATTATATTTTATATATAAGAAATAATTTGGTTAAATTTTGATCAATTTTCAAATTATATAATTGTTGGAAAAAAAATATTTAAGTAAATTTGTGATAAAATTTGAAATGACTTCTTATTTATCCAAATAAGTAGTTAGGATTTGAATCTATTTTAAGTGGATTTTTCCCAAACAAATTAGAGATAAATTTGAGATCCTTGATTTAAAATTTCACGAACGTACGGATCGAAGAGCAAGTACTAATGTAAAAATAACTCTCTATGTAGAAAAGATTCAATATATATATACACCAACAAGCAACAAAACAATAAATATTAAATTTGAAAGTTTTCTTGAATTTATCAAAATATATATTTAATACGAGTTAGTCAAATTAACAGTTTGACCACAAAATATTAAAACAATGATTCCCGGACAAAGGGGGTAGTATTTATGATGTTTTTAAATATGGAACTAAGTAAAGGTTTGAATATATTATTTATTTATTTTAAGGCAAATTAAATTTTTGATTATGTATGTTTACCATTTTGTGTTTTTCTTAGTCTTGTATATTTCGATTTTTAACAATTTTAATCATTTTTCATCTGAAGTGCTAGCTTGTATGATAGTACATACATCATTGCCGTATCATGTTAAAATACTAAAATTGCACCAGAAAAAAAATGAAGATAGTGTAATAAGATTGAAATTAGACAATACAGAGGACCTTATTCATAAATTAAGAGGCAATACACATAATGAGAAACACAATTTCCCTCTATTTTAAAAATGTAACATAGGTAATATTTATTCAATGCAGTACCTTGTGCAATCAATGTTGCACTTTCATGAATTAATTTCCATATGTTTCGTTGCAGCAAGTTACCGTAGAAGCCCTAGAGAAGGGCTTTTTAGTAAACGTGCATGCACTGAAAAGCTGCCCGGGGCTTCTGGTTTACATATTGGAAACATTTGAAGAGCTAGGTCTGACCGTTGTGGAAGCTAGGGTTTCTTGTGCTGATAACTTCCATTTACAAGCCATTGGTGGAGAAGTAAGAAATTTAAACATCGACCCCTTTTTAATAATTACCTAGATAAAATAAAAACTATATAAATTCCTGCTTTATTTATTTACGGGTCGCGATGCAAACGTTGTTTGGACGTAAAATGAATGGAAAAAAAATCAGATATATTATAGATTTTGAAGTTAATTATGAAGAGTGTCTTACTTAACGACAATGCCTGTTTAGTCCTCTGAGACTTAAATAGGAGAATTTAGAGAATTTAACCATTACTTGACGAAAATTTTGATATAGGATATACTTGTCTTTAGCTTTTAATTTTGTCTTCTGCTTAGTGCTATTATGAATTTATTATGCATGAGAAGGTTTATTTTACACACACAAAAAATCAAAGAAGGCCACAAAAACTAACCAAGATATATATGATAAACGAGATTGCGAATCGACTGATATTCTTCAAACAGCAATACTTTTGAAATCAGATTTTCTTGGTTATGTCTTGCGTTAGTATTTTTCATAGACATATGGCGGATTCTTTAAAGAGCAAAATCCTTGCTCTATTTCTATAGGAGTATTGTTATTCTTGATATGGATCGGAAGGAGGGTGAGTAGAGTAATAACTCTTATCTCAAAACTAGAAAAATACTTAAATTTAAGTATGTGTTTGAAAGTTTTAAATTGTCCCATCCAAATTATAAATTTTATTAAGTTTTATATTTTAAATAGCCCATTAATTATGTTTTTAATTAGCATCAATAAACAAGGGCAGAAATCTAATTCTTTTACTGAATTTATAAACTCTTGACAGATTGAAGAAAATGAAGAAAGAATTAATGCTCAGAAGGTGAAACGAAGAATCTCGAACGCTGTCAAGAATTGGATTGAAAATAATGAATAATATCATAATTAAAGCCAATATATATATATTTATATATATATATATATATATATATATATATATATATGGCATGCTATATATAATTATGTTTTTTTGGCAGGCATTTATAATATACATATCTTCATATGCTGCTTTAATTTTGTTTATTAGGCATCTATAATATGTGATCAAAGATCACAAATTTTGATGGGAATAATCCCGAATGAATCTGATTATCTTTACTTATTTTTCCTCGATACACATTATCACATGAAGAAATTAAGAAAAAAAACAATTTCAAGGACAAAACATCATGATTAACATAATCCGGATCCTAATTTGTGTCGTCAAGGAGCTGAAACGTCATTAAAGTAATCTCGATTCTTTTTCGTTTAGGCTTTAGCGAGTAGAGATAGATACAGGTTATAGGACTAATTAACTAGTGATGCCTTTTAGACAAATGTTTCGGTTAAATTTATGTTAAATAGGTAATTAGTACGCTAATATGGACAATAATAACTGCAAGTACTGTCCTGGATGACATGACCATGTGAGACTAATGACAATAATAGATGGCATCAGGATCCAATCTTGATTCGGCACGCGCATATAAAAAAGATCGATATTTTCGACTAAATATCAGCAAAGAATCTAGAACACGAACATCAAAATACAAACTGCTAGCATGCAGTATCGATCCCTTTGTGTATATATATACATTATTACTAAAAAGAATGATGAAATTGTATATTTACATGTATTATATATTTGTCTAAGTGATCTTACTTGAATATGTTGATTACTCAATGCTTACAAGTATGACACGACATATAAAGTATACACTTATCCATTCATGATGATAATTACTGCATCTCCAGAACTGAACCTAGAAACTTAGAGACACTAGCCTGGGATATATCAGCTCTGCTTTGTTTGACTCTTGTTTTGGCCGAAGCTATAAATCATCGAAAGGCTTTCGGAAAAAGTGGAGCAAAGTGCTATGATACTTCTTGATTGCCATAAAAATTCAGAGCCATACCCCAAATCTTACAGACCAACAGTTGATCCGCACGCGAAATCTTTCTATTTGGAGCTATAAACCGAATCTACAGACCAATTAACCAAGCAAGTTATACGAGGCCTTTGGCTCATTGGTCGGGAGTTAGACTTACAAACTACAGGCCAGGTTCATAGGAGTTCGAACTTCCATGCCAACCGACTACTAGATAGGCAGGGGCGGAGCCAGGATCTTGGTTCAGGGTAGGAAACCATATATTATAATTAATAAAGCAAAAAAGAGAGCAATAATTAATCGACAGCTAAAAATAATGTGTCATAAAGTTTGAACACAAGTTACGCACAGCCAATAGCATTGATAATTGATGGAAAAACGTCAGAAAAATGAGGAACAACGATGTGTACAAAATCCGAAATCAAAACAAAATATGATATAAAATATACGTTCGAAAAATAAGCATTAATTCATTATCGATTGGAAAAAGCATAAAATTATAAAACAATGGAATGATCGACAAACATTGAACGAAACAACGAACCTAAAATTTGGTAATATTTTGGATTTTTTTAGAGATTATGAAAGATTAAGCAGTAATGAAAATGAATTGGAATGATTGTTACTCAAACTATATGACGTTTGTGACTCGAGAAAAAAAACACATACAGAAGGCTATATAGAGTGTATACTAAGATACTAATAACAAGTAAAAAATTGAGTCTAAAATTTGGGTCTACAAATTATTAAAAGAAAATTGGATCAGTATAGACCGCTAAACATATAATAATAACATATATAAATTAAAAATTTAGACATAAATAAATATATATATATATAAACATATAAAAAAAATTTGGCCCAGTGTAGGCAACAGCCCACACTGAGCATATGCTGGCTCCGCCCATGTGGATAGGGCCCGTAGAACTGAGACATAGAGTAGTTGGCTTGTTGACCCGGTTATAGTTCCAGGCCGGGCCCCCGTTTGCAGTTAAACAGGTGTCTAAGCAATATAGAAAGAAAATATTATTATGTTAGTATGTTACCACTTCACTAACCTAACAAAATATACCAATTCCATTAATTTTTTTAGGTTATGTTACATTTATTATATGTATAATATATTATTATATTATTTATAATATAAGATTTATAAGATGATAGCTTTTGTGTTGATCTCATATTTATCTTTAAAAAAAAACAATTAGAAACGAATAACATTGGCAAATACATATATGATTTTATATGTATTTACTTAACTTTTATTTGATTAGATAACTTAATCAAATCAAATTCAAAACATCAAAAATAACTTATTTCGTTATATCGTGGTCTTAGTATACGAAAGCCTACTCAAAATGTAAAACAAAAGCAAAAAAAATCATGTTTAAATTAATTTATAGAAGTAAACATTATCAAGAAAGATTAAGAGAAATCTCGGTAATTTTGGCGTTTGTTGATATCTTCCTCTCACGTTATTTTCATAAATAAAAAATGATATTTTGTTATCTTTGAAGTCGTATACAATCACCTTGAAAAATAAGAAAAAATCGTCATAATTTATTTCATTATTTATCAAGATTTTTTGACTTTATCTCTAAAATTAAACTTCTTCACTTTTTTTTGTCAAATCTACGAATAAGATAAAATCAAATAAAAAAAAAGAAATAATAATAGATAACAATGCTAGATAAAAACAAAAATATGATTTATAAAAAAATCTTTAATTTTTTTTATAAGATTCGGGCTTATTAATTATCTCTTGGAGAAGACTTTGCAACTTCATCCTTGACATGTAAATCCAATGGAGTATGTGCCTTGGAAGCAACTTTGCTAGACCCTCGGTAATTCAACGTAGATCTTCTGATATATGCGTGATGGTTGTGCTGAAAATTGAAATTGCTTGTTTGTTTGATTTAATACTTTTCATATTTTATTATTTTAAAACACATCACCAAAACTTATAAGGCAAAAACTTGTGTGAGACAGTCTCACGGATCGTATTTGTGAGACAAATCTCTTATTTGGGTCATCCATGAAAAAATATTACTTTTTATGCTAAGAGTATTACTTTTTATTGTGAATATGGGTAGAGTTGATCCGTCTCACAGATTAAGATCCATGAGACGGTCTCACATGAGACTCACTCTACTTATAAATACATAAAACATCTTCAAGTTTTAAAATTCAACTCATTTCATCTTATATATATAATACATGTTTGCCTAATATATTACATACAAAATGTCAATTTTATTCGTAACAATTAACGTTTTTTTAACATCTCATGCATAAAATATAAATTTTAGTTCTTTAATATACATATTCAAATTTTATCACTTAAATTTCTCGATCTTGGACATGTCAACAAAATTGACTAAACGCAAGTATTGTGATCTAACTAATAAATTGAAATGTATATTACCAATCTATTTTCATCTCAAAATTTATTGTATAAAATATTGTGTAATAATGATGTATAAATCTAAAAGTAAATTTTGCAACGTGCCTTTAATTTATATAGAAATCGATTATAATCTTACAACTGTTATTCAACTATAAGCTTCAATTAATGATGAGAATGTAACTTTTTGTCCACTCATTTATTTTTTATGTTTTGGTATAGTAAATATTCTAATATAGGTTTTTATGTATTATATTTTAGTTATTTTAGTCTGACGGCTGACATTAAGAGTGTCAAAATCAGGCACGACCCACCAACCTGACACGGTTCAACCCGAAAAAAATCAGGTTTGAGTTTGGGATTTTCGGGTTCGAGGCAGATCGGGTTGGATCCGATAGCTGACCCAAAAAAATGATCGGGTTGAGTTGGGTTCGGGTTGACACGAGTTGAACCGAAAATTTTAAATTTGTTCTTTAAAAAATATAATTTATAAAAATTGTCTACGTTTTTATATATTATATGTCTAAAAAAATATTTATTATATATTTATAACATAAATTTTCATAATTTAATATCTATTTTGAACATTTTTTTTATTTTTTAAACAATTATTTATTTGATTTAGTAAATTTATTTTATTTTTCTACAATTAGACTTTCAAATTTAAATCATATATATATGAGGAGATTTTGTTATTATGTGTTTAAATTAAAATATTATTTTTTTGAATTTTATTTAATTTTCTTTAAAAAAATTCAAAATCGGGTTAATCGGGTTCATGTTCGGGTTTAGAGTTTTCGGGTTGGCTCGGGTTCGGGTTAGGCAATTTTTGAATAATACTATTACTCAATCCGACGCAACCCACCCGAATTGACACCATTAGCTGACATAGCGTTGGACAAGCACACCATCACTCGGCAAAATATGACTAACAAAATAGAAGATGTTCCATCATGACCAAATTTTGAATACTTTATAGATGAAAGCCCACAATACAAGTTAGTGATTTTTTCTCGATTAATATTGTGTAAATGTAGTAAATTATAATAATTTTGTGTGAAAAAAATAAGAATATTTATGTAAATCTTACGCTTATTGTATATCGATTATTGGAGAATATAAGTAGCATTTTTCTGAATAAAATATATACGCATTCTTGTTTGACCCGAACATTAAGGCAAACAGTTCGCCCAAGTGAGATGAAGCCTGCAGATCTGCAATTTTAACACTTTGTTTAATCTCAGTTATCAGATTAAAGACGCATAATTTAAGGGTCTTTACGAATCCATTATTATTTTTAATTAATAATCGGAAATAATAATTATAATTCTTGGATTTCTACCACGTGGTCTTTCGAGTCCCAAACCTCAAATATTTTATTAAACTAAATAACTGTTTTTTTTCAAAAAAAAAAATGATGATGAAACTTGTAGCTTTTATCATTTGGTGTGTTTTGAGTAGACTCTGGTCTAATATAGTAATTTCAAACTACGTTTGTAAGATAAACCGTACTGAGTAACTTATATGCGACAGACTTACCCAAACAAATGTTGGGGGAGAATCAAACTAACTAATAGTATTGACTAATATATATAAAGAAGACTGGATCATTAATTTAATAAGTCTTTGGAGGTAGTTGCGTTTCGATTGCTTTATTATATTAATGTCTTGTTTTGGACATCAATGAAGTTGTTATTCCTAAAAAAAAAAGTTTTATATATATATATATATATATATATATATATATATATATATATATATATATATATAGAACGAGTTGCAGAAATATCATGTCTTCTATATGGCTTGAATAAGAACACTGGCAGCTCCACTAAGAGGCAAAGGGGGCAGCTGCGCCACTTGAATTCAGACGTGAAATTACCAATTTACATTAGCTCAATTTTACCCAAAATATTTTCCACCTGTTGAGCTTTTGTCACTTCCGGATCAACTTGAGAATTTTGTGATGGATATGCGTCTGAATTTTGAAGCATCTGGATCACAAGGTCTTTGTGATATTTCTTGAAAGATGGTTTAAACAAAAAGATACGTGACATACCAATTAGTATATAAGCTTGTGACTTTGATTTTGATTTTACCCGTTACAACCGCTATCGTCGGATGTGCCCTAAGGCTAGCATAAAAAAGCAATCCTAAGAAAATTCCGCGAAAAGAAATTTAGGAGCTTGATATCAGTTAAACCACGAATAACGTGTATTTTTATATCATTTTTTGAGTTTTGTTAGCCATTTTATTCATGTTCTAATACTGGATTGTATAATGTTTGTACCCCTACCCCACTTCCCAAATAAGATATCAATGATCAGGAGAAATATTGGGAGAGGTGATTTCCTACTATTACATATATCTCATCTCTGATGCTGTTGTTGTTTTATGATACTATGCTATTGTCATTTTGTTAATTAATCTTCCTATAATATATTTAATTTATTCATTATAGAAAAGGTTCATTCAAATAATTTTATTTGTGTTTTTTTTGGTGTAATAAGCATATTTTTTGTATATGGAGTAAAAGGCTAATCTTCTAAATTTATATACAATTATCCCTACTTGAACACGGTGATGCTACTACGTTCTGGGATCGGGATATGACAAATGTTACTCAATATTGTTTCGAATTATGAGATGAATCTCCAATCCGATTCAACTCATAAAAAAGTATCATTTTTTTGTCAAAAATAAACTAATTTTCATCATAATGATGTGTTAGGTCAACCTATCTTATGAAAAAAATCCGTTAAACCTTCACAAAATAACTACTCTTGAATTTAACATTTGGTTGCAGCGACAATGTATTTTTACTTTTACTTTAAATCATAATAATGCTTTTTGAAAAGTTCTAATTAATATCTCAAAAGGTATAATTCATTATCCATGGATCAAACTCAGCCACCCGGCCTATCCTATTCCCCTAAATAAAAGGGATCCGAAATTTTTTTTTACCAAATAAATTCAAAATAGAGTGTCGGTCAACAGAAAATAAAAACCAAAAAATCCATAAAATTTAAATTATATTAAATGCACGAAATATAGAGACAAACAAATCAAATAGACCTTTGATTTGACTCGTTTCTTGGATCATTCACAAAAATTTTTTAAAAAAGAAAGGAAAATACTCAAATACATTTCCTTATTAATTAACCTTAATAATAAAGTTTTAATTGGATTATGTAAACTATTGCGGCATCCACGCAACTTAATTGGTTCTATATTTTTGAATTACATATGAATCGAATTATTAGACCATAATATATGTTATTAATGAATCATATAATTCAATAATAATATAAATTATGCTGCTAAAATTCGAAAAAAATATAATTCAGTGAGCCTATTAATTAAGATTCTTAATTATTCTTTGCATGCCCCACAATGGACAGCACCATCTTCTTCACATTCTTGATTGGATCATAGTAATCCCAAATCATCCTCGAATCCCCGTTACTTCTCGGGCCGAAGCACATCGTTGAAGAAGGAGAGCTCGGATCAGGCTCGAGACGAGCCGCCGATGGGGATCGGGACTTCGGCGGCGAGTACGAGGAAGACGACTGCGACGACGAGGGGGAGAACGTGGGCACGACGTCGGATTTCTTCGAAGCCCTGTTTCTTGAGAACATGGACTTGCAGATCTTGGAGCTTTTGGGAGGATGATGATGCTTTTTCCGCGAAGGGTGAT
Source organism: Primulina eburnea (assembly GCF_022965805.1). Taxonomy (NCBI): domain Eukaryota; kingdom Viridiplantae; phylum Streptophyta; class Magnoliopsida; order Lamiales; family Gesneriaceae; genus Primulina; species Primulina eburnea. Next base: position 6,925,343 of record NC_133101.1, read on the forward strand.
TCGCTCGTGGGCTGCCGAGCTGGTACGACGGCGGGGGAGTGAGATGCGGCGCGCGCGCGCGGTTTTCGGACGTCTGCTTCGGAGTTCCCGGTCGAGACTCCCACGTGAAAGGAACCGAACCGGCGCCGCCGTAGTACAGGACCCGGAAAGATCCGTCCCCGTTGGGGGTGGAAGAGATGGAGTTCTCTCTGTACGAGAGCCTGGGGAAGAAGAAGGTGTCATGGTGGGGGTGGGGGGAGTTTCCGCCATTTTTTAGCGTTTTCGATCTTGCTTCCGCCATTGTTGCTAGCATTTGAGTGTAGATCGGAAGATTTGCAGACAAATCGGAGGTGGTAAGTGAGATCGGTGTAGCAGTGAGTTCCTAGTGGACTTTAATAGTACCAATATCTAGTAAGAAGACAAAGCCTTCATACGTAATATAAATATATAGTTGCGTAAATGAGTTTGATATATATGTGTCTAGTCTAGGGAAAAAACATTGTAAAATAATATTGGATATATTTTATGATGTAAGAATAGTCAATCTTTTTTTTTTTGGTATATAAATCATATTAGATAAATTTGCTCAAAAGTGTTTTGATTTCTGAAATCGACTTCCTGACCACTAGTCAAACGTTCTTCTATTCTACCAACTTAGACATCTTTTGGACATTTTTGTTGAAATATTGATATAGCATGAGATATGTAAATAACGAATGATAAAATTGTGCTGCTAAGACATCTGAGGAAGTATTTGAGTTGGTGGTTAAGTGAATATTTGATTAATATTTAGGAGTTTGATCACTTATATCAACACTTTCTTGAACTATTTTATATTGCCTAACTAACGAAGTTTGCATGTCATTGTATTAATCCAATTGTGTATCTCGTATGTATCGAAATATAGCAGTTGTGGGTTCTATTGTCAATAAAAAAAATATAAGAAAATTGTGAAAGAAGAAAAGTTATTTATTGCTCTGATATTGAGATTCCACTCATTATAAAACTAAAATCGAAATTAAGCAAATTTATATACCAATTTTACTATTTTCTATACTACATTGTAACATATTAAATACAGATATTAAAGATGTGACCAACCATTTATGGTGTCGATCATAATCGCAGTTGATCTAAAAAATTCATAATTTTCTATATTATGAACACTATATATGGATTTTTTTAAAAAAACTATTTAAATAGTTATTATGATTGGTTATCCAAAATATTTTACCAAAAAAAATTGAAGCTCTTCGTTTTAATATATTTTATTATGATGATTATTATTATCATTATGACAAAAAATTGTGTGAGACGGTTTTACGAGTTGCATTTTGTGATACAGATATCTTATTTTGATCATTCACGAAAAATATTACTTTTTATACTAAGAGTATTACTTTTTATTGTGAATATCGGTAGGGTTGATCCGTCTCACAGATAAAGATTCGTGAGATCGTCTCATAAGAGACCTACTCTATTTATATTATTATTATTATTATTATTATTATTATTATTATGGTAGAAAGCGTTTATTTTAGGTATGGTAAGCCAACCTAATAGGTAATAAGTAGAGGATTTCTTCGATGTTATGTGGGTAATATCGACAGACAAAATTTGGTCACATCACATATGTCGGATCAAAAATTCTATATTAATTCGACTCATCTTTGTTTACAAATGGTAATCGATATGGTCTGTGTAACCTAACATAGCTAACTCAAACTCAAACAAAAACCAAACTAGTTTATTTAACTGGTTCGATTAAACTTTATAAAGTTCGAAATTTGAGACAAGCTTATATGATCATAAAAAAAATCAATCAATTTATGTTAATTTGATTCATTTCTACTCTTAATCAATTAACTATGAAAATGTTAAAAACAATACAATAACAAAAATATTAATTTTTTTTTAATCTTAGATCAGCCTATTCTAAAATTCTCATTTGAGAAAAAATTAGATTTGATTTATTTCTAAAAAAATGTCATTTCGCTCTTTGTTTAATTATACACACACATATATATATATGTGTGTGTGTGTTGCACACCTGTTGATGAGCAACTCATGGGCACGGACAAGTTGTTCGTATGAATTTTGATATATCACGCACCTAATGCAACAAGATGTTTATATCTTGTGGAACGTCTCAATTTGTCCAAATTTTCATGTCTCAAGAAAACTGTTACATATTATTTCAAGATGTTCATATGAATATCTTGTTGGGGTGTCCATGAGTTGCTCACCAACAAATATGTAGTCTATACAATATGTGACGTAATGAGGTTCACATAAATGCATCTCTGCAGCAACTGATCCCTGTATCAACTCTATATATATAATGTGTAATATATGTGTGTAGAATTATTGCGAGGCTCGTGCCAATATTTAAAAATAAGAAGGATGCCCGGAGAAAATGCAAACCGATTATTGATTTCAGGAAGTGCGTCGAGATGATGTTGACCTTAATTATAAAACTAAATATTCAAAAAATATAATATAAAAATAATAAAAGATTTATTTTTTGGAATCCTGTGATATTTAATGTTCGGCCCCCACCTAAATGTGTTTGTGCTCAACAAACAGAAGTTAAGGATATATTTGGTTACATGCAAGAATTAAAGTACCCAATGACAGGTTCTGGCCGCGTGGAACGTGACCATATTGGCCTACAAATTCTACTTTTTTTTATTTAATTCGAAATAAATTTTATTTTTAAAATATTTCAGATTTTTTAAAGTATCGAGAAAAATAAACTTGATTATAAATTCAAAAATGTAAAAAAATTATTCAAACAAATATATATATATATATATATATATATATATATATATATATATATATATATATATATATTAGCTGTTTTATATAAATATTAAACATCGTAAATTTTATCGACTCTTTTTGAAAAGTTTATAAATGACATAAAATCCTGTAAAACATACCCTTTGTTTTTTTTTTAAAAAAAGAAAATTAATTCATTTAATCCATATGTTACAAAAATCAAACAAATTTACCCTATTTCTATAAGGATTTTTATGTCTAATTTTTAAAACACGGAGTTTTAAATGTAATTAATTTCAGTATTTAACATATGAGTTTCTTTTTCGAATTATTAGACCTTTAGAATTGAAATATTGGCACAAAACAAAAACAAAAACAAAATATAAAGCCAATTATATTAAGAAATAAAAACAACGTAAAAAAACATGAAATGTGTTCATTAGTTATTCCATTCATTCCCTTCTTCTTTTCTCCATCTTCACTAATTGATTTTCTCCTTTTTTTAGTTCTTCCTCTACATTAAGCAAGAGAATGTTGTTTTCCTCAACTTTTCACAACATTGTAAAATATTTTAATTAAATAAGATATAAGTTTTAATGCTTCTCAAAATATTTTTTAAATCACTTTACTGGTTTGTATTATTATGTGTATATTGTAAACATAATTATATATATATATATATATATAGATATATTTATTCTTTTGTTCAGTCGCTAAGTATTATTTTCGGTCATTCACTTTTATATGTTATGTTATCTGATTATATGTTAAGTCTTTCAACTTTAATGATATGAAAGTCATTAAGATTTGTGACATTAGAGTTGATAAATAAAAAAATAATGACAATAATGTGCATTTCGGGTATGTAAAGGGTAGTGCTATTAATTATGATATAAATTTAAAATATAGAAGAAAAGAATGTGCACTATTAATATGATATAAACGTTAGTATAGAAGAAGATAATGTGATTTTGATACAAATGTAGAATGTGGAGGAAAGAAAATTGATTTGGATATGAATGCTTTTAAACCGTGTCCACTTGATGAATAATTTGGTTATATTTTTATCCAAGACGATTTTGAATTGACTGAAACAATAAAAGAAATAATGTCAACGAAAACTTGATCTAGCTAGAATTATGTCTTCGTTCTACGAAGAACCTAAAGTTCACATGTTGATTACTATCGTTCTGATTTAGTGAAGGTAACACACAATTTTTTTTGTCAATTAGAGATGGTGACACAAATGGATCGAGTTTATCAGTTGGTCAAAAGTTGAGAAGCCAAACTTAAGAAAGAATTGACTAAGATTTATCTGAATGCTTAATTTGAAATGAATGTTGAAAAGTTAACATAAAAACTTTATGTAGTGAGATGCATTATAGAAAAATGCAGTCCGAGAGTGCGAGCAACACAAAAAGAGATTTCCACTTAGTTTGGAATTCATATATATTGTAAAACACATACTTGTTTTGACAAACGACAAAAGAACCGACAAGCAAGTTATGTTGTAGTTGCAAATATGTTGCTAAAAAACTTGATATGACAACAAATCATCTCTGCACCAAAAACAATAATGAAAATGGTGGAAAATAAAGGGTTTGGTCTTAACTATTACAAAGCTTATAAGAGAAGTAACTTGCTCCTAATCATTTGATGGGAGATCGAGAAGAGTGTTACGGAACATTGCAAGCTTATTTATTCATTGTTAAGAAAGTGTACAAAGATATTGTAACTCGTTTAGAGATAGACTCTATTGGAAGATTTAAACATATTCCTAGCTTATGTGGTATGAATATCTGGGTTTTTTAAATGCGAAAAGTTATAGTAATTGATGAAAATTTTCTAAAGGCAAAATATAGAGGTTTTTTGCTTCTTGTGTAGCCCAAGATGGAGATTTATGTCAATACTTCATTACATGAGATGTCGATGACTCAGAGAATAAAAGTTTATGGAACCAATTTTCGCAGAAATTGTAGGAAGTGATCCATGATCAAGATTTGGTAAATATCTCTGATAGACATGTTGTCATATCAGCAGAGCCGTACCTGTGGTTTACAAAGCCTGAGGCAATATGTTAAAAAAATCTTGTTGTGATGAATAATTGTAAAGCTCATTTTGCAAATTAAAAATAATCAAACAATAGATATAAGAAAAATATAATTTACGAGTTATATATTTATCTTTTTGCGATTTTTTTCTTCGTACGTCAGTCGCCACAACATCAGCATGACTCTAACTTAATGCAGTATCATATGAACAATTATATCGAAAAAAGATTGAATTGGCAAAAATTGTAAGATATGTTACCAAAATTGAAATTTATCAATATAAACTATCAAAATAACAAAATGATAAATATAAAGAGTCAATATTGTAAAAATATATGATTTGTTTTAAATAATAAATATAATATTTTATTCAAGAAAATAGAAAATAAAGATATGTAAAATAGGTAAGTATCACAATTTTTTGTGTTTTATTTTTTGAAATGGGTCCAACCACATAAATTCAAGAAAAGATGCCAAATAATCGACAAGTAAAGTATAAAAGTTTAACACATGAGTTGATACAAGATAAAATAATAAATATATTGGATAAACATGATCATTTTATGCATACAAAATTTTTAAAAATTTAATTAATGAGCCGTGTAGCCTTATTGTTTGGGCTCTATATATTTGATTAAATCCACAAGGAACACATTCATCATATTTAATCATGTTTTCTATGGATCAATGCCCAATTTTTTTTTAAATGTCCATTGCACATACTATTTAGGTGCATGCTTCAACAATATGAGACTTATGATTTTTTTTTAGCCTCTGTGAGGGCCGGGCCCTGAGGCGATTGCCTCTCTCGCCTCACAAGAGTTACGGCCCTGCATATCAGTACAGTATCCGTTGTCTACAAGGACTCACATAATCGACATTACACATACATCTTTCGCAAAACATCCCTACCCATTATGCTAAAAAGGGTGGTAGAGTTGAGTTGTTCATGCAAACCCATGTGCTTAATATGTATGAGAGTTTCACACGTTGAGTTCAATCAATCATTTGGTTTAATGAGTTGAGTTGTCTACAAGGCAAATGTTTTTCAATGAATCCTTTGGTTTAATTAATAGTATATGACATAAAATATTATATAAATATGCTCCTAGGCAAGTTCATTGTGTTGAAGGTATGATGTATGGGGCCAAGGTTAACTATTAGGTGAGCAACTAACTATGTGTATCACAAGATTTTCAGGCAAGTTCATTGTGTTGAAGGTAGGATGTATGGGGGCAAGGTTCACCATTAGGTGAGCAACTAACTATGTGTATCACAAGATGTTCGCGCGAAAATCTTGTGAAATGTTACATCGACGGTTACCATAATATCTTTCCGAGGTTCATGAAACACTCGACATTAAATTCTCTCAAGATGTTTCGAGTGTCTATAAATAGCCCAACAACGCGGTGTACATTATATCAGAATTATATATATATATATATATATATATATATATATATATATATATATATATATATATATATATATATATATATATATATATATATATATATAATTCTGATATACACCGCGTTGTTGGGCTATATATATATATATATATATATATATATATATATATATATATATATATATATATATATATATAGCCCAACAACGCGGTGTATATCAGAATTATATATATATATATATATATATATATATATATATATATATAATGTACACCGTGTTGTTGGGCTATTTATAGACACTCGAAATATGTTGAGAGAATTTTTTTTATATATATATATATAAAATTGATTAAATTAAATAATTATGGATTTTTTTTAATAGAAAGGGCTTACTGATATATATATAATTATGGAATTTTTTTAATAGAAAGGGCTTACTGAGATAGATATATATATATATATATATATATATATATATATATATATATATATATATAATTGATAATTGATTAAATTAAATAGTTATGGAATTTTTTTAATATATATATATATATAATTGATAATTGATTAAATTAAATAATTATGGATTTTTTTTAATAGAAAGGGCTTACTGAAAGTGTTTAAGCAGCTACCCTCCTTCAAGCTGGGCAATTGCAGAGTAGATATCTATGGTGCGGAACAGGGCATGGCGAATCATCCCAAGACCTCTGTTGGAGACCATCCTCAACAACCACATGCAGCATCACCGAGTGCCTCAGCCCCTCATCCTTCACGGCCCTCGTGGGGTCGGCAAAACCACGCTGATCCTGGAACGTAAGTCACAAACAAGCCATTTTCTATCGATCTGTGTACATTTATTTACTTGAATTTTGATGAATGAGTAGGGCTTCTTTTATTATTATGGGATTTTGTGAAAGAGGGTGAAAATCACGAGAGGTGTATCCGGGCGCTGGTAATGGGTGTTTTATGAAGTTTTTCCGTTTTTTGTGGGGGTTTCTGGTGATATGAGGACTCTGATCGGAAGCCATTTCAATGACTAATTTGTTGCTTGTTTCTTCTTTCTACTTTGCTGTTTGGTTTTGGATGTGACACAGGGAGAAACAGATAAAAATCAAACTTCTGCCTTTCAGAGAATATTTTTAACTCTGCCAAGGTTAGAGCGATGATTCTTAACGAAATGTAGGTTAATAATGATGAAGGTATTGAATAAAAGAAATTATCAATAATCTGTAGCTGAAATTTTAAAAAGTAATAATGAATTTCATCACTCAATTATATATATTCCTGAAGTTTGGAGAATACAGCAGTCATATGAAGATTCACTGAGTTATGATTGATCATAATAAAATAGTACAATCTGTTCATTTTGCTACCAATTGCAGAAGATCAAGGCTAATGTGTTAATGGGTTTGTGTAACTTGAATGGTGGACAAACAATGAATTCCTGGTATGATATATTATCATATTTCCCATGCTGCATACTTCAAGTACTTTGTAAGGTCATAAATATGGCACCTCCTACCATGGGAAATAATCCGTAGAATTAATGTTGATTGGTACTGTTCCTTCTAATCATTATACATTTTGGTGTCTTTGACAGGTCTGCTTGATAAATGGAACACAAGTCCTCACATTACTGGCTATATCGACTTTGCGGAGTCAGTTGAAGATCACCATCCAAAGCAAGGTCAATCATTTCCATGGACCTCATGGTCCATTTGTCCAGCACCTAAACTTGTAACATTGAAGGCTCAGCTTGAAAACTGTCTGGAATCCATGACTCAAAAGGCCATTCAGCTTGGGACCATCAGCTCCCAGCAAATATTCACCATTCTCACAAAATGGCACAGTCCAACCACTGCCCTCAATCGAATTTTGAATCTCAAAGGTGATGCTGTGAATTACAGAGTGGCTGTAAGAAATAAGAACAGGGTTACTACATCACATTTGTGGGATAGTGCAGTTTTTAAATTATCTGCTGGACTTAGTGAGCAGGAGATGAATGGGGACTTTGATGCTTCCATTAATGTGGAGGAGGGATCATATTACAAGGAGGCGATGGCTGCATTGAAGTTGGCGAAAGAGGTTATCAAGGCTCAAGCAAAGTGGAGGGTGAATGCAATTCGAGATTTGAACAGTAAGGGTGGGTTTTCACGGTCGTTAGCGAATTCAGCCACTGATTGGCCTTGTTTATTGCTGGAGTTATTGTCTTTAGCTGCTGAAATGGACTATTTTCAGGTAATTAGCAGAAAATTCCAGATTTTGATTTCATGAATTGACTCGGTGTATCAGTTGTGTTTTCCATTGAGTAAGCAAGTTTGCGTCCAAAACGAAACAAGAAAGGGAAGAGGAGATTGCCTGCAAAGGTTAATTTCAATGTTATTTGTTAAAAAAGCCTTGTATCAATGAAACTGTGAATTAGAAGTCTTTTGACTTTGATTCATTTGATCGGATTGTATATTTTCTTGAGAAATAATTGGTCTCTGTCGGAAGTCAGTATATGATTTTTATACTCGAAGTATTATCTTCCAATTTATTGGAGTCTAGCTACCTCTTATAAGAGGGTGTTTGCCATGAATGGTTGAAATGAGACTCACATGCTTAAGTGGATTCTAAATTATGAAACCATCAAGCAGTGACACTTTTGTATGATTGTTATGAGTGAAGTTGCATAGTGTTTTGTTGCTCTGCCCCTTTCTTTTCATTCTCATTCTTCTCTCTTTCGTTTTTTTGGATATTGTGAAATTAAGTAGCCAAAGCTGGTGATAAATAACATCGAGGTTCTGAAGAATGCTGTTGTAATGGATGATGCAACAATATGCGGATCCATGTACCATGATAGTTTGATTTGGAGAATTATAGCTTTGGGTGCAAATGAGACATGTCTTCCGGTTCTTTTTGTATCATCTGATAGGTAATTATTCTATTCCTTTGCTGTTTGAACTTGAAGTGTTGCTTGACACATAGATGGTTTCTCAATCAGATACATTTTCTTTCGACATTTTTTGTGCTCTGTATTTTGTTGTCCCTGTTAGGAAGAGTCTTCGAACATATTATTGTACAATGCTATAGTGCTTTTAATGCAGATTGTTTTGGTGGTATGCTTTAATAAAATGAGGGAAATTTCTTTCCAGTGCTTGTTAGTTACTATTCAGAAATATTAAGAATGATAATTAATCTATATATTCTGTCTTACTGCACCGAATATATTGGAATTTTTAGTATTCTCTTTCAGTATGAACCATTTTGTAGGAAACTGTGATTTTGGTTGTCTGAGGTGAAATAACTACAAGAAGAAAATTGAAGGTGTCTTATGTAACCAGGCTTATAGGTTTCCTACATCAGAATGCTGATCATAATTTATAATGGCGTCTTAAGGCATTAAATCAGTAGTTTGACACTTGATTTCCTGTTCATTACCGTTAAAACTCCATACACTCAATTCAGAACTTCCAAAATTGTTTAGTGTGTATAATGGTAAGGATCCATGCTAACTCCCGTACCTGGCATAGGTGGCATTATGAATGTAACTAACGCAAATGCGCATATTATTTATATACATATTTGTGTCCGCGCTTGGAATGTAGCAACTGGAAGTAGGGGTGTCAAAATTAGACACGACCTATATACACGAAAAAATCAGGTTTAGGTTTGGAGTTTTCGGGTTCGGGTCAGATCGGGTTGGACCCGATAGCTGACCGAAAATAATGATCGGGTTGGGTTGGGTTGACCCGAAAATTTTATTTTAAAAATATATATAATTAATAAATATTGCCTACATTTTCATATATTGTATGTTTGAAAAAATATTAATTGTATATTTATATCATAAATTTTCATAATTTAATATCTTTTTTGAACATTTTTTTTAAATAATTGTTTATTCGATTTAGTAAATATACTTTATTTTTCTACGATTAGACTTTCAAATTTAAATCATATATATGAGAGAGATTTTGTTATTATCTGTTTAAATTAAATTTCTTTTTTTGAATTTTTTTAATTTTCTTTAAAAAATTCCAAAACGGGTTATAAGGGTTAATCGAGTTCAGGTTCGGGTTGATAGTTTTCGGATTGGCTCGGGTTCGGGTTGAGCAAATTTTGAATAGTACTATTGATCAACCTGACCCACCCAAATTGACACCCCTAACTGGAAGCCCCAAATATTCTCGTTTGACTTAATACTCAAATAATCTCCCCATTTAGCTACTCTGGTGCTCAGATAGACCGTGATTACTTACTTTTCTATGCTAACAATTTTGTTGGAGACGCGACCTGAGATGTAAAAGTAGAGTCCCAGTTGCCTAATTGATGGGTGTTTATTTGGTGAAGCATTAAAACACAGATTCACCTAAAGTAATTGATTAGCTGGGCTGTCCAAACATTATCACGTTGATGATCTTTTATACTCGCCTTTTGGAGAGTAATGAATGATTCAGACCTTTGGATGAAATCAGGATTGATTTTTATTGAGTTTTTTAATGAAGAAAACTTTATTTTAATGCATAGGAAGATATATAATCTTTGACGACCAAGGTTCTCACTTACAGATTTTGAAGGTATAGGTATGTAGAAAATCCACCTCAGCATAATATTTTGAAGATCCAGTCGTCAAAGACTTACCAGTTCCAATGCCCCAAGATATGATACAGGAAAAATCTTCATAGATGTAGGCATAACAGAAGCAAACAAGCAATTATGTAAGTGTTGAGAATATAAGAAGTGCATATGCAGTTCCGTTCCTAATTGCCCCAACATAATTTACAGAATATACATGAGTTAATGAGATAAAATTCTTACCATGTGGAGAACTGAAGGAAAGTATATCCGAGGCATGTGAAATGTCACAAAGTCATAGAAATGGCTTTTTTTGTTTAGGAAACTAGAAAATAAGAGCACTATAGATACAGATGGTACTGGAAAAATATATGGTTGAGGCAAGATTATCTCCTTCATCCAAGTTTCCTCCCAAAAGTGAAAGACCAAATTTTACCTACCTGAAGACATAACCATGTAGGGCAAGGAATGTGTGGGTAAATATGTACTGATTTTCTTATGCTAGAGAATTCAGAAGCCAAAAACAAGGGAACAGCCAGTGTCCCGTCAATAAATGATGTTAGCTTCCAACTTTTGCAATTCAAGACACCGTAATGTTTCCCTTTCTAACAAACTACAAAACCAACACTCTCTTCAATTCTTTTTCATGCCTTTCTGAAAATGATTCTTCTTCTTGAAATGATATTTCGTGTAATGATTGGTCTCATGTTGAATGCTGCAAAATCTATATTTTTATGCGTTGTGCATTTACCTCATTCCAATAAATTTAGCTTGGTATCAAAAGCAGTTTTATGGAACCTGTTCCTTTTCTGTTTTTCTATTGCATGATATTCATTCTATGTGATTCACGTGTTAAAATGACGTTTGAGGCATACATTATGATAAAATATCTTGTGCCATTCTGTTCTATTTCTGCTAACTTGTATTTCTGCTAGCGTGCTGGTGATTAGCTGTGTGTAGTTTGGAATTCAAGGTTTTTCTAAAAACTCTTTCATTTAAGTTGGACAATTTTCAATTCATGTCTGTGTTCAGGATAATGTTGGAAATCCATTTCGATTTGTCTGAATCACAGAATTCTGATAAACCTGCTATTTGTTTTATTGTGATTTAGTTGGAATGATTTTCCCATCGTTTGATTTACTCAAGATATTCTCACTTGTTAAAAGAGCTAATGATTTGACTCTGAACCAAGAGAAGAAAATGAAAGAGTTGTAGTAGTTTGAGTCATTGATTTGAAATGTATGCCTAAAGATCAAACCATGTAATTTTTTTGCATTCTCACTTTCTTTTCACTCTCTTCTCACTTAATTTTTTTGTGTGCTCTCTTTCTTTTCACAATTTAAATTCAACAAAAAAACAATGCTGAATGAGATCCTGCTCCGCAAATTGAGAACCCATCCATCCATCTGTTAATAATTGTAACTGAATTTCTACTTTGATTTATATTTAAGAATATCACTACTCTGCCATTCCATTTCTTTTTTCTAATCAAGATTTTTTTCCTTCTGCCCAGAAATTCTTTGTACATTGTTGTCATTCTTGATAATAAGATTTGTAAAATAACTTGACAGCTACTATTCATACCGGGCCTTTATGGATTTTGGATATCCGGATGTTTTCATCTCACGGGAGGTAGCCTTCACTTCCTCCCGCCCCTCTCTTTGTATTTTTTTTAGTTTTTGTTTTTGTTTTTGTTTTTGTTCTCATTATTACATTAGGTTTCTAAAATTAAACTGCTCGGTTGAAAATTTTGTATCAATTGAGTGGCTTGATGAAAATTTGTTTGTTTCATTTCTGTGGTTTTATGATTTATGATGTAATTAACCTGGGAATTCACATGTTGATGCAGTTGAAAACTTACGTGGTTTAATGCAGATTCCTTCAGCATAAGAAAACATGAAGTTAAATGTAAAAAAAAAAAAACAGTTATCTACAAATTGAGTAGAAAACTTACATTACGACCTGTATGAACAGAATGAACATAATGAAAAAGAGTAGAAAACTTAAGGCATGGTGTGAAAATGCTTATTGGGGTGAAAACATGTCCCTTGATTTTTTTATTATTTAGACTAATATGGTTTCGAAGCTAAAAAGAGTAAATAAAATTTTAGGGAAAATATTTTCAAAAGGCTCGAGGCTGATGTAAGTAGATCATTGTACCACTTCTCATGTATTCAGTAATTGCAAGTTCTTTATACATTTTGGCAATGCCAATTAAAGTAACAGGTCTTCGGTGACCAGTGTATATTTAACTTTTAAGTTGGAGTGGATATATAACTAGACAACAGTGCGCAATGAGTACTTTGAAAGTTGGCATATTTTTGTCCTGAGGTTACCAGTTTTCTTCAATTTGAGAGAAAAATCATGAGTGTGGTTTTATTTACAAAACATATGAGACACGAAAGCATCTTGAGTGTTGAACTAATTGAGATAGGTAATACTATTGTTACAACAGTCACTCATCCCAATTCTAGTTGCTTAATTCAAATATATGTGAGTTTTAAATGAGAGTTAAACTGAAGTTTTGGTCATCCTTTTTCTCTTTGAAAGTAGCTGCTGGACTATGGGGGTTGGTGATGGAAACATCACAACTTTTGAGTAGTACTTTTGAAAAAGAAAATAATCATTTTAGAAAGTGGAACATTTTATATTTTGACGTATTAAATTAAAAGCAAAGCATCTTATTTAAGATACGTTTTATTGTAGATATTTATTTGGCTCTTTTTGACAACATTAATTTTTTTGTGTAAATATGGTTTTGTAAAGTAGCTGTCTAATTTGAATTATTTGGGCGTGTGCCACATTAATTTCAGACATTTGAATGGAGTCGAGCAGCAGCAAAAATGCATATGGTCGGCGACTATTTTAGTCAGTCTGAGGTATAACTCAATGAAGAAAATATGACCCTTAAAGTAAATATGATGTACCATTGCATGATAAGTGATGTCCCATACTTAGTTCAGATTCTTTTTTACTTGCCCATTGTCAGATGCCTGCCCTTTATTTGGCCAGCTGCTTAATTGTATTAATTCCTTTAGATTGTTTATCTTGTGTTTGAAGAGTTAAGTCATTTCATATAAAAATCGAACTTTTGGACTACTTATTTTTAGCAAGTAGTTTTGTTTCTGTAGTAAGAAATTTAATTGAAATAGTTTGCAAGTACTAGCACTAGTTTCTTAACATAAAAAACCAGACTGTAAAATCATGAAGGCACCAGAACTATGTAGCATCTAGGTATATTTCACTTGAGTAGCTTATTAGGGTAAAATCTTGAAAAAAAAAATTGGATAGTTGCTGGAGAAAGCGGAAACGTTAATTTTCGTCCCATTAATTATATTTAGAAAGAAGATACAAATTGATTTGGTTGATTGTGTGCAGATACCATTCTTGACTTTTGCCAATATTATATATTATTTCCTTTATCCATGAATCAAACCAGGTCTTAGATGCAGACCTTCAACAGCCTTAAATACGGGCAAGCCTTAAACAGTTGAAATCTGCAAACATATTCGTCAACGATGCCCAACTGGCAACCTTACATACACTTTACACCCCAGCACAATCATAAATACATGCTGCATAGGCCCTGACATATTTACTAGTGATTTGGGCTGGCGTATATATATTTACATTTCTTATTCAACTTACAGTTGGATTTAGTTGTTGAGGTACTCGGGACACATCCACGGCATCTTTTTGAGGTTTATGCGCTCAAGCTATCCGATTACTACCACACGTAAGTATTGTCGATGGATCTTATGCTCTCTCTCTCTCCCTCTCTATGTGGTTGTCTTCTTTTGAGTTCCCTCATCCACTGCCTTTTCTTCACTATCCGATTACCTCATCATGTCGTTTTCTGTCACCCTTGATTTTGTCTGAAAGATAATCTTTGTTTTCATGGGCGGAGCCAGCATATGCCCAGTGTGGGCTGTTGCCTACACTGGGCCAAATTTTTTTTATATGTTTATATATATATATATATATATATATATATTTATTATGTCTAAATTTTTAATTTATATATGTTATTATTATATGTTTAGCTGTCTATAGTGATCCAATTTTCTTTTAATAATTTGTAGACCCAAATTTTAGACTCAATTTTTTACTTGTTATTAGTATCTTAGTATACACTCTATATAGCCTTCTGTATGTGTTTTTTTTCTCGAGTCACAAACGTCATATAGTTTGAGTAACAATCATTCCAATTCATTTTCATTACTGCTTAATCTTTCATAATCTCTAAAAAAATCCAAACTATTACCAAATTTTAGGTTCGTTGTTTCGTTCAATGTTTGTCAATCATTCTATTGTTTTATAATTTTATGCTTTTTCCAATCGATAATGAATTAATGCTTATTTTTCGAACATATATTTTATATCATATTTTGTTTTGATTTCGGATTTTGTACACATCGTTGTTCCTCATTTTTCTGACGTTTTTTCATCAATTATCAATTCTATTGACTGTGCGTAACTTGTGTTCAAACTTTATGACACATTATTTTTAGCTGTCGATTAATTATTGCTCTCTTTTTTGCTTTATTAATTATAATATATGGTTGCCTACCCTGAACCAAGATCCTGACTCCGCCCCTGTTTGTTTTAGCCTTTTTGTTTGCTAAATCATCCAAGTGATTGCTATAATGGCTCTGATTCGGGTTTGCTAGAATGTCTATTGAGATTTGAGATGTTATTAAACTAGTGGTTGAATATTGAACGGATCTTTCCTGAAATCTTGAAAAATATAAAAGATAATTTCTACTTTTTGTGCACACAGTTGCTGAAAACATTTTACCTTTTACATGTCATGGCAAATGAGTGTACTCTTTTAATGACAGGCTGATGAGTGACAAGGGAAGCACATTTGAAGACCTCGTGGATGTATATTTGGCTTATTTACAGGTGGATACCTAATAAACATGATTTTTAGTTCCATTTTTTTCTTTTTTTTCTTCTTTTGATTCTCGTTACGTTAATTTTCATCTTTTTTTTGAGTATTGCAATGTTGCTTGCCTCTACCTGGATATGATTTTCTTATATCAATTTCTATGTGGGGCCCTTCTCCATTTCTCTGTGATACTAATTGCTACAAATTATGAATAAATGAAACATAAATCAAGAAAATATACACTTGGTGGTTACATTGTTATGGTAATTCTTGGGTGTCACTATGATTAGATATACATATGGTAAAATACTCTCATTCCCTCAATTTTCAATTTTCAAAAACACCAAATATATGTTTTCTTGACTCATGTGTCAGTAATTCTTTTATTTTATGAAGAAAATTGTGAAGTATTTGTTAGAAGGTGGGAAAAAAATGAAAATGTGTTGTAAAATAAATTTTTAGTGGACTTTTTGTGTCTTTTTATGCCAACCTAACTTGTGTATTACAGGTAAATGTGGTTAATCCTGCAATGCATAAAGCTTTGCTGCACCTGGAAAAGTTTGCTGTTGATGCACAAAGTGGAAAAATCCCGAAAGATAAATTGCGATTTGGTGCACCATGGAGGCATCCCCCCAAAACTGGAAATGTCAGTTCATGGGCCAAAGTTCAGTTGATGGACTTTGTTCAATCTCTAGTTAATGCAGAGTTTGGGGTATTTAAATCTTTTGAATTTGTGATGCTGCTTGCTTTCAACTACGAAATTGCATATTGCAATTTTTTTGCATTTGATATTGCATTTCCATAGGATGCTAAATAGTTACTGCATCCATATAAGCATTGACTCAATCACAAAACCTTCTTCAGTCAATGCTAGCTTTTAAAGAAATGGACATCAACTTGGTTCAATTAGATTTATCCTTTCTTTCCGTTTGAAAATTTTCCTTCACAAATGCAGGTTAACTATCTTGCAGATTGCAGCCTTGAGATATTTGATGATCCCTCTGCTGTTGCGATGCTGGAGGTACTGTAGCTCGATTGATTTGCCTTTGCTTAGGCAGTACATCGTCTTTCTACTGCTCTCTCTCAAACTTCCTGCACTCGTAAAACTTTTTTTACTGAAAATTAGAAAAAAGAAAAAATATACAGAAAGATTGGATGAGGTGAATTTGCAAAAGCAGCGTTGAGAAAGGGGAAATGGAGACTGTGAAAATAAATTGTGGATGCTGATCCTTATATTGTACTCGTTTATACAGAAATGTAATACTCTTGATTCAAGTCAAGCTGTTTGACAGATGTTAATGGAATTTTTCTGTTCTTAGGTCGGTTTACTGTATGCCCAGCGAGATCCATCCTTCATTCGTCCAGTTTCCCGTGGTATTGAGAGATGCCTTGTTAGATGGTAAGAAATGTTGAAATTAGTTAAGAAGGTGAAGGGAACTGTGTACTGACATTGGGTAAGTGCTGCAGGATGGTTCAAGAACGCATGAGCCTGAGCTTCAAGAATAAGTTCCAGTACCACTGGCAGCGCAGTATACGAGGCCGTAGCTATAGGCATTTGCTGTTACAAGTTGGATACAAGTAGTGGATGATGGGTATGTGCAAAACCTTTCAGTTGTTTTTGGTTTGTTTGGCATGTATGTGGTTCAAACAAGATGTACAAAATCTTTTGCCACCCATGAAAAGCCCTATGATGTGTGTTAGCTGCTTTTGCTTGGTGAATTCATAAAAGGTGTGAATAGAAAATGCATGTAATTTACAAAGCTGTCAATCATTGTCTCGCATTTCTTGTTTGAACATTTGAACTTTATTGTACCATTCCTTGAGATTGTGTTAGCTTTTAGCGAAAAAAGCAGGAGTGTTCTTCCCAAGTTCTGTAACTCCCTTTGGTAATCGTCAGTATACCTAAATTTGATCCAAAGCCGGGATATTAGTCTTTCGTTTTCAATTGACTGCATATGGAATTTATGTTGCTTCAAATTTAATTTTTAATTTTATTCATTTTCAACAACAACACGGATCTATAACTTCCATTTTTACCTGAACTTGGAGCATTCATTTACTTCTTGTAAAATTTGCATCTGTCCTCATCTAACGCTTTCGATCTTGCAGTTTTTGAAACCCAAAATCACAGAACTGTGTCTGGTACTTCAAGTTCTTGGCTCATGTCCTGGTCTTTGTTTCAGTCTGTACAAGCCAGATACTTCCATCGCTTCCTTGTTGATTTCTGCAAAATAGGCAGCATTATAAATGGACTAGTATCAAACTATCAGAGTTGCATTGATGTTATAGAATTGACATAAAGTCTGCTTAACATGCTGACTTAGTTTTTCGGCAGTAATTTGAGCAATTTACTCAAATATGCTAAGAAGAAACCACTGAGATACAGAGCATATTTATATGTCAAAGATTCAGAAGCATTCACGTGGAAAATGTATTTGTATTTATTTTTGTTCGATCAGTTGAGAGGCTGTGCAGAAGCTCTACATTATAGACGTGTATGTAATAACTTCAAGGGCTTGTTTGTGCCATTTGTCCCGGTTCTGTTTCATACACTCATTCAATATACAAGTTTTTGTCAAACTTCACATTTTAAAATCACATAATTTGGTCTAAATTAAACTAGTTTGATTTTGTTTTTTAACTTAGGTTACAATTCAAATATATCACATCACATCCATATTCTGTACATTCAAAATGGGGTCAACCACTTTATCTATGGTGCATTGGCATAAATATTTCATGATAAGGGGAGATGCTTGGATTTGAATCCACACGAACCCATGAAATCCGAAAACAAAGGAACCAAAGGCCTCTTGGCCTAATAACATCCAATAAATTGTGTCGGTTTTTAACCAACCAGCCCAATTAAAATGTATTGGTGGTTTGTACTTTGTGATATTTAAAATATTCTGTTTATTAATTTTTTAAAAAAACATTGGAAGAAAAGAGAAATTTTTTATTTGATATTTTGCTTTTAAATATGTTTTATTATTAAATTGATTGTTATAATTGAATAGCAAATTTATGTGTCACTGATATACTTTTTAGATTCAAAATTTCAAAACAAAAACAAATGAAATTTTTGGGACCAATTATATACTTTTTAGAATCGTATATTCTAAAAAACTTGAGTAATTTCAGAAAGAAAAAAAAAATTGGGACCAAAAGTGGAACAGTTGATGACGCACGAGTCAGAAGAAGTTCGAGAACATTGAAAAGCTACACAGAAAGGCATCAGAAGATCATACGTCAATGGCAGGTGTAATCAACACCTGTTTGTTCTCCAGACCTCCATTACAAATCACTTCCAACAAGAACAAGTCGAAATTTACATCATGTTTCATCAAATTTCCCTGTATGTTTTGTAAATTTTCCGGGAATGAAACTGAATCAAATCAACCAAGCCGAATGGTGCCAAGAATCACCTCTAAGAACAAAATGGAGGACTATAATACGGCCATGAAGACATTGATGAGGAACCCATATGAATATCATCACGATCTTGGTCAGGTTTTCTTTTTTGCTTGCTTAACTATTTATTAAGTCCATGAAGTTGTTTTTATTGGGATGTGAAAAATCTTTACTGGGATTGTGTGACTTTCTTTTCTGAAGTTCAGATAATTTGTGCTCTGCGATGTTCTTGAAGTTCTGTAAAATGCTCTCTTGGGGAGTAAATTGCGCTTGTAGGGATGTGAACATAAGATTTGGTAACTCAACTTTAAGTGAAAGAAGCTTAAACAATGTATGTTCATTATTGAAGCTTTTTGGATATCCATTTATGAAATCTTGAATCAACAGTAATATCTACGTATTCATGAATTTATCGATTTTATGGAATGAGATTAGTTTACCCTTTTATCTCATGGGAATTATGAAGAAAAAATGCCGAAGTATATGCATCAATCAGGCGTATCAAACATTTTGGAGTAGGGGTTGTTAACTTCAATTTCTAAAGAATATTTTCCTCCAACTTAAAGTTTGTAACATAAGCAGCCCGGCTTTTCGAATAATGATTTGATTGATAATTACCTTTTAAATCACTGTATCACGTGGGCAGATTTTGATTGTTTATATTTCTCATGTCTATGGAAAAGAAACTCGAGAGTACATTTTTTTGCAAGGTTCTGCATCTGGTTCAGTTTATGGCAACTGCCAGTTGTTAGAATGTAATGGGATTTAGTTTTGCTAATATTTGATAATATTGAGGTTTAGCATGGTATCTGACAAGAAGTATAGCATCAGGCATGAACTATACATTGATAACTGATGATGTTATCGTCGGGTCACAACCTCAGAAAGCTGAGGACATCGATCATTTGAAAGAAGAACAAAAGGTGGGATACATTCTCAACTTGCAACAAGACGGAGACATTGAGTACTGGGGAATTGACCTGCAATCTATCATAAAACGGAGCACGAAGCTTGGAATTCGTCACATGAGAAGGCCTGTAAGCTAATCTTGTTTGTTGTTATCATATGCACTTGACATGAGTTTTCTATCATATGTTCTTTAATTGTTAAATTTATGTCTAGGAATCAGAATCTGTCATATTGAAATGGAATTAGTTTTAATTTAGAGATTAAATAAAGCAACTCATATTATATTTGCAGGCAAAAGATTTTGATCCAGAGTCTTTGAGACTTGGATTACCCAAAGCCGTTTCCTTGTTGGAGTGGGCGATTTCCGAAGGAAACGGCAGAGTATATGTGCACTGTACTGCTGGTTTGGGGAGGGCACCAGCTGTTGTCATTGCTTACATGTATTGGTTCTGCGATATGAATGTGAGACACGTCTTTTAACATTCTTCTTTTTGCTGTGAAGAAATCATTCAAGCTCATGAAAAATCATTGTTTTGTGAAGATGGTATATTATTGTGCAGTTGAATACAGCTTATGATACACTTACCTCGAAGAGACCTTGTGGACCAAAGAAAAGAGCTATTCGTGGAGCAACATATGATTTGGCTAAAAATGATCCTTCGAAGGAACCCTTTGAGAGTTTGCCAGAATTTGCATTTGAAGGTATAGCAGACTGGGAAAGAAAGCTAATCCAAGACCGTGTGCTTGCCCTTCGTGAAACTTGACTACTTTGGCGAAACTTTTTCTGTAAGCTTGGTATCCATTCAAGATTTCAGTACAATACCGGATGGAATAATCTTAGTTGTATTTTAATGTTTAAAGAATTTCAGTTGTACGAATACCAGCAGTTTAGCCATATTAATTACATTTCATCCTAGATTTGTCTCTTTACAATACATGTTGGTTAGAGATCATAGAATGTGCTATGAAAAGCAAAGATTATGCTCAATCCCAACAAAGAACCATCTACATGACTTTGTAAGGTTCTGAAAGCTTTCTTTAGAATACTGGTATCCATATGGGTCCAAAGAAACAGCAAAATGGTTCGGCAAACGAGCATTGATACTGGGAAACGGTACTGTGCACATGGCTGGCACAAGGGGATGGAACTCTATCTATTGATTGACTAAGAGTCGGTATATTTATTTTTCAAATAAAAGATGGTTCATCATTATTTCCATGTCAGATAATGATTAGGTTAGGGAGTGTGCGGATTTTTATTTTATTTTTTTCTAATAAAAAGTTAACACGTCAGTATCCCATTTGAGATGATGGTCAAGATAATCTCTGCAGAATTTTCTGATGACTAATTGTCAAGTTAGGAACAATTATTCTGTGTTTAGAGGGAGTAACTCTGAATAAAATGACAGCTTGAATATTATTTTCAAATTGATTCAATCCTCAAGTGGGTTGTCCTTAGTTCATGAGTTCTCTCTTAAAGTTTGAAAATAGGCAAACAAGAAAGAAAGTCCAATAAATCTAAAGATCTTAGGGTCGATCGGTCCATTCACCGTCCTAACAATATCCATTATCTGGTAGGCCAGGGCCATAATAAATTAATATCAGAGCAAATTGTTGTGGGATTTACATTCTTTGCTTCAACAACTGGAGGCATTTATTAAAGTGTACTTGAATTTGAAGACTGCTATGGTTAGCACATGCTTTGCCACTTTGGAAACGAACAATGGGCGACATTGTCAGTTCATCTGAGACTGTCATATGAGAGAGTGTCTAAGGCATTCAGGCGTTGCTCATAATTCATATTCTTTAGGACAAACCAAGCATTTTGAAATTGATATACTGTACAAACTCCAGCCAAAAACTGGTTGCAAAATTTAACCAAGGGGTGGTTAAAACCTTTTGAAGTTCTGATTTGTGTGTGTGAGTGGACGACAAACAAGAAGAATCTTCCATGAAATGAAATGATACTATTTATGGGAACGCTCTAACTTTGACTTCAATTATCATAATATTCTGTGCAGTTTACAACATGAACCAGTAGCCATGCCCAGGATCAGCAGTTGAAATTTTTTGCAGCAATCTCCTCTTTTGAGGAATTTTTACTTGATCAAGAAATCTACAAACATAATCTTTATGATGGTTCTGGTGGTGGAGACGCCCTGTATTTAGCTAGTCTTGTTTGCTGGCGTCCTAAGTGGTATGCTGTCACTATCCATATACAACATGCCTAATAAAAGAGTCATAAGTAAGCATGAAATCTTTTCTAACTTGAAAAATTAAAAGGGCCGTGCAACTTATAAGTAGTTATAAATTGACGTTTAAACCTATACATACAGGCAATGCATAGAGAGAGACGGTGGAGACTTTGCCATGTAGTGTTGTGAAAAGCAGCTTATACATCCCAGCAGCAGTGGCATCTCCCAGCCTTTGAACAATCACATCAATGCATACCTATAATTTCATGTTCACCGTGACTTATGTAGTAAGAGATGAGAACAAGGTTACACTCAATCAGAAATTTGATATCGGAGTTAACGTCACAGTTTTAAATTTGTTTGGAGCTTTCCTTGGGTGGATTATTTAATTTTTGTAAGTAAAAGTTAATAGAAGCCATGGCACACTAACACAGATGGATATGACAACCTATTCCCGATGTGCAAGTTAAGGCATCCTTTATTGAAGAGAGGAGCATAGAGGAATGATGTATCTTATCTAACGACTTGAAAAAACATCATCACATACAACCAAAATATACTTTGGAATCTATTAAATGGAAATAGAACAAATCATTTGTATATGAGCCAAGACTGAATGCTATTATTGTCTTGCATTTCCGTTTTTTTTCCCTGTCCCAATGTTCAGCCGTATGCTTAACACAAGGCACACCAAGGATTGTGGGATCATGGTTAAGACATGTTTCATTGAAGGGTTGTGTCTCATATTTGTGTCAAGGCACAGGATTGAGCCTTGAACCTAGGTGCATGCCTTGTGGGCTTCTACTAACGATAGTATAAGCAGCAAGTATTCTCATTAACATCTGTTACACAGAGGTTGAAACATGGCATTTGAATAACTATTTGATTTAAATTACAAAAGAGCATGTGCTGAATGAGAAAGGAGAATATATGCTCTTCAAGTTTTGAGGATGGGGAATGATCTTGATAGTCGTAAATCATTATTATATTACTAATTACTGAATAATTACCTTCATTCATTTAATTTCTATGCACTGCAATCCGTAGCAGTTTTTAACATGAATCAAAAATAAGAACGGTAAATTTTTTCCCCACCTTCGCCTTATACTTCTCATCCTGTGAAACAACTGTAAAAAGAAGCTCCCTTCCCGGCCTAGTAACAACATATGTAACCACCTGAAGCAAAAGTTTAATTTGCATGAAACGGTAACTTCAATCCGCTTGCCTTTTATTACATGAGAACAAAATTAAGTTAAGGATTCAAACACTTTTTTTACTGGTCATATGGAAATATTTGAATGAAAAAATGTAAAGCAACCTTCCGTGAGGTTTCAGAGATGGCAACTGCAATCCATGATGGCCACACAGCTAAAGCAATTAGATTCATGAAGCCAACAACTGGTGAAGAACAAATAGCTGTGGTGACCCCAGCAACGGTAAGGATGCGGCCCTGTAACAGATACAAGTAAATATACTCAAAGACCTTAAGTGGACAAATGAAAGCAAATAACACAAAAGGAATTGAGTAAAATAGAGCGAAAGTTCCGGCATAAATCCATCTAAATATGAGTTTAGAAATAAGATGTAAAGGGTTTCAGCTACTACGAACATTCTTATGCCCAAAAACATTAAATTCTGAATCTATCCACACCGTTAAAGTAAGTTGCCCAGCAAGGATAAAAACTGCAATGAAGCTATTGATTTGTGCTAACAATCGCCTCCTACCAACAGGAGTCGTCACGGCACTGGCAATGACAGTTACTTTCTGCAGTCACATAAGAAGTCTAAATAAGTAACCAACACAGATATCAGTAACTGGAATGACAACTCCATTTTGTATCTTTCACAATTATAGTAATTAGAATACGTGAAGATGTGAATATATATTCACATAACCATGAAAAACCGAATTCACTTCATACTAAGAAACACTTAATTACTGGCCATGCCACATGAAATCTGAAAAGGAGGCTCCAGTTATTTTGGTTAAATGTGTGATATATTTGAACCATACAAAATATAGAAACCTCTCAAAGACCATGCCAAAACAAATAAATAAAATGTCCAAAGTCATTGTTTCCTCACCTGGAAATAGAAGAAAGATGAGACTACTGCACTTAGCCACATGAATAATGCAACTTGTAATAAATAAGATGATGATAATATAAGTTGAAGTCCCTCTAATATAGGCCAGATTTGAGGTCTCGCCGCAGAATTGGAAGAAGCTTTAAAATTAGATTCGCTTTGATCTCTGTTCTCACTCACGTCATCGGTATCAGCATTTCTACAAGCCACAACAATTAAACAAAGAATTAGAACTTTCGAAGATGTTAAAATGATGCTGTGACTCAAGATAACTTTTAATAGTCTGAATATATTATTTCCTCCCAGCTAAACCAGACCATAATATCTCTCTTTTCCTATTATTTGATTCTTATTTCCACAACATTAAGAATGTCTAAATTGGTTTCAAAATAAATCACTCTTTCACAGTAAATGTAACTTACTGAAACAAATGTATATCATTTCAACTCCTATTTAAGTCTGAGAAATACGAAATTATTAATTTGAACAGAAACTTCTTATGTTATTTTAAACATTTTATATAATGAAGGGATGGCCAATCTGTATCAAGTTTATATCCAATCAGATATACAATATTAAGTTTGTTATCAACACTCATATCCCGAAAAAGTAAGTATTCAACCAGCCTTTCCATATCGATCAAGAGCACTGAGACAGTGGCATGAACTTCTGTCTCAAGGCATTCTTTCAGAAACTTCATGTTTTTACCTTGTAGACTTGTAGTAATGCAATGGACCTAATTTACAAAGCTTAATGTTATCGAAAATAAACCGACGTGCAATTTGGAAGAGAAGCTTCATTCATATCTGAGATAGTTGAAGTGTAAATAAGCTGAAAGCCAACCATATGCCTTGAGGATGAAAGAAATAAAAAATTCGTCCAAATGATATGCACATGTTCAATTCAGTAGACTGAAATTTTTGTTGCCTTGGAAGGAACAAAAATGAAAGAACAAAAAGAAGTCTCCCAATAATACAAGTGGAGAGCCATACTATACAAGAACGAGATATGAAAAAAAAAAAAAATTTATTCGGATCTATGTTCTTCGCCAAATGCATGTGTGGGGAAAGTAATTATAAGATATTCTGTTTCGCAGAAATCCTCGGAAACTGACTTCCTAAAGCTTATTGCATGAAGGAAAAGTAGTATTGCAAAATAACGATTAACGACTGACAGCATTTTTCAGCCTCTTATGTAAATCAATATGTAATCCTTTGACTATCTTTGATGAGATACAGACATTAATAAGCCCTCTTTTTTGTCCACGGCTCTTTTATCTAGTTTGAGTGGTACAGATGATAAGGGACTACAAGGAATTTAAGCATCAACACTTGATTTTAGCTCAAATCTTTTGAGACATTATTTTAGCCGTTACCAAATCAGGAATTTGTCAGCAGAGTCCCCAGTGACATGACACATCCCACAAAAACGAGACATGTTATTCATTCAACAAAGAGAACACATGTACCCCTCACTTATATCACTCCTAATAATATAAGAGAAAATGAATATTACTGTATTGTGGCTTGTAACAAATCTTTCGATTGACTGGGGAAATACTAGATCGAAGAAAATAATTTCAATTTATCATAAGTAATGAACAATAAGATAAAGAAAAATAACCGGATGGGAATGAGCTCTTCTGGATTCTGGGAAATGTGCTTGTCAATTCCTTTTGAAGACTGCGCAGCTAATTCCAACAAAAGTGCAGCAAAAAGGAGCAGATCTAAAAACAAATTAAAGTCACAAGAAATTGGAGAGGAAACAAAGAAATGAGAGAAGGTACCATTAATGAGACATACATGGGCCTAACCAAGCCATTCCAGTGGCAAACAGTGAACCAAACAGCTGCCCCAGCGTAGCACCAGCACCAATAAATCCAAACAATCTTGAACCTGACTGAATTCGAGTGAGTTAATAGTGTACAAAATAAAGTGTCCTAATAGTACAAGATTAAACCAGCATAGAGACCAGGCATCTATGTGAAACTTGGAAGTCATGCCAACACTTTCAGAGCTCTAACTTTCACTTAATATTTGAACATAACTATCTTAACACTTCATTAACCGTTAGATTGGATTAAATAGAAAATACAAATATATGGCTGGCAGCATACAGACCTCGCTATCCATCACATCGATTATTCTTGCCCAAGTTGAAGAGATAGTAATAAGATTAAGCAGAGCAACCTGCAGAAATCAAGAGAGATAGGAAAATCAGTCTCGAGGGATAACTTGTATATGTAATATACGAGGAGCAAATTTAACTTGTATCACTTCAATTTTAACGAAAAAAGCTAGTCATAATTTACCCAGAGGAACAAGAAAATCCTCACAGTGATGTAAAACCATCCCTGTCTTTCCCAGCTAGCTGAACTAGCTGGAAGGCTTTCGGTAAGTGTAACCTTCAACTCCTCCTTTATGGTCGAGTTCACCAGAAGCATTCCCTACAAAACAGGTACTCCAAAATGATTCCACGAGAGAAATCATAAAACCCAACAGCTGAAATGTCAAGTATTAGATTATGTGTTGAACTCTTGCCTTGAAACTGAATGGTGAGCTTCCAGGAGTAGAAAAAACCCATAGAATGAAGAATACAACAAGAGACAAACTAAAAAACCTGTGTATCAAGACCAAGGCCTGAAGCAAACAGAATTTCCAAACATCGGTAACAAACCAATTCGATAAATGGAGGAATAAGAAGTCAATAAAACCAAAGGAACATTACATGTTACAGATTATTGATTTTTTTCATTTCTAAAAACTTACTTTGAGTGGAGGTTTTTGCTCTGTTCCTAATCCAAGATTTTGACATCCAAATGCTTTAAAGGAGCGAAAAGAATGACTTCGAAAACTATTATGTCGAGTTAAGAACGGTATCATTTTAATAGTTGCATTTAAATAGTGAATAAAGAAGAGAAATTCAGATCCTAGACCAAGCAAACAATCCCAAAGGCCCATAATATGAACACCCTTCGACTGTCAAATCACACGTAGCAGCAACACGTTCTGATTTTGCATCATGGAAAAAAAAGCTTTAAAGGCCATCAATCCAAAATGACATAAAAGCAAAAACTTTTATATCACAACATTGTTTAAACTGATTCAAGTCCTGCTAATTCCATTTTCAATTCATTAATTCACACCTTTCCTTTGGAGAGATTGGGCAATGAAAAAATAAGAGTTGAAACCGGGGCGGCAACCAGAGTGAGAAGCAAAGACCCGACAAAAAGTCCTGGAAGATTCCCTAATCCTAATGAAATCGCCCCTTCATCGCGTAATGGAAGAACCACAAAATACGCACTCAAAATCTGCATAATCAAACTAAAAATTAGCAACATGACAACAGAATCAATCGTAGACTATTCAAGACCAAAGGAATCTCACAAAGAAGAAAGAAGAGGTAGAATAGATCAACGCCGAGGTTTCGTGGGGATGAACTGTAACGAACCATGAAATGATCGGCTCAATTCGAGCTTTGTCAATTAACATTGATCGTATTTAGGAATTTTCAGAAAATGGGGAAATTGAAATTCAAGAAATCTCGGAGGAGGAAGAAGAAGAATGAATGAATGAGAATTGAAATGTTTATTTACCTTTGATCCTTACGCTAATTGTTTCCTTTTGTTTTGCAATTATGAAATATTATATAAACTAAATCTAAATTAGGTTTTAATATAAAATATAATTTTATGTATAATACATGTTTATGTGATTATATCATAGTAATTGGTTTGTTCAAAGTAAATATTTGAGTTTCATATTTATTATGTCATGTTTTTTAATCAAAAAATTTTTTATAATTAAATCTTGATTTCAAAATATCCTCAAATTTAAGATTTTAATGTTAAAAAAAATTAGTATGATACAAAACTAGTGTAGTTATAATAAGAATGTTAGGTTAATAATATGTATAGAAGTTTAGATTTTAAAATAAAATTTGCCCATTTTTTGAGAAAATTTGTCCAGTTTTTAAGACAAAAATTTGTGTGAGACGGTCTCACGGATCGTAGTTTGTGAGACGGATCTCTTATTTGGGTCATCCATGAAAAAATATTACTTTTTATTGTGAATATCGGTACAGTTGCTCGTCTCACAAATTTTCCGATCAACGATTCATATTCTACCCCTTTCCTTTATGCTCTGCACTCTTTAAATTTCATTGCATAAAAAATAGAAAATGCTACTATTTCAAAAGTGCTTGCCTTTACAGTTAACAGACAACTTGGTTTTTCCACCAAATTTGCAAGTTTCACACACATTCTTACACTACATACAACATCCCAACCTCAAGAAGTGATGCTGGAGGCACTTTCAGAGCCACATCTGCTCCCCTACAGTTCCTGCTCAAGAAATTATACCCGAAATTAATCGCCATCTTCTTCAACAGAGACGACCCTTGTTTTGCCCGGACATGAGAGTGCCCAAGTATAAATGCAGTCCCTGATTGTTGAGCTTCATTCAAATCATGCAACTCTTCCATCATCCGAACCTCCATTTCCGATCCCACATCGATCTCGGACTCGTTCTCAACAGTGAATCTCACCTTTCTTTGGGGTATGGTCATGGGTTCCATTTCGATGCCGGTAATGCTATCAATAGTCGGAAAGTCAATGGAAACGCTCTCTGGTTGTAGGCTGTTATCTGTCTCGAAGGCTGGTATGGTCCCGATCACCGCCAGGCGACACTCGTTCGATGATGCACCAGATACTGAGCCGCTGGTGGCGTCTTCTTTATGTGTATCCAAGATTCCCTGTGTTTTATACCAGTCATAGCGTATGAAATCCGCCAGCCGGGTAATGAGTTCGGCTTCAAAGGAGTCGACATCTTGGTGTACGTCGCGATATCCATACCGGACAATGCATCTATATGAGCGATGAGTTGTTGGGCCCACACGACCCATGAGGTACCGCTCATCCGGGAGGACATAGGGTACGGGTACAGATTTTATACACACGAAGACAAGGATTCTGTGGAAGGCCGGGAGATTGGTTACAAAACGGGAGAAATTGGCTGGAATACCAGATGTCAGGTCTGTGAACACAAGCCCAATTCCGGGGACCCGAGCGATGCCTAAGCTAGGACCTAAGGCTAATAGCCATTCAAGAGAAACCTTGTTGTGGAGGTCGTATTCGTATTTCTTGATGGTGGCATAGTGCCAGACAAACATTATAGTGACTAGGAAGAGGGCGAGCAGGATAGGAAGCCAGGCACCTTCAAGAAACTTGATGACAGAGGCGGAAAAGTATAGTAGTTCGATGGAACCGAAGAAAAGTAGAAAGCATAGTGCGACAATTGGTGGTTTGTGCCAACAAAGGATAATTACAAGTGATGTTAAACAAGTGGTCACTAGCATCACTGCCATCACAGCCAATCCTGCAGATAAAAGTCCCCACAAGTACTGATAAAACATGAACCTTTGTATAGTCGGTGAAAAGAAATGAGATCCCAAGAAGAGTGTGGTTTATTCCGACGTACCTGATGCATTCCCCATGTGTTTTATGTCTCTGAATCCAATTGTTACAGCAATGCAGAGGATCATGAGCATCCAGTTTATCTCGGGAATGTAAATCTGGCCATGTATCTTTTCAGATGTGTGAATGACCTTGACTCGTGGGAAGCAACCGAGTGATTGACTTTGGTTGATTATAGAAAATGTTCCACTTATGATCGCCTGACTTCCGACAACTGAGGCGAGTATTGCTACTGCAAGCACTGGCCATCTTACACTTTCTGCATGAGAAAGTGAGATCAGTGATATGAGACAATAAGAACAATTTCCTAGTCTATTTCACTATCACAATTCTCCATGAAAATGTGCTATTTTGCGTCATGACATAATATCCCATCTCCAACTTCGACCAAAGAAAAAAAACATCTATTTGCTCGACAAATCAACAGATCACCATAGTAATTATAAAATTTAAATTTAGTGTTCAATATTTCTTTCTCCTGTAAAAATAGTGGCATGCCTTACCTGGAACTGAGACGTAAAAGCCAATCTTGTGAATCGAATGATGATGCTTTGACAAGTAAGCTGCTTGACCCATATATGCCAATATCAGGGCTGGATAAACCAAAAACGTGAAAGCTATCTGCCAGAGAAAATGTGCCATGAACAGCCATTAAAAACCATGTACAGATCCTTCTTATACATTTATCATTTTTCTATTAAAAAATAACAATAATAAGTTTCCGAAAAAATTGGTTCTAACGGTTACACCTGAATTGCTGCATACGAGAAATGGCCAAGATCAGCAAACATTGCTTCTGATCCTGCAAAAATCCCATTTAATGGCATTAAACAATGAGAGCATTACATATAGAGTGACAGCAAACAATTACAAACCCAAAATCAACGAGCCCGTAAGTACAAGTTTTTAGGACTCCTGCTTCATAAAAATTACTGCTTCAAAATTCACCGCATACCCACCATAATAGAAATTTACCTGTAATGCACAAAAGTATTCCACCCAAAGACATCCATCCACCTTTCCTCGTCTTCTTCAAGAACTTTATCATGTAATATGGGGATAAAGCTTGATATACATGTGGATTCCAGTGGAAAATATTAAACAGTCCAAGAGCGCTGATACATAGTAACCAAGTGAAGACAATTGGTGCAAAACAGAAACCAATTCGATGTGTGCCATAGTGCTGTAGAGCAAACAGGCACACCAATATGAAGCAAGTAATTGGAACCATAGCATCTGCAAAAGAAAAATGAATATAGATGTCAAGCTGATCTGGCTTAAATGATCAACGAATCTAGTAAAAATCTCAAGCATTACGGAGAGACCATATTTATTCCAAAGAAAAAGTCTACCACTGATAATTATAATCTATATATCTCAAATGCCCACATACGTTAGGATAGATATTTCTGTAACACCTCACATTCGACGACTGTCTCCACTATACCAAGATAGCCTTTCTAACGTGATTTATGTCTTCACTCGCACGCAGCCTATGAAACTCATCAATGGGTCACTCAATCGCCTCAAGTCAAGCTAATTCTTATGTGAAAAGCTTTCAAAAAGAAGATATATCTTCTTGATATAAGTAGTACCTATCAAATCTTTTAAGCTCACCTTAACTGCACTGTCTCATTCCTTCACAGTCTTGGAATATCTCTTATTCCGCTGTGAGATCGGTTGATTCATGTTCCCTGCCGCTTATTGTCCCCCGGGAATCACAATTTCATAAATCAAGGTGGAAACAACTTTAGTGAGACTGACATAAACAATCAAGTTTCAGTTCCCCGAGAATGGTTGATCAGAATACACATTTTTTAAACTTGGAATTGATACATTGATAGCGCAATGTTTTGACATAACTCAGGTGTCATAGAGATGATTCGGCGGAGAAGGCGAAATTTATCCCTGAAGCAAGAAAATGATTTTTTTATGTTTAACATAGCACTTGTCTTCTCTTCATACACCCACAATCCCGGTCCCGGTCCCGGTCCCCCAAAACCCCAGGAAGTCTACCTCTTGGGTTTTCACACAACTTGTCACCTTTGCATCCATTATATGTCTTTCTCTTACTTTTGTTAATGACAGGGCCTTTTGATCTGTACTGATATCATATGTGTTCGAACGATTGTCTCCAAAAACCTATCGTAAAAATTTAAGTGGCAATTGCTCTAGGGCATGTTACATATCCTTTTAATTTCAGACTAAGCCTAAACCACACTCACGATGAAATGGAAACGCTAACAGTCTTTTACAACTGTATTCATGTATGTGATTAAGTTGTTGGTCTCAGTTTATAAAGTATTTTCAAGTCCTTTTCAAACGAGTGAGGAAGATCAGGCATGATACTTCAGCCACAAGTTGGACAACTCGTGGTCCTGCTTCTTGGGCCACATGGTATATGATTACAATCTCGTCCACGATCATAAACACTGAAGGTTATCTCTAGGAGCTTCCTCAGAAAAGATTATAAAACAGCTAACAGTAACTCGATTTATAGTTCTCTGCAAGAGAACCTGACTTACGTCCCATTTTAGTTCATTTTCTTGACAATGTAATTGTTGTTTTCTTCTAGCTAATAAAAAACATTTATCCTTTCAATAAAAACATTGATATTTGACAATTACATACTTTACATCTATAAATGAAAGAGAATTGAGAAAGCAACATCTATTTCAGCATTGACTATTCCTGTCCAGAAGTCAGACAATGGGGGTCCAGAAAGCAGACAAGAGTTATCAAACCAAAGACTCGCTTGTCAAAGGCGGGCCCAATGGACGGCTATGTAACTTATCTGTAAGAATCAGTTTGAAACCCCAAAACAGCGAAATCCCTTTTCCAAGATAGGGATTGATTTTTCTAAATCAGTAACTATTTCATTAAACATTAAAACAAAATACAATCTTGTGCTAGAAACACTAACTTCACAATGACAATCAGATGCCTCGGTTACAAAAAAGAATCAAAAGTAGTGAAGTTGATAGATGTAGTGAACCAAAGAATAAAAAATCCACAAATATGTCGGTAGGCCCTAAGGACCGTATAAGAAAAACACTCACATTTGATTCTGGGAACGAGAAACCAAAATATATGACACAAGGAATAGAAATAAGAATCTTACATTGGTGATGTTCCTTGGACATGGATAACTCGAGACCAGAAACAGCTGAAAAAACTGCAAGAAATAATCACCTTATTATTTCATCAGTAACCTAAGATCAACTTATCATCACAACAGAAGCAAATTCAAGAAAAAAAATATATAATCACCAGATATTGCTGGAGTGAGTAGTCCATCTCCGATAACCATACAAGTGCCTAGGAGAACTAAAATTAGTAAAGCCGTGTGCAAGGATTTGTGCCTTTCGAGCACCATTTTAACCCTCGAGCTGTTTTTCGTCTCCGGGGGATGCTCGAGTTTGTAGGTGGACAGAGCTTCATCGGCAACTTGACGGTTCGGAAGAAGGCTAACTTTAGCATGCCTGCATATCAGAGAATACAAGGCAAAAGTACCACCTGCAAAAATCAAGCATATATAACAGATTTTGCAACATTGAATATGCTGATCGGACACAGTTTTACAAATTTCAGTTTTGACAACTATCACTTACCCTCTCCGTTATCATCTGCTCGAAGAACAACAAACACGTATTTGAACAGGGGGACCAAAGTTAATGTCCAGAAAACAAAAGAAAGAACACCAAAAATCTCTTCGTTTGTGTCTGAGTGTTGAATGTCCTCGGCAAATGTGCTCTTGTACACATATAGAGGGGAAATGCTAAGGTCCCCATACACTACGCCAAGACTCTGATAAGCTAATAAAAGAGTATTCTTCCAAGAATCCTTCTGAAATGGAATCAACAAATAACATGAAATACTAAAATTAAAATATTTCCAAGAATCAATCTTAGTTTTAATAGACTATAATGTGCCAAAGAACAGAAATTTCGAAGAAGAAAAGGACGCGACTGTAAAGTGATATTGGTATTCATACCCAAAAACTTGAATAAATGGAGCAAGAAATGGAACTGAACAAACCTTCGAAGAGCTCCAACACTTCCCATGGACAAGATCCATATTTCTTGAATGTCAATCTTGTGTTAAGTTGCTGAAAAATTTACAACTTAGGAGCAGATCCAGATTGGAAAAAACCAAGAACGAACGCACATTAACAGAGTAAACAAACAAAAAATAAAATTAATAAGCTGATGCTGTAATGAAACAAACAACTAAATGCCACCGACTCATAAATCTAATTTCCAACCAGAAACAAAAAAAATATATACAAAAAAAACACCAAACTTTTGCCCACTTCTGATTTAATCCATTTGGCACATCCACCCCTTCAGCATTCCAGAAAAGTGACAGTTTTGCACTATGCGAGAAAAAGAAATGAGGAGACTTGAAAGAACATGAATCTTTTCCAATCCTAATCATGTAGAAAACGTGAGTACTAAGTGAACTGAAATTCGAAACTAATCCCATTTCTTCTGCATTTTCTTTCTTTTATGGATAGATAACAAGGAAGCACCACAAGTATAATTACCCTGAAACACGCAAATCAAGAAAGCAATACGAAATGTGCTACCCCAGTAGAGTGCAAAAAGGTAAACAAACACCCTATTAATCCTTACAGTTTAATCTTTCGGTATTCACTCATAGAGTTGCATTACTGTAAACAATTGTTAAAAAAATATCTTGATATAACACACAAGTCTAGTGAAGAAAGAAGAAGGTATGTACAATGAGTGTGGCAGGAAAACCAAAATCACATGATTCAACAACACTTGCATTATCATATCCGTCACCCAACTTGAGCCCACAAGAATAAAGGCGATTTAAAGGTCATTAATATATTAATTTCATATTCCGGCAAAACACACACTCACACGCGCAACACACACGCAAACACACATATACACATTTGTTGATCATCTTTATTTTTATTTCTTTAAGTTTAGCATCTTCTATTTCATTTCTTTATTTTAAGGAATGACATGACACATTCCAACCAACTTTATGGACTGGAAGCTAAATTAAAAGGGTAAATTTACACTTTTAAAGTAAATCCCGCAGCTATTTTATTCAAGAAAATGCCCGCTTTTCAATGCCCGAGAGATACTCCTGAATTGTATATTATACAACAGCCTATATTAGTGGGAATAGTTGTTTATTCACAGATATAACTTTTGCATCTTATACAATCAAACACAAAATTCAATCACTTCACAGCTCACATTACGGAGAGATAATGAACGGGCTAAAGAAAACGTGCCCATTTGGATTGAATCAAGAATAAAAAAAAAAGTGAAGATTATAAAATTTTACTCCACTTTTTCACCCCCAGCATATTGATTACAAATGTAAACCAGCTCAAAAGTTGAAAATGGCTCAATCGAAGTATCAAACAAATGCCATCACTTTCATAAAAATGTGTTCTTCCCCTGTTTCCCCCTCAATTTTTGCTACCCACTTTCCCACTTACTAAAAAATGGCAAGAAATAATGGGACTGAATCACAAAACAAAGGTCTTAAACAAAAGTAGGATTTTTCGCAAAAGTTCGAAAAACACCAGTAATTTGAGTGTCCTTTTCGTAGGACGCAGCATCACGTGATTCTACATGGACCCCCACTCTATCAACTTTTTGTACAGTGCTGGTAGCCCACTTCTTGCTTTAATTCTTTTCACCTCATTTTCATCTTCTTTGCTGTGATTTCACAGATTTAACAT
The DNA here is from genome assembly GCF_022965805.1 of Primulina eburnea. NCBI lineage: Eukaryota > Viridiplantae > Streptophyta > Magnoliopsida > Lamiales > Gesneriaceae > Primulina > Primulina eburnea. Next base: position 6,960,821 of record NC_133101.1, read on the forward strand.
TTCAAAAACTGAATCTTTCTAGTGTGAATATCAGTATAAAAGACAGCGGAATTCAACTTTTATTTAGAGGATGGAACCGTAGCTGCGGTAATAAAAAAAAAATTATTGGTAAAAAAAATTGAATTCATCAATGGCTTGTCAGAAATTCACCTATTGGACGGACATTGCTTTCAAATATATTGAAAAAAAAAAGTAGTTCACCTATTCAACAGACATTGTTTTCAAATATATTGGAAAAAAATTGGTAAAAGAATTTGTCAATGAGTTTTGAAGAGTCTATTTTTAGATCTATTAGGTATTCGGTATTCCTAAGGTGCGAAAAATATAACTTTTTTTGGCAAAAATTTGCGTGAGACGGTCTCACGAGTCGTATTTGTGAGACGGGTCTCTTATTTGGATCACCCATGAAAAAATATTACTTTTTATACTAAGAGTAGTACTTTTTGTTGTGAATATGGGTAGAGTTATATATATATAATAATCTGTGAGACGGGTCAACCCTATCCATATATATATATGAGTGAGTCTCATGTGAGACCGTCTCACGGATCTTAATCTGTGAGACGGGTCAACCCTATATATATTAACAATAAAAAGTAATACTCTTAGCATAAAAAATAATACCTTTTTATAGATAACCCAAATAAGAGATCCATCTCACAAATACGATCCGTGAGACCGTCTCACACAAGTATTTGACTATATATAGAGTTAAATGATATATATTATTAAATAAAACAACTAATAACTATTACCATAAAATATTATTTTATGTAGAAATATTCTACCAAATAAATATTTTTTATTAATTTAAATAAAAAATTTGTATTAATTTGTAGAAATATTTTGTTAATGTATTTATTTATTTAAAGTCAAATTTGGTTTCTGTAGACCTAAGTTATCCTATCAAAATGCCAATATTTTTTTGTAATTATCCTGTCAAAATAGCAATATGTAGGGTTAACTCAATAATTGTTGCTCGCCTATTCAAAATAATAACCCAAAATACTATCTATGGGTGATTCAACTTACTCCCCAATTTTTCATTTCATCCAAACTTTTTCTAGTCTTGTTTACAAAACACCAAATAAGCTTCAACGATGGATTTTTTTTAGGAGATCAAAATGCCTACCATATTACCACGCAAATAATTCTCGAGCTTCACATAGTAATCACTTCGGTACGTCAATGTGACACCGAAGTTTATTTTAGTTTATCACTACATAATCTGTATTCGGCTTTGATAGTATGAGCTTATTAGTAATTCTCACACGATTTTCCTCCAAATTCTTCTTATTTTATTCCGTGAGACGGTCTCATAAGAATTTTTGTGTAAAATTTGTGATTTATACGATTTTTTTATCATTACAAGTGTAAATATAAAAAAAGGACATGATACTTGGAATTTCGACCAGAAGATATAAAATTGAAATATTACTTCACTTTTTATCTTTTATTATATGTTTGTAAATGTATTAATAGATGGATCTGTATTAATGATATATAACTATTGTTAATCGAAAATGTTTGAGGGTAATGGCTAGGAGATTCTTATTTTATTATTTTCGTTTCATTTTTTAAAAAAAAAATCAGATTTTTTAATGTTGAAATTGCTCAAATATAATTATTTACTCAAATGGAGCATATATTTTAAAATGATAATGATATATCTTATTATTATATTTGGAAGAAAAAAATTTGTGGAGTGGGCCAATAGACACGGACTATGTAATAAATCGAAACCCATTGTGTCGGTTTCCTTAGCTTCGGACTCAGGAGCCTATGCTAGAAAAGACTGGGCGTGGCCCAGTATCTGTTCCAAAGTACTTGGGCCGAAAGCCTTATAAGATCTTTAACTTAATTTTTCAGTTCCACGTATATCAGCATGCCGAAAAATCATTTATTTAACCGTTTATAAAACCTCTTTCATAAGAGATCGGATCAATCATGTCTATATTTACAATAAAATTTAATATATTTGACATAAAAAATAATAATTTTTCATGGATGACCCATATAAAATATACATTTCACAAAATTGACAAATGAGATCGTCTCAAATGAGTTTTTGTGTCTTCATAATATCATCCATTCGAGCCGAGTATCGGATATTCCATCAAGTTCGCTAGAAATATAATTGTCATCCTTAATGGAGAAGATATATTTTGGGACACAAATTTCATTACGAAAAGTGAGACCAAAAGTTGGTACCCCATAATACCATTGTTTAAGAAAAACACACATGCATAACGGAAAAATTAGAAACTCAAACATCAAATTTATAATATATTTTGCAACATATAAATTATATTTGATATTAAAATATATTCTAAATGGACAATAGATTTACTAGTTGTATATTAAAAAATCCGACACTAGCCCAACGGTTTCACACAACAAAGTCAAACCATATAAATTGCTCACATGACATGCCAATATTTACTAGTTGTGTATCAAGAATCCGATACGAGCCCAACGATTTCAGACAGCAAAGTCACGAATATGGATGATCGAACACTCCCCTTCGAGGAAATATCTTAATTTTCAGATTTAATTTTTTTCCAAAATATAAATATTTTCATCAAATTCTATAAAAAGATTTTCGTTATACGTCCAGTCCCCTCCTTGAAAAGTGTTGACTTCAAGTTACCCTCATGATGTTGCTCTAACTATAAATTTTATTTTGTCGTGTTAACACTATCATCATTAATATTACTTATGTATTGTCGGACGTTCCATGTTCCTTGCTATTAGACTTTTACGAGGGAGTTGGTCTCATGTGAGACCGTCTCACGGATCATAATCTGTGAGACGGGTCGACCTTACCCATATTCACAATAAAAAGTAATATCCTCAGCATAAAAAATAATATTTTTTCATGGATAATATAAATAAGAGATCCGTCTCACAAATAAGACCCGTGATACCGTCTCACCCAAGTTTTTGTCTTTATGAGGATAGATATACATACAATAAAAAAATAATTTTATCTTTTTATATAAAAAAAATTGAAAATATTTACCTCGTGCGCATGCACTAAACTACGTCTCGCGGGTATGAAAATTTTATATTTATTTAATTTGTCATTTCAAAAAATTACCATTAACCAGCATGTACATGAAAATCAAGTCAAGCACCATCATTTAGTCTAGTACTATTGCTTGATTGAATTTTCTTGATATGTAGCTATAAAGTAACCTTTATTTCGTGCAATAAGCATGCTTTATTTTGTCATTTATGAAAAATTCTTGCCACACATCACATAATATCTTCATCCAAGTACTTAATAATTTAGGTCAAATTTGCTTTTTTGATTTGTGCGAGTAATGTTCACATGTTTTCATTACCATTTATTTAGTGACGTTTCCCGTGGTAAGTCGTATATTAGATAAACGAGTTTCTCTAGTTTTATACATAACTATGTGACGACGCATTAGAACATGCACGTACTTATTGGATTTATATTAAGACCTCGACAAGAAATAATGTCCTACATATATATGGTTCTTGTAAATATTACCAGTTTGTATCATACAATCTACGAGACTTGTCGATCTGATCTATATCTAAAGTGAAAGATAATTTTTTGTGAGTTAGTCGGATAAATATCTCACAAAATTGATATAGTCTTGTAAAAAAAATTTGTCAAGAAATTGAATGTAATATCATAACATTTATTTTGAATAAATGTTATAGGATATATAAAAATGATATATTAGTAACTTTTTTTTTTACGATGGGGTGGGAATTTTAATTAAACGTAACTAATTAAACATATTCTGCTATCAATATTATTTCGTGAGATATATCCTCGATCCGTGCGTCATTTCGTTGATTAATTATACGAATTATCTTGGATCCGAAGCAATCGATTCTCCCTAATAATAAAGATTAAGAGTAGATGTTTCGTAAGACAGTCTCATATATATTTATTCGTGAGAACGGGTTAATCTTGTCTATATTTACAATAAAAATTAATAATATTTGACATAAAAATAATATTTTTTCGTGGGTGACTCACATAAAATATATGTTTCACAAAATTGACCCTGAAACCGTCTCACAGGAGTTTTTTTGAATATTATTAGAATCACTTCGCAACGCCTCGAGTATCAGAAAAATCCCAACAAAATCACGTAATACATCAACAACAATTTTGAGTTGATGTAGAAAACGAAAGTTGATCAGTAAATAGATCATGTGAGGTTTATTATATAAATTCATATATTTAATTTTTATCATAATTTAATTTTAAAATATTTTTTATTAATGTGAACGACACACACGGGGAACAGGTTGGGTCGTGGCCATTTGCGTTGTTTGCTGTATGAACTACGGGTTCTTATTTCTTTCGAGGATAGAAACTTCTGGAGAAATATTATAGATCAATTTCTAAAGTTATATAATTTATGGCAAAAACTTGTGTGAGATGGTTTCACAGGTCGTATTTGTGAGACGGATCTCTTATTTGGGTCACCCATGAAAAAGTATTACTTTTTATGTTAAAACTATTACTTTTTATTTTGAATATGGGTAGGATTGACCCGTCTCACAGATTATGATACGTGAGACGGTCTCAAATGAGACCCCCTCATAATTTATAGTTGAGTGAGTCTCAAGTGATACCGTCTCACGGATCTTAATCTGTGAGACGGGTCAGCTATACCCATATTCACAATAAAAACTAATAATCTTAGCATAAAAAATAATATTTTTTCATGAATAACCCAAAAAAGAGATCGGTCTCACGAATACGACCCGTGAGACGTTTAACACAAGTTTTGTCTTTATCGTTTATGACATATAGAATTTAATTTTTTGTTAGATATAGTCAATAAGTATTTTTTGTATAAATTTATATGTAAATTTTGTATAATTTTGGAATACTATGATATTAGAATGGGTAAATCAATTCAAATATTAAAAGATTCTATAGTTTAAAATTCTAACCCGGACCACTAGCTCCACGGGAGGACGTTTCCTGTATATATATCCACTAAAATATTTTATGAGAATTGGAAGAAATGTAATTCGGTAACAGTGGCGTACTTGTACAGCAAGTTAGGGGGCTCGAAGCTGGATCCGGCGATGCACCGTCACGGGTAGTAGATTATGGGTGAAGCCACTCAGTTGCGGTTTCGCCACGCTATGACGTCAAATGCCCAAGAATTTCCACAGAATACTGCCCACGCGCTACTGGCCATCCCGTGGGGTTACAATTAAATTAATTTCGAGTTTCAAATTTCAACAGCTCTGCCTCACTCACTTGCTAGTATACCTTTTTTTTTTTTGGAATTGGAATAACTGTGTATTTTACCATTTAAATTAAATTAAAGTGGACAAAAAAAATATCTGTGAAAACTCTCTGTTTAATTTAAAATCAAAAGAAAAAATGTGGACTATTTTAGGGAAAAATTATTAGCCCTTCTTTTTATAAAATAGAGTTAAAAGTAGTAAATGATATCGAATATATTATAGGTAAATAGTATATATTGTAAAAATATGAAATTGGGTTGAAGTATTTGAAATAACATGATTTCATAAAATTCAGTTCATGTTGTAATAACATAACCTGATTTCTATACACTTTATAAATAGTAAATTATATTGTATACATTTTATGTACTATACTATATTATTAAACACGAGTCTCTTATACTAACTAAATTTTAGTTTCATGGTACGATTTTTTATTTAATTCTAATTATTTTTATTCAATAATCAACTGTTGATAAACAAAATTATATTATCGTAAATCTACTTATCACACAAAACTAAACTTAATAAGTTATATATTATAAAGCAAAAATTTATGTGAGACGGACAGACGGTCTCACATGTCATGTTTTGTGAGACAAATCTCTTATTTTGGTCATCTATGAAAAAATATTACTTTTTATACTAAGAGTATTAATTTTTATTGTGAATATCAGTAAGATTGACCTGTTTCACATATAAAGATTTGTGAGACCGTCTCATAAGAGACCTACTCATATTATAATCGATCCAGCAAATGATTCATGACTAAAAGTTATAAAATGTAATAAACGAGACTAAAATTAAGATTTGACCAGACTAAGTGAATTTGCAAAAGGCAAAAAAAAATATATAAAATCACTTAAAATCAGGCAAATGTTACCGAAAATCAACGCGTTCAGACTCCCGTTTTTAACACCCTACGACTTTTTATTCATAAGCTGACTTTTTAGCAATTCAACGGCACACAATAAATTATTACAAAATTAATAAAATCCACGCTCTATAAAAACCTAGTCCAACCCCATATTTCCCTTCATTTTCTTGCACAAAAAACTTCTCACACAATTTCACACCAACTCCTCTCATGGCAAGATCAAGATTTCCCCATCTCCTCGCCACGATTCTTCTCGTTTCCTTATTCAGTTTTCAACTAACATATGCTCGACCATGTAAAAGTACGACGTTTTATCCTATCCAAGTATCGAATTCTGGCCTCGATGATCCTATTAATTCCTCGGAAAGAACCTCCGAGTTCCGAGTCGTTGTGAAGAGTCATGGAGTCGGATACGCCCCATTACTCATGAGCATGCTGCCGAAGGGGAAAATGCCGGTATCCGGTCCGAGCCGGAGGATCAACGATGACAACAACTAGAGATAGAGGAAAACTATATATGGTTCATCTCGATTTGCTTCGATTTTATGGTCGGGGTTGAATTTCCCTTTTTGGAATTTGTTCATTCTTTTTTTTTTTCTTTTTTTCTTTTTTGGTGATAGTGAAAAGTGAGTAAATATGTGCTTTTCAAATAAACTCCGTATAAGAACTCATAATTGAAGTATAATTTTGTTGATCTTGTAATCAACATGATGTTCGTATTGTCACAAAGTTTCTTACCTCGATTTCTTTTTTATTAACACAATATCTTTAGGTTATTTCACCAACCATGATATATAATAATCAATTCTTCTTCTTTTTTTTGGATTTTTTTTTGACATAAATCTTGGATTATTTTGAAATACAATATGTATTAGGTTTTTTGAGAAAATATAATATTGAATTTCCTATACATGCATATAATTGAGTATAAAAATCACGATCATATGCATATTTCGAATTAGACCGATGCGAAATATTTAGGAATTAATATTGAAAATTTATTTGATGAATGATCATATGAAAAATCAATCGATTTTCAGTTTTTTTGGATGCGGAGGAATCCGAAATTATTAATTTTTCGACTGTGTATTTGGTAAACGACGGATGTGTTCAGTTACCTAAAAATTAATTAATTTTGAATTTTCTTTTTCACGTAGATGTCACTAGTCGCCAAACCTGGGCAGGTTAGTGTTGAAACGCCTGAGCAGCCATTAATTGAGGATACCTGCTTTTAGTTGAAAAAGAGACATTATAAATTTATGGCACAAATCCAAAAATTAATTTTCATCTAAAATAATTTGATATATTTTTTAATGCAAAGACAACATTATGGTCCGGAATCTATGCGTATTCAAGTTTTTTTTTTTTTTTTGTCAATTAGTTGATATGTGTTTTGTATGCAAATAATTTGTGTTTTAAAATTAAGACAATATATACGTACGAATCAGTAAATATAATTTTGAGCTTGAGACTTAATTTTCATATAGGATTATTATTCTTTAAAACCTTGTAATAATTAATTAAATCACAGCTTCGTTTTAAATAGACTTCTTAGTTAACTTGTAAAATTTAATTATCTATCATTTAGTAAACCAATACGTATAATAATAATAGCAACAATAATAATAGAGATGGATTTTGAAATTCAAAAAAGATTAAATGATTTAATGATCATCGTAGCATAAATTTAGAACACGAGCTGAAAAATCATTTATAAATGTTCCTTTTAAAAAAATATAAATATTAAATAGTCCAGATTTTCTAGGACAAGAGGTGGTTAGAAAAGCAAAATCTTGTGTGAGACGGTCTCACGAGTCGTATTTGTGAGACGGTCTCTTATTTGAGTCATCCATGAAAAAATATTACTTCTTATGCTAAGAATATTATTTTTTTATTGTGAATATCGGTAAAGTTGAACCTTCTCACAGAATTAAATCCATGAGGAATATATTATGACAAAATATTTTGGAAAATTTGCGATTTTGGTATTGTATATTTGTCTCTTTATGACTGTGATTATATATCTTGTCACATTTTAGTATTAATCGGCTCTCTTTGTAAGTTTTTTAAAAAAATTTCTGGCATTTTCCGACGTGACAACGAATAAGTGTTTGTACTGACTCTATAATATCACATCAACATCTTGATGAAAAATGATCAAATTTTTTTTAAAAAAAATAAAAAATAGAAGACTAAAATTGTAATTTAGTCGTCCCACAAGCTGCTCCGATGTGTGGTGTCTCATTCCCAAAAGAATAATGGACTCTTTTTCAGGAATACGAATGTAGGGGAAGGGCTTGAGCTTTTGGGGTTCAACTTTGGGTGAAAGACGGAAGGGATTTAATTTTAAGATTTGTCGTCGTCAAAATATTGTATACAATCAAATATTTATTATCTAAAATTTAAAAGTAAGTTTTACCATTCCCTTTGATTGTCATATACAAAAAGGTCGCAAGAGATGAAGGAAGCTCAAAATAAACTTGTGGTTATTTAAAAAATATACATCATCCTCAAAATCAAAAACAATCGTATAATATATACCACAAGATATTATTATTAAGAAAGAAAACAAAGTAACCAATTTCGAGACCTTTAAATGAACTTATGAAAATAATGTTCAAAATAATAAAAAAGCTTATAATTATAAATAAATCAAATTCACTCGATTGTATAACAAATGTCACTATCTCAATTATACATTTAAAACTAATTATATCATTAATTTTAAATTTTAGTTTTATAGTAAAGACATAATTTTTTTTTAATAAAAAATGAAGTTTTCAAACAACGAGTTGGCCCAACAATATATCCCAAAGCAATTCGGAACTAATGCAGAGTACCTTAACCAGGAGATTTAAAGAAACAAAGTATAAATATCACATAAATAAAACAAATTAAGGCAATATATAAAGCTCGGTTTTAAATTACACTGCAAATCAAGAGCACAGAAGTTAAAGTGTTCAGGTTTCCAAATAGGCTAGTTTTCATAGAAAGATCATTCCCCATCAATCCATAGGCCTGCAATGAGCTTCGGTTTCGATCAAGAGGCACCAGCCAAGGATTCGATTAGCAGCTGGTATCCTTCAGACACTGTAGCTTGTGCCAGTACGCAGCCGGTTAATGCAGGTATATCAGTTTTGATGTCTAAAACCCTGGCGACCAAGAGCAGCAGATGGAAATCAGAGATTCGCTTCACAAAGGGAAGGCTTTTTGTTCGATCCAGGTGATTTTTTAGGGCATTCATTGTTAGCGGTGACATCCTGTTCTCGATGGGAAATGTTGATGTGAGAGGGCCCTGCAATCACACAAAAAGTTCATATAAGAAGACAGAAGCATTCATAGAAGTCTTGCAATTTCAGGAGGAAACAATCAAAGATAGCTGCCTGCGAGAGTATGCTGTAGACAAGAAGGGAGTAACGGTAAATGAAACGAATCTCTTGAAAACGCATTCAAATCCCAGATCTAGAAGCACCAGCCAACATCCATCACACTTCAAAATTCAAATGCAATGCAATTCATATTTCATGGTAACTAAAATGCATCACCATGCAAAAGAGTACGATAAGCAATCAAGGTCTCTTCTTAGTATTTCATTGAAACGTCAAAGATATGCAGTGTCAACCAGTTATGGTACACAACAGGGCTTAATTGGAGGAAGCTAACGCCACTTGCGATATAGATGTTTAACAGAAATCAGTAAACAAAAACCATGCCATTATAACCAGCCACTCGCGAACAGTCTCTCGCAGAAAATTCATTCATGCATCAAATTCAAGTCTGAATTTTGTGGAATAAAATACACAATAACCGGCCGAAGGTTCCTGAACCACTAGTGTTCTCTTGCCTTCCAAAAGTAACGTAATGCAACAAATAACACAGGTATGAAATGGTTTATCACTTCAACTTTTACACAAAATTAATCAAATTTGGAGTTGGACAATAGTGCGACCTAATCCTATGGAATATTGTAAAGAGACGGATCTTGAGATAATACAATCTTTCTACCTCATCATATTTTTCAAACTAGAACTTAATAAAGACTGATTTTTTACAAAACAAAACTCCAATGTATCAAATAATTAATATTAAAATAAGGAAGAACATGCTACGGACCTGATGATCAAATATCTTGACAACCACCAAGAAGAAATCATTGTCCACTTCCCTAGTATCTTTTACACCCACCATCACATCCTTTTTCATCCTTGAAAGCTTAGGATCAACCTCCTCTTGCACCTCGCGCTCAAACCAATCTTCCTTAAACAACCGAACGCACATATCACTAATCTGAAAGGCCTCGAAATGCACTTCCGCAGCACCATCCTCGTTCACCTCCAGCTTCACCATGGCAGTCACCCACTCCTTCAAATCCCCTTCGGCGTGCAACTCAACTGCCTGCAAAATCTCTGAATTCGACAATGTGTAATCCTTCTTGTCCTGGCTAATAGTCTGTGTGAATATAAAGCCCACCCTCCTCATCCCCAGCCCCAATGCTATAGCCTCAACTAATTTTTCCTCATCCATATCCCTTAAAAGCATCAGATTATCCTCCGTCCCCTGCTGCGGCGGCTCGTAAATGAAATCTACCTCTACTTTGCCCTCCTCCGACACTGTCCCGTACATGAAACCCCCGCGCTTCACCGCAAAAGCCAAATTTTCACTCACATAATGCTGAAAGGCATTAGCCGCATCACGATCAAACGAGACCAGCTCACAGTGCGGGTTCTCCTGGCGAGTAACTCTCATCTGCTTGGCAATCAAGTCATCAATGGTCATCTTCCTGCCGAACGACCCAGCTGGCTGGAAAGCAGGGCCCGCAACGGTGCGTTCCCCTTCGTAAGCAAGATAAACAATTGACCCATGCCCAATTTTAAGGGACGAAATCAGGGTGTTCGGGTTCGACATATCAGTAAATCTGGTCAAATCGGAGGCGACCTTTGCTAGAAGCAAGTTCTGGTTAGTCGACAGGATTTGAGCGTGTCTTGGCACCCGAAGCTGGGATTCAATTGCCGCCTGGATTTGAGCGACAGTCGCAACCGGGTTGTCGATCGTGACCCGCTCCAACCCGTCACGGCTCCGGACTCTGATCATCATCTTTACAGAACCACTCACTGCAATGATTACTCAGGAAAATAATCAAACAGATTGAGAGAAACTGGCAAACGAACAACTATATGGATGAAAATTAACCCCCCAAAACCCTAATTTTTGGTGGGAAAACGCCAAGAAAATCGTAGAGATAGTACAAATAAAGAATTATCTGCGAAGCGAACAAAAGATAAAAGAAAGATTGGGGAAAAAGAAAGTAATCTGAGAAGAGAATACTAGGAGGTGAACCAGATGAAACTTAAATACAAAATCTTTTGCGCCACGAAAGGACGATTATGCCCCCCTTGGCTCTGGATCATCTACCATTTATATGATTCCTATTTTATTTCTAAAATAGAATTTTTAAATTAGTTTATTAATAATATTCTAAATAGATTTTATGGATTTTTTTAGAAAGATTTTATGTAAAAATTTGAGTTGGAGATAGATTTATTACAACTCATTCTCGAATTTGAGAAATCTTTTCAAATTTTAGATTTCAGATGGTCTATAAATCATCAATAAATATATATATATATATATTTTTATTTAATATCAAACTACAATTGAAATATTGAAACAATAGTGATATTATTTTATTATAATCAAAACAACTTTTTTTATAAAAGATGACAACGAAATAGATTTGGAGCAGGTTTAATCAAACTCAAGATCCATCCTATCTCCAAACTCATTGAGTTTCATTTGATTTGAACTCGCTAAAAATTATATATATTTTATTTTAATCGCTACATAATAAAAATTAATAAATAATCAAAATTATTTTTCAACTTTATATAAATAATATTTTAGAAAAAATATGACAAATTAAAATTTATTAATTTGTAATCAAAGCATAACAAAAAAATCATAATTTTCATATTAAACATATTATAATAAAATAAAATTATTTCAATAATAAATATTTTAAACTAATATTATGTATTAAAGTATTCCCTATTCAATATAAATTTGGCTGGGTTTTCCCTTGTTTAGGCCACATAACTCCCACCGGCCACGAGGTCCATTTTCCTTATGAGTAAGGTATCTTATGAGACAGTCTCACGGATCTTTATCTGTGAGACATGTCAACCCTACTCATATTCACAATAAAAAGTAATATTTGTAGCATAAAATGTAATATTTTTTCATTAATGACCCAAATAAATATCCGTCTCAAAAAATACGATCCATGAAACTGTCTCACACAAGTTTTTGTCATTCTCCTTTTAGGTAGGTCTGATTGATCTATTGGTTTTACAGTCTTTTGCTTATGGACTTCATGACATTCATGGGCCTCCAGTTTTGACATATCAATTCTGGGCTTTGTTGTGTCATGTTTTGATTTCTGGGCTTGGTTTTACCACAATCAGCAGTGCATAATTGGCTAAATAATAATGGATATCAGAGATATTTTGGAGTCAAATTTTGCCATGCAAATTGGGTATTTTTGGCTCATGAGAAAAGGAAATATAATTTTCATATTAAATTGATCTTCTTAATATTATTTTTTCCTTGTTGATTTAATTGAGTATAATATTTATTGTGGTTTTACCTTTCTAGATAATTATGTTAAGATTTTATTGTGATATAATTTCTTCTTTAAATTTAATTTCATATTGATAAGATTACGTGAAATATTTTGTTTTACCTTTCTAGATATTATCTCTACGATAAAGATCTTCTAGATATAATATTTATGCTAATGATTTAATGAGATATGGTATTATTGATTTTGTTTCTAATATAATTCTTGTTTATCATATCTTATTGATTTCTTTATGGAAGATAAACTCTAGGAGAGATGAAAGCTATAAATAAGAGGTGATCAACGTGAGGTGAAGAGGGCGAATAGAGAGAGAGACAAAGAAAAATTCAGAGAGTTTTAGTGGAAGAGATTTTTCGTGGAAGAGATTTTCGTGGAGATAGTTATTCGTGGAGGTGATTTTCGTGGGAGTTTTTCGTGGGAGATTTTCGTGGCTCTCTCTTCCTCGGTCTAATATTCACTCACATGTGCACGTTCAGAATTTAAGAGAAAACTTTATTCAAGAGACGTTGCTGTTTTGAAGAGTGCTGGTTTTCGTGTTGCCCTGAATGTTGCCAACATCTACAGACAACATCCGTAACGATGTTGGCTGAAGATCGTGTTTAGCTGCTCGTGTTTTTAGGGATCTCGTTTTTGTTTTCTTATTCATGTTTTAATATTGTTGGTTGTTTTTAGAAATGTTTATTTTCTCAAAATGTTGAGTAAATTGATTTTTGTAAAAATCACTAGTGATATGTTTTTGTGAACGGTTAAGTTTTCTAGTGATTAATTTTTGCCATAAGGCACCGCACAAGTATTTATACCGCACAAGTATTTATACTTGTGCATATTTAATATAGTCCATCTATTTATTTAAAGTGAATTTGTGTTACAAAATATAATGTTCCGCTGCATGTTGTCTCAGATGTAGTAACATCTAGAACAACACCTAATTCTGACAAAACACAAATTTACTATTTCACATCATATTCTGATATTTTGATTAATTTTGATATCTGTCGGACGGAATTATCCTTACACTATTCATTAGGAAACTGAAACCATTGACGTGGTATCGAAAAGTGCTAATGTGTTTGTTGTCATGTTAAAAATTTTCATCCAAGCACTTCGACGGAATAATACCAAAAGCTTTAAAAAAGTACACAACCAAGACTCAATTTCAAATACTTAAAATACTAAAAAGAACAAAAATAGGAAAACATAGAGGGGCGAATTTGATTAGTTTTTCTAAATAAAATATTAGGACATCGCCATATAAAATGATAATCCATTAACCTCAATTTAATATTAATTTGTAATTATTAGTTTATTTTCCTATTTTATTTTGAAATTGAAAACCAAATCATTAATGATTATGATCTGATTCATCTTCCTATGAATATAAAAACTAATTAAACAAGGGAAATTTGTATCGAGTACCACTGTAATTTGCAAAATAGGGGTAAACTATGACGCCCACCCATGCACGTCAACGTAGGTGTTTTTGGATAGTAACACAATCAAAAATCAACGAGCCTTCTAGTATAATGTAAATCAAATCAGTCTATTTTATAAATAACATAAAATAATATTTTTTTACAATTGAAAACTCCAAAATGAATGCCAATGCGAATGCAGAAACTTTACAACTTAATTCAAATAATAGAAATGAAATATTGGTCTTGATGGGACATGGGTTCATCACCGTAGCAAATGTATTATTCCTCTTCAATCTCTTCTTCGTCTTTATCTAAAGTGATAATGAAAAAGATAAGTATTTTGTGAATTACTCAACAAGTAGAAGTCGTTTGAAATATATAACAACACACACATATATAAAATTTTGAAGTCTTGACATAACATCTCATAACTTGAATTATGAAACACATCATACTATGTAATTTTGACGTCATATCATAAATCATAATAAACAGTTAAATTCTTTTATTTTCTATGATTTACTGATATCAGTCCTTAATTTTAATTCTCTAAGGGAACGATGTAATATAATGATTATAATCTCACTGAGTAATAGCTCATAATATCATAGTTATGAAATCTTTCCTATATCGAGTTAAATTTTAATATTACTCAAAGTACATAGTACTTTCAACATGATACAGAAGAAAAACTCATACTTAAACGAAACTTTTAAAAACAAAATTGATTTATATACGAATATAATTTTAAAACTATAAGCTTACTTTCTAATCTTAAAAGAAATGTGAGCGATACTACTTGGCTCGAAAATATCTAGAAGTTTTCGGCTTGAATTTTAAAAAATAATGGACTTATTGCTAAAGGGTGAAATGATACTCATCAAAATAAATAGTGGTGATTTTTGCAATTAAAAATAAGGTCATACCAAACCTACCAAGCTTTTGTCTAGATCAGGCTAAAACTTGGTAGGCAAAAACTTGTGTGAGACGGTCTCACGGGTTGAATTTGTGAGACGGATCTCTTATTTGGGTCATTCATGAAAAGGTATAATTTTTTATGCTTAGAGTATTAGTTTTTATTGTGAATATGGGTAGGGTTGACCCGTCTCACAGATTAGTATCCGTGAGACGGTCTCACATGAGACCAACTCAACTTGGTAATAAATAATCATTACTTATCCGGCACCATATCTAAAAAATACCATATTAATATATCATATCATATTTTAAATAAAAACTTTCACAATTTAGCTACAATTTCTCAAATTCTTTTCCCCAAAACAACTATTCTCCCCGGTTGAGTTCAACTCACATGAGAGTAACATCCCATGATAAATCTAACGTTTATTTGATTTCAAATATCGATCTTATATATTTGGATCAATGATAGTTATTGAATATAACGTAACCTACATGTAGCATCTCATTAACCATTTTCCTGATATAAAAAAAAAATCCATCCAAGGCCTAGATATTTCCTTTTGTTCCCATTGGCTTGAATGAGGGCACAACTTGTGATTCGGATATATAGATGGTATAGTCTTGTGATGATGGTGAACAACAATGATGAAGAAATAGTCAAAATTATTGAGACAGCTTGAGTAACAAAGCTTGAGCATAGTGTACCATGTAATTCCAAATAACACAACCACCACACTAAGAATGGACACAGGCAATTCCAAGAAAACCTTGCCTTATTCTCACACTGAATGCCCAAAAACTTTTGGAGGCTTGTAAGAGAATGACAAAATTCTTTCTTACTTTTGTCTCTTCAAGTTCTCTTACACATTTGGAACAAGTTCGGCACGATTCCTTTACAACACTAGATGTTAAATCATTTGTCATGTTGAGGAGACGCTTGCACGTAGTCACCATCAGTGAGCGCCTTTCCATGTAGCTACAGGATGTGATACTATATCATTTGCTACGTTTACTGGATACTATTGTTATGCATCCAATATATAAAAGGTTTCTTAGGACTTGAGAAACGTCGTAACATACTTACATGACGAACATCTGGTTCCTGAAAAATAAAGTAGAACACCAATAATGGCAGAAAATAAAACACCAATAATTGGGGAAAATTTGTTTCAATAATCAAGAGTTAATGCATCACTTTATTGACAAGGGCTTCATATGAAAAGGGTATCTGGATATGGTAAATTTAACCCTCAAATGACAGCAGACTGGATTCTTTCACACTCACTAATTATACTGATTTCTATGTAGGCAATAGAAATTTGGCCTCCAGGACTACATTATCAGAAGTATCACGAGCAATTGCTATTTACCAAAGCTTTACATCATCATACTTTGTCCTACTAATATATCCAAAACCCATAGATGTTTTCCTTGGACCAAATAAGATACGATGTAATGACGACAATTGTGACTTAATACACAAAGACAACCTCAATAAAATCTCCCACTGCGAAGCTTTTCCAAGCTTAAATAGGAGGCATGAAAACAAATTCAAAACACTTCAATCTCATTCCAGCCAAGAGTCAAATCTACCATCGTTACCATGGGAAATGTTACTCTGCGCTTAACACTGCCTACAATGAACTATACATGTGAGTCCCACAAAGCAGAGGTCTTTCATTTCACAGACAACGAAGAACAATGTGAGCATGATGGATGGGATGGAGAAAGTACCACGTTTTATAAAACTCACCGGTTGAAGCAGGTAAGCCGTAAGCGCTAAACTTAAATCAAGTTTGATACAAGTTATACAACAACCCTTTGCCTTCACGTTGAAAAAAATTCAACAGGCAGGGATTTGAGTTATTTCCCTTTCCATCTTGAAAAATCAAACCCAAAAGTTAATAACTATTCAAAATCCCAAAGTTAAAACTCATAGATTGTCCACTGTAAAAAGAAACAATTTGATTGTTAAAATGACTAGACATAACAGCACAAAGTAGATGAGATAGAATATATAACGAACTTGGATATACACAGGTGAGCAAAAGCAACAAATCTTTCCTTGTCCTTCTATGAATACAAGATACTCTCTCCCAGTCCCTTCATCCATTAGTTACAACTGGCCACTCTGCATTTATCCTTCTTCTCACAGGGGAAAAGGTAGAAGAACATTGAGAAAAAATTGTCCACTTGTTCATTTAAAACACATGCAATGATCATTTGATTTTCATTTCTAACACTGAACTAGGTTGCAAGTATTTATGCCAATCTAATCAAGTACATGTATTACCGAACTCTAAATTTTATAAATCCGGTTTTAACCAAACAGGTGAAACAGTACATGAAAGTTAAACATGAATAATAATAATTATAAATAATCCAGAGGTCAAGAGTAATATGCACAAAGCACGTTTCTTGCTCGTGCATTAATGCAAATTTCATCACGAGACCAACTTAAAAGCAAACGGGAACGTTAGCCAACTTAGCCAGAGAATAATTAAGTATCGTGGAATTCATATGCAAGAAAACACAAGACTTTATAAGTTTTATTGGTTACTTATGATTGATATTTCAAAACTGAATAAACTTGGCGAATAAAATAAAACTCACACAGAGAGGAACATCAAGGAATCAGATAACTTTTTATGAAAAAAGATGCAATGTGGAGCAGTTCACGTGTTTTTGCCACAAGACAAAAGTTGGAAACTGCATTTTACTTGGTCTGTTAAACAATTTTGTTTTTTCTTATCACACTTGATAAGAAAACTTAACTTCAGCAAATGAAATCAAATATCTATCAAAGCAGACAAAACACCAAATAATTTAACGTAACATTTAGATTTTCAAATCAGATTATATACCTAATTTTATCCTCTTCCCATAGTAGAAATGGCAAATGGAGAAACAGGAGACTTTGATGCAAAGATAAACATAAATTGATTTTGCAGCATGCAAAATGCCAACTGGCATCAGTTTCTTAAAAGAAGCTGTTGTACGACGCTGTGTTCCGTGGATATCTATAACTCATCCTTGCCATTCATGACAAATAAGATATATCCCAAATATTCATAGACACTACACGTTGTACACATGCATGATGTGAGGTTTCCCTTTCATTCTTCTCTCTATGGGGTTTGCGAGTTGCATAAACATCTATATTAAGACTATTCAGCACTCAGTTATCAGGTAGACTATATATAAGTTTAGCCAAATGATCATGATACAACAATCACAACGGAGTGTACTTGATGAAAAAAGTTGAGGAGTTTCAGACAGATCAAATACAATACAGAATCATCATGCTGCTCAAATTCTTGGTAATTGCATGCAACAGCTAAAAAAGAAATCACAATATACTTTACCATATTCACATATTCAATACTGGAAAGATATGGATATCTTTTTTTAACTAAATATATTAACACAATGCAGATCGCAGAGAAGCTAGCAACAGTAGCAAGTATTGCAGGCCCTATTCTTATAACAGGCTTGCTTATGTATTCCAAGTCTTTCATATCAATGCTATTCTTGGGATATCTTGGGGACATTGCACTTTCTGGTGGTTCACTGTCAATTAGCTTTGCCAATATAACAGGTTACTCTGTCCTCAAGGGACTGGCCATGGGGATGGAGCCAATATGTTATCAAGCTTATGGAGCAAAGAGATGGGGAATTCTAAGTCAAACATACAGAAAGACTCTCTTTCTTCTCTTAGTTGCAGCCATTCCGATCTCTTTCTTGTGGTTGAACATAGAACCTATCCTTTTATGGTTAGGCCAAGATGAGAGCATTGCCGCAGTGGCCAAGATCTACATAAAGTATTCCATTCCTGACTTGATTGTTCAGGCTCACTTCCATCCCCTGAGAACATTCTTGAGGACCCAAAACATTAACAGACCCCTAACCACATCAGTAATATGTGCAATGCTTCTTCACTGTCCAATCAACTACTTTCTTGTTGTTCATCTAAACATGGGTGTGAAAGGAGTTGCCCTAGCCTCCGCTTGGAACACTTTAAATGTAAATCTGGGGCTGCTAATTTACCTTCTCCTATCAAAAACCTCTTTAAAACCTTGGGACAGAGACATATCTAACAAATTTTTGGAAGGTTGGCAGCCTCTCCTAGCACTTGCAGTGCCAAGTGTATTGTCGGTATGCCTAGAGTGGTGGTGTTACGAAATATTGTTACTGCTTTGCAGTCTATTACATGATCCACAGGCCAATGTGGCTGCAATGGGAATTTTAATCCAAACCACGAGCTTGCTTTATATCTTTCCTTCTTCTTTGAGCACAGGTCTTTCAATACAGGTAGGCCACGAATTAGGGGCTGATCAGCCAAGACAGGCTCAACGGACAACAGTTATTGGACTCACTCTAGCAATTCTATGGGGAATTCTGGCCTTCCTTTTCACAATTGCAGTAAGAGATGTATGGGGAAAACTCTTCACTAGTGAACCACAGATTCTTTATTTGACGTCCATCACTCTTCCTATATTGGGGTTTTGTGAACTAGGTAACAGCCCCCAGACAACAGCATGTGGGATTTTAGTAGGATGTGCTCGGCCAAAAATGGCATGCAACATAAATTTTTTGTCCTTCTATCTTATTGGTTTACCAGTTGCACTGCTGTTGGCCTTCAGATTTAATATGGGCTTCATTGGGCTGTGGTTTGGGCTTGCAGCAGCAGAAGTTTCATGTACATGCATGATGGTTTGCACTCTGTTTTACACAAACTGGGAGCAGCAAGCCAGCAGAGCGAAGGAACTAACTCTAGAAAAAGAAGATATTAATAATCACTTGGAAGCCAATCTCTTGAGCTGATCATTTCAACTAGCATACTAGGATTGATGAACTTCAATAAATCGTTAAGTGGTAGTGAGAATAGATGTTAAGGTACAGACTATATGCATCACAAGGACTGAGGGAAGAGAGTTGTGATGGGGTAGCATTGGCAAACCCCATTTCCCTAGTATAACTCTGACCAAAATGACTTTTTATCTTAAAAAGGCAGAGAGTCACAATATCCTATCAAGATTTCAAGAGTCTTATTGATTTCCATGTGTAATACAATCTATCATGCTTCAATTCTAGTTTGAAATTCTCTTGCGAAGTTACAGGAAAATAGACCGGAATGCACAAAGAACGTGGCTAAGCAAACATCCGTAACTAAAGTATAGACATTTAAAGATAAGTTTTAATACCTCTGCGTATACACATATCATTTTAAGCTGAATAGATAATCTATATCTATATAAATATATGGATTGAATTGTGAATTTCCTCTATTGTCCCCATTAAAATTGTATTCTAATGACACTTTATCTTCTTTTTATGTAATTAGTTAATTATTATTATTAATCCATTGACTAATTATTATTTATTACTCTTTCACTCACTTTTTCAAGAAAATCACTATTATAAATAAATACATGGTTATTTATTTTTTCATCTACTCATTTAACAATAATCATTAATATATTTTTATTGTTAATTTTAAAATTATTTACTTTAATATTTACATTGACATCAAATTCACAAAAAATCACTATCATAATGTTAAAAATTTAAATAAATTGTTAATCTATACTAATTCACAAAAAATCACTATCATAATGTTATAATTTATATCTATATCTATATAAATATACGGATTGAATTGTGAATTTCTTCTATTATCCTCATTAAAATTGTACTCTAATGATATTTTTTCTTCCTTTTATGTAATTAGTTAATTATTAATCCATTGACTGATTATTATTTATTACTCTTTCACTCACTTTCATGGCATGACTACAAATAATATCAAAGTATTTATTCAACAACTAATGATTCGAAACAATATGTAATAATATTATTTATAAAATTAATTGATTTTGTGAAAATACCTTACAAATAATAGTAATAGTGTTATACATTCTTTTATTAAAATAAATAATACAAAAAATTATGCTAACAGAGGTTTCGAACTTATTTTTACAATTTATGTATTAATTATATTTTTCATAATCTTAGTTTTTTTACAAATAATACAAAAAAAAAATTTATGTTTAACAAAACAGAAAATAAGAAATTATAAATTTATATGTCGATGTTTAATCTATATTTATATCTATATATACTAATCTAAATATATGAATGTGAATTGTGAATTTACATAAATATCCTTACCTTCATTTAATAATAATAATTTAATTAAATATTCTTACCTTCATTTAATAATAATAATTGATACATGTTTTCTTTTTCCTATATTCTTTTAATAATAATCATTTCATTAATACATTTTTATTATGAATGTGAATTGTGAATTTACATAAATATCCTTACCTTCATTTAATAATAATAATTTAATTAAATATTCTTACCTTCATTTAATAATAATAATTGATACATGTTTTCTTTTTCATATATTCTTTTAATAATAATCATTTCATTAATACATTTTTATTTTTAAATTTAAAATTAATTACTTTAATATTTACATTGACATCAAATTCACAGAAAATCACTATCATAAATACATGTTTATTTTTTTTGTTTGTTTTTCATCTATTCATTTTATAATAATCATTAATATATTTTTATTTTAAAATTTAAAATTAATTACTACATATTTTCTTTTTCATATATTCTTTTAATAATAATCATTAATATATTTTTATTTTTAAATTTAAAATTAAATACTTTAATATTTACATTGACATCAAATTCACATAAAATCACTATCATAATTACATATTTATTTTTTTTGTTTTTTTCATCTATTCATTTAATAATAATCATTAATATATTTTTATTTTTAAATTTAATTATTTATTTTAATATTTACATTGACATCAAATTCACAGAAAATCACTATCATAATATTATAAATTTAAATAAATTGTTAATGTTACGAACATTAATGTAATAATGAGAAAACAAATAGAGATGAGTGTGATTGAATAAAATTAAATTATTAATAAATATTAAGGTCATATAAAACATTTTTTCCCATTTAGAAGGTAGATATATATAGATTACTTATGTATCAACAAAATACGTGATTGTGAGAAAATGTTTGTATGTAAGTGATTTCATTGCAAACATTTAAGTTATTTAATCAATTTTCAATATATGATGCTAAATACATATTACTAAATAATATAATATCTATTAATTAATCTATTAAATATATGACTTTTATTTGTAAGCTTACTATTATATTATTTTTTTTGTTTTACAATTTGTCATGTTAATTATGTTATTTAAGTCATTTTTTATCTTAGTTTAATAAGATCATTAATAGTGTATTTAACTCAATCAAACTAATTATTATTTTAATTTACTTTTAAATTTAATTTTAATTATTTAAATTTATATATTGCCGTCAAATAATAATAGGAAGACAAAGGGAGATGAGTCGGACTGAATAAAAATAAATTATTAATAAATATTAATGTCATACAAAATTTCTTTCTCCCATTTAGAATAAAAATATTTTCAAACTCTTTATGTGTCAATATAGATATGTGATTGAGAGAAATGTTTGTATGTAAGTGATTTCAAACACTGTTTTTAAGTTATTTAGTCAATTTTTTTATAAATGCTGCTAAATAAATATTACTAAATAATATGCTTCATTTGATCATTTTGTGTTCTTGCAATGAGGAGTTTTTTTTACCATAGCGTTAACATGTTTGATTGTTATATGTCATTTGTATTGATCATGTAATTGTTTTTGGATTGTTTATGTGATTTGTTGTTTGCACGAAGAAAAGAGAAACAAAATCAAATATCCAACAAAAATGGTTATTTTTCAATTTTTTATTGTTGAGATATTTTGTTAATTTTTAAACACATAATGCATGTTTTCTGTTTGCTTATATTACTTAGTTTGAAGTGACTTATAAAATATTAAAAAAATTGAAATATTTCTTCGTTTTTACGTTATGTCTCAGAATATCAAGAGATAATATTTTTTATTTATTGAGATAATTGTATTTCCAAACTTCTGTCCATAAATCAATATTTAATTTTTTTACGACATTATTATATTCTCTAATCAATTTTTTTTTTACTTAGATTGATAGAAGACATTTTAATTTGAGTTTTTATGTTATTGCTTATATTATTTTTGTAATATTATTTATTATGAAAATAATAGGTGAACTACAAAATTTGGTAGGTCTAAGAGTCCTCTGATGAACGACAAATATGGATAAATTATTAAAATATATAATATCCAGTAGATTTTTGGCATGCGATTTTGTTCTAATTCAATGATTATGCATGATTCCAAGTTTTAATTATATCACAAGTTAACACATGCTTTGTTGTTGCTAGATATATTTTGTCAATAGTATAATATTTTTCTATGGTTTAAGAAAAATTGTGTGACTTTGTATTATATTTTTACGGCTCCTTTTCTAAATGGTTTTCTTATGATTTCAAGGCACCATTTGAAAAAAATTTGAATGAATATCTATAAAACGATGACATTAATAAGGCGTCTTCTCTTTATTTGAAAAAAATATTGGAAAATTTATACAAATTATGAATAATATGAGTTAATATTTAATTTGAGAGTGATTTATGCTTTTTATTGCTCGTATATACTTCAATTTCTTTGTTATTGTACTAAATAAATTATTTTTAAACTTTGAGTTATCATTTTTTCCTTGTCGAGGTTGTTTGTGTTATGATTTTTTTATTCGTTTTGGTTAGTATTGTTGGTGGTAATTGATTTTTCTGATATTATATGATGTGTCTTGTTGTTAATAAAAATAAGTATGAGAATATACAAATCAAAGCCACGTATTTTGGGTCTTCTGTTCTACGAAGAGAATAATAAATGGTTTCTGTGAATTATATAATTTTTTTGTTTTTCATACATATAGTCTACGAAATGCGTCAAATTTTGAACAAAAAAGTTAAGACAAATATAGTGAATGAAAAAAAATAGACATGTTAAATAAAAAAAATAATGTTGTGTATTACTATGTTGGGTGCAATAATTGTCCATGCTTGGTAGAGCGGTCGAACCGTGGTGCTTGAGCTACTGTGCGGTTTAAAATATTTGAGTTGCACCACTACTACTAGCTATAGCTTTTGGTAAAGCGGCAAGCGCTCGGCCCTACAATTGGTATCAGAGCCAAGGTCACGGGTTCGATTCCCATTGATTGCGAATAGTGCAATTATTGAGAGGGAGATTGTTGGGTGCAATAATTGTTACTGCTTGGTAGAGCGGCCGAACCGTGGTGCTTGAGCTGCTGTGCAGTTTAAAAGATTTGAGTTGCACCATTACTACTAACTATAGATTTTGGTAAAGCGGCATGCGCTCGGTCCTACATGCTATGTCCTAATTTCTGTATGATATAATTCAAGCACATTTTTTTTATAGATATTTGAAATTAGGTTCAACTAAGTAACATGAAACATATACATATATATTAAATCATATTTAAAGCAAAATATTAAGATCAAGAATGATTCAGATTTAAATTTAAACGAAGCACAATGAAGAAGAAATTGAAGAATTGTATGTGTACATTAAGTGTTATATAATGATTATGTTGTTACTTCATGGTTGTCCGACATATGAATGTCATATAAAATGTCAATATTTCTCAATAAAATAGTTTTTCAAAAAGAAAAAATTCTTAATTCAGAAAAAAATACATAAAAAACAAATTGTGCATAATTCTCATTCTATTTATAATGGTATGAGAACAATTCTAAAACTTTGTTGACACAATATAATAGATCAATTTTGTGCATTTTATTGAGACATTAAGCCAGTTTCACTTTATTTCCTCCAATATTATCTCGATATATTTCGATGTGACTACGAGATTGTTTTTGTCTTTTTTTTTAGTCAAAGTGTCTAACCACTAATTCATAACATATATGATGGTAGCATAGAAAACTCCTCGTCAATGAAATCTAAATGGTTATATTATTAGATGAGATATTGAATAAGACAAATACTTTGACATATATTTGAATGATATTTCATATACATATCTTAATTACATTATTCGTATCTCTTCTCAAGATTTTTAAAATACAATAATTAAGTTTGTATATCGTTCCACGAGATATAAAATATTATAAAACAAATAAAAACTCGATAGAAGAAAATTTATTTTGTTTCAATGATTAATATAATATTACGTTCTAAACGCAACAAATGAGATTGAAACTATATCATCCTCATGACATGATGCACACAATCATTATTTCAAAGCTTCCAAAAAATGACGATGAAGATGACTTTCTTGAATTGCGTCAAATTAAATGAGGACACAATTTAAAGATATAACCATTTGAAGAGATTTCAAGTATTTTTCTCACAGTGATTAAGAAATAGTTGTTAAAAATTTATTAACCTTATAGCTATATATTTATAATATTGATATTAAATATATAAAAATGATATCACAAATATCACAATATTTGAAGAAGGTGCAACACCATTCATTCGTTATGTTGTTGAAGAATATATAAGTTATACATACTTTTAGTCACAGTGAAAACTTATCGCGAATAAAAGCATTTTTTCTTAGTTGTTATAGTTGATGATTGTCAAAAGCTGAAAAATCATTTAACAACAAAAAAATTGCCAGAAAAATAAGATTATCAGATAAAAACAATGTAGAAAACCGAAAAAATGTCGTGATAAAGAAGCAAACTATGAGCATGTCAGATCCCGGATAAGGATTGTAAATAACATAATATATGTTAAAGACGATCAGATATTTGCTGAGCATATCAAAATAGTTATATGCATATTATAACAAACTACGACAAAGAGTTGTTGAGTTCTCAAAATCAACCAAGAAGAATATTTGAAAGTGTGTCAAGTGGATAAGATAATTTCTCTTATTCATATACCATCTATGGTCATATTTTTTTATTTTTTATGGCTTAGTTTGTTTCAGTTGATAAATGTTATTAGTCATGTTTTAATTCATTTAAATATTATCAAAATTTCGCACATATATTTTCAGCAGTTTAAGTTTTTACGTGCAACGCACGTGCATTTTCCTAGTAATGAAAAATATGAGAATCTCGCAAAAGACTGTAGTATGTTACTTATATAAATGCTAAGCATACCAAGAGGAGTGAAAAGCTTGAACTCTTGCCATTGCTTCGAAACAAAGAAGGCTTTACTCATTTGTCCCTACCTTATAACCGAACTGGCAGGGCAGTCAAGCTGAAGTATAAAAATTATTCGTCGATCCTTGTCTGATCCCAAATTGTGTCCTTCAAGACAGTAACATCATTTACCTTCATTGTGAAACAACAGATCAGACTCATGTTCCACTATCTGGAAACATGAGAAAACAAAGAAACAATTTGAAGCATATAGCCAATACACGTCTCTTTTCAAATCAAAACATCAGAAAACGAACAATTTACTGATCCTGAAAGAAGAACAAACAGCAGTATTCATACATTCTCTGCTGCTGCTGTTTCTCACCTTTTTCCCAATGATCAAGAGTGCAATTATAAGATTATACGACCAACCAATACTCACGCCAAAAGTTCCTCGAGCTACATAATAACCAACTCAAACATAACCAAAATTTAATGCTAAACAAGCTTTAAAATGCCAATAAACTTGACAGGTGAAAGGAAACACTGTTCCTGTCACATAAAATAAGCTAAATTAACTGAGATTCCAGTCACTTGGGATAGAGCGATTAAATCCAGCACC
Organism: Primulina eburnea; assembly: GCF_022965805.1. Classification (NCBI taxonomy): domain Eukaryota; kingdom Viridiplantae; phylum Streptophyta; class Magnoliopsida; order Lamiales; family Gesneriaceae; genus Primulina; species Primulina eburnea. The sequence continues at coordinate 6,987,631 of NC_133101.1, forward strand.
ACAATTAATGAACTCAGATCTACGTATACATTTGTCACGAAAAACTAGCAACAGAGTTACAAAACTGATGTCTCTTGCCAATACATGCAGCTCACAGTTGAAGGAAAATACATATTGTTTAGTCAAAGGCCAATCTAAAAATGGACATGAGATATGTAATGGCACATTCCTAACGCAACCTTGAAAGGTAGAGACGAGTGTCCCCTGTAAACAGTCTATCGTCAATCGGGTGGTTCTTGTCTTACTACCTGGCCGAGCAATAACAGATAACTGGAAGCAAAGTCTCGCTATCTTACTAATCGCTTCAACCAAACAAATGAGACTCTGCTGAAAGTTTAAAACATATGAACGAAACACAGAAGGAACAAACAGAACATAATCTATTGCAAGAGAATAGACTCGTAACCGATAATCAGCTGACACAAGTTTCTGAACAAAAAGGACAAAATCAAATGACCAAGTTAAAACAACATTGTTTACATCCCGCCATAGATATAACTTATAAGTTATCTTGATATCTCAAACTTAAACATAAAATAATCCGAATAATGTACAATTCCTCGATCCGAAGCTCTCGAACTAATTTTTTTTCTTCCCAACTTCTCATCTAAAACACTCGAAACTTATTTTAGACAAATAGTGAGTCGCCGACTCATTAAACACAAGATACACACACACACACACACACACATTTGCCGAATATTGACGGAATAGAGGCCTGAACAGAACATAAAAAATAAAAACAAAAACAAATCTCCTCTACATATAAATCGTGGGATCCTGAGCTTGTAACTTATCAAGTGTTCTGTATCATCATCATTCATCGTTCCCAGGATCTTATAACCGATTCTCATTCCCAACTGAAACCCGTTGTTATTCACTTGTCCATTTCGAATAATCAGAATCAACAAGCTATAAAATTCAGAAAATTTATATAAAAAATCAAACTTTTTTCAGATATATGCATATTGTGCGAGTCCGTATTTGCGGTGTTTTCCTGCGCTCCTCGGTCGAGAATTGAGCCACCACGAGTCTCAAATTACAATTCTTGAAATGAAAAGTGGACACAGTTTGATTTTAATAAGAAATTTTAAGCTTTAGAACATCTAAGCCATCCGAAAATTTTGAGAATTTGATATTTTTATTTCAATAATTATTTACTCGATCGATTTAACATATAGAAAGAGATGGTGAAAAATATATCTAAACAATTTTAAAGATCAGAGATTTTTTCAAATTTCTCATAGTGTAAATACAGTAAACGATAATATCTTTAATTACCAGAATGATTGTAATTTTATCAACATGAGCTCCATCTCGAAGGTCATGTAAGGGAGACCAATTAATTTATTTAATCACTTTTCTATATTAAATTTTGTAAATCTTCATTTTTTATTTACTTCGATGAAGATGGAACCAGCCTTCGTAATCTTTCGTTGTGGACTGGTTATGAATCATACTAGTCACATAAATCTCGTCGTACAAACTGTGCTAGCTACAAATTTATCTAAGCATATAAGTTATTATCATCGTCTCTTCGCAATCAACTTCTTGTAAGGTTTTTTTGGGAAACTATCAGCAAAAGATCATTTTTCCGTGTCGTGGTTAGCATTAGAATTGAAAATTATATTTCATGGAATTTTTCTAGATTTTTCTTTAAAATTGTGCTTGGATGGAAAATTTTGAATTGGCGGGAGTGATTTGAAAGGTGAATTTGAAATTATATCTATTTTGAATGAATTTCAGATGCATCATAATCAAAATCACATTTACACAAGTTAAAGGATATATGAATTTGAAATTACTACAACAAAAATTAATTCATACAACCAAATAGATTTGAACATATTAACTAGACACCGATAATTTAAACTTATTTGTCAACTGCAAAGCTCTATGAAATGATCGGCCAAAAATACTGAAATACAGGTTGAATATATCATACATAATTTATTCATCCAACTATATTATATGACATGGGTCGAAAAAATAATGTCATGTCAACAATCAGTGATATTAATAAAATTAGTATTCGTCTTTAAAAGTATCTAAGTTGGTGGAGTAAGTGATCGCTTGATCAAAGGTCAGAAGTTCAATTCTTCTTTCCAACATTTTCTCTTATGAACCTGTCGCACGAGACTTTCACAATGTAGTTTATCTAGTAAGAAGATTATTGTGTCAGTCCCGAAGTTTACCTAGTACACACTAAATAATAGCGACCACGGATTCTCAGCTCATTAAAAAAATTAAATTATATTAATGCTCAACATTTAAAATGGTTCATAAAAGCACTACATGGTGAACATCTTGAAAAATCAACTTATTTTCTAAGTCCTTTAGATACAGAAGTTTTTTTATGTATATCTTTTATAAATTCTTAAACAGAGATTATATTTCAAATCTTCCCCTTACAGTGTGAGGATTGTGACGTAGATAGAAAGTTGAAAGGAAAAAAAAAACAGATATCGAATATATTTTTGTAAAGTTCATTGAACACAAATTAGTTTATAACGCCGATTTTTTATAAACCGTTTAATACTAAATTAAATTTAGGATGATATCTAAATTCAATACCTTATTGTAATTAACAACCATAACTCACTTTTTTATATATATAAAAAAAAAAAAAAAAAAAAAAAAAAAAAAAAAAAACTTCCACATAACTTTAAGTTGACATAGTAGTTTTAACGATACCTAAAGAATACCTATATTCGAAGGCTTTGAATTAGCTATCGCCCTTTCCCACCAGAAGAACTGTTGAACATTAATCTCGGCACAGAAAAAAAAAACCCAGAGATTAAAGTACTTGAAGATGCATGCATATGTATATTCAATCATAATTATAAGAAATCTTACAAAATGATAAGACATTCTTTGTGGCTTTACACAAATTTTAGCCACATAAATTCGAATCTCATTTTTGAAGTATAAAAATGGAGATTTCTATCAACTAAAACTACGTGCAAATATTAGGCCTATGCGGGTGCGAACCTGCAACCACAGCATATAGAACCACATCCCCACATCCTCCTACATACCCTTTAATCTCATGTACTTCCCTTTAGATTATATATATGTATGTGTGTTTATTTTTTATCTCAGAAATCTTGCACCGTGGAACTAGAACTGGCCCCCGACGTATGTTTGCCCGAATTGCCAGTCCTCGGGGGCTGCGTTGTTGCTAACAAGAGTCTTGCCATCACTTGTGGTGACTTGAAATGAAAGGCTTTGCCCGTTGAGATAGGAGTTGCTCTGCCAGTTTTGGCCCCAGTTTCTAGACATGGATTCCCACCCTGTTTTTGATCCCTTGATTGACACGGAGTGGACGTCCCCGGCACCAGCGACGTTGGTGATGAGTACTAGGTTGAAGTACGAGTGGCCATTGATCGTGAACCTTATTCCTCCCTTCTTTACACAGGGCACCCTGTCAAAGATATCAGAATTCGAGTCATATCTTGTCTCGTTAATGTTAAATTGAGAGAAATGTTTTATAGAGCCACAAAAACTTTTTACAGGTAAACTTGAAAAATCCGTACTGTAGCTTTTGTTTTTGTAAATCTTCAAAGTGTCGTATCAGTTAATGACCAAAAATGAAAACACAATTAACTTATGAGACAAAATTTGTAATTTTCCATGTCTAAGTTTTTCTTTTATAAGGTAACTAGCACTTAGTTCCCATATTTGGTGTCGGTTTAGTACCTTTTAAAGGAGACTGGGACAATTCCGGCTCGGTACTGAGCGATCTGCGTGAAAGCGGGCTGGGCCAGGTCGAAGTGTTGGCGCGGTGGGTTGCACCACCCTCCATTGTCATTCGGGAGAGAAGGATTAGGGGGGCAAAAGTTGGTGGCGGTAACGGTGATGGTGCCTGGCAGGCACGATTTGGATCCGCCTGAGCATGTTAACTGGTAGCATGACCCACAGCTCAGGCCATTGTTGAACAGAGCAGTGCTGAGTGCTGCGGTGTTTGTGCCATATCCTTGACTGTACAGATTGCCATATCCACAAGCACCTCCTGCCGCAATAGCCATAAAATGTCACTCTTTGGAATCCTATTCCTTAATCACCGAGGGGGATAACAGTGACAGATGAATAAATTCTACTAGATATGAAAATTTAGCCCATTTTAGAAGCATAAGTTATATTTTAAAATTTCACGTTTTCTAAAAAGTTAAAATCAATGTCATTTTCTTGTAGAAGTTGCAACAAGTCAACAATCAACCCACTAAAAAGTAGTGGCCATTGAACTTCTTCTTTATATTCTTTCACACATCGGGAGCCAAGGTTAGGCAGCAAAAATTACATATGCATGCTAACAACGAGTTCTACATGAACTTGTCCTATATATTTTAAAAGTTATGAAACTTACCCATTGTGCCCGATGCGTCGCCCCCACCATAGAAAGTGGCGAACGCGTCTTCGCCGAACGCGCCTCGTAGGCAGAAGTTGAAGAACAACGAGAACAAGACCAGAGAAGCAAATGAAGGCACTGGAATAGCCATTAAAGGAGAAGAAAGCTAGATAGACTTTAGAGTCGGAGAGCAAAATGTTTAGATGGTGAGGACTTGGTACATAATTTGGACGAAGGGGATTTATTTATATAGAGAGGTTTGGGGGAGTTTGCAAAATGTAGTGTGCTTTAGAAAGAGACAAGAAAGGCATAAGACGCACATGGATTTGTTCCTACTCAAACTACCAACTGCTAATCTTGTAGACCCTACAAGCACATGCATTCTCAACTGTCTTCATTTTTTTCTTTATTTTTTTTATAGAGATCAAATTAAGCTAAAGTTTTCAAAACTCGGAAAAATTTATATGTTGGAAACCATATTTTTATGGGAAAAAATAGCATAATCGTCTTCTAAGGTGACATGTGATTTTTGATTATGTAAGTCGTCAAAGTTTAATCTTTGTGCATAAAGTTCACTTTTTTTCAAAAAAGCTTTTACATCATTTTCATTAGATTGCTGACATGACATCAATAATCTGACAAAAAACTAAATATGAGAAAAGATCAACTTATTGCACTGAAACCGAATTCGGACAACTTACATGTTCTAACACCGATAACAGACCGATTTTCAATATTATTTTTGAAATTTTGTATTAATATACAATACATACATTTGTAGAAAATTTTAAAAATAAATGGGAGTGACTAGCGTTTGTTTGTTTGTCTCCTTTGACTCTACTAGTTTTTGTAAACAATCTTATAATTTAGGGAGTGTTTGCTACCTCTAAAAAAAACGATTGTCGATTTTTTCTTCACAAATTGACGGAATTAACTTAATTGGTTATCGGAATTTAGAACATTAATCATCAATCCATTTTGATTAATTTCTTTTTTGTTGAAATTTTCCTGGTAATAAATATTTAATAAATGCAAGAATCGTCGAGTTGCTGGTCTCTCTCACCAGGTTCGGCACGTCGTCATAATTTACGCCTCCCGTAGACAATTAAGGTTCCCAATAAATTTATTGCGTTGAGCATATTGGGAAGCTTATTTAATTTGTGTTGCTTGAAGTTTGCTAAAGCCATGAAGATTAGTCTCCGAATTTGAGAACGTGCATGCATGATGCAACAATGGGGTACAATATTTGAAAAATTACAATTTTAGTACTTGTAATTTTTTTTTGTTTCTTTGTGTTTTCATCATTTATGTTAACATATTTTAGTTTTAGTATATTATCTCGTATTTATTTTGATCATTTCAGTCCTTTTTCAAGTGGATGAGACAATGACATGACATCGGTATTATACTAATGTATATAATATTTGATGCGATTAAAAAAAAAAATCACACCCAATAAAATACAATGAACCGACTATTACGAACCGAATTCTTCAATTGAAGGGAACCGGATCACCAAAAAATATACATGTGCAGTATAAAAGAAGAGAGTGAAACGACTCCGCCCGGAGGTGAAGCCATTCAGATGTTCAAGTAAGTATTTGAGAGATAAAATACAAGACTGATGTAAATAATTGTACACGAAAACGTACATTGATTAGGTTTAGTAGTCATCTATTTATAAGTATAGAGTCTCAGATAATATGAAATTTTGTTATATATGACAACTAGATTTGTGCATATCCATGAAATATTTTGTAATATCTCTAAAATATAATTGATGATATGATATGATTTTTACCATATCATTAGTGTTACATAATTAAGAACTTCTCCAGAAAAATGACTAAAACTATCAAAAATTAAAATATACAATACTAAAACCAAAATTTCTCAATATAAATAACTAAAATTGCAAATAGTCAATCATATTGCAATTTTCCCAAATAATTACATAAATAGAAATTCGGGAAAAAGAACTAAGGCTAAAATTTTACGTAGCCATAAAAAAATCTTTACAAGCCAATTTATACTTCCTACGACTAATTTTGTTTTTCCTTTCTACGTTTCGACCAATATTTAAAATATTAAATAATTTGAAATCATTGTTTTTTCCTTACCCAATAAAATATTTCAATGTCAATTGTCAACTCAACATAAATTATAGATTGGAGGTGATTTTAAAAATATTAGAAATTTTTATCTGGATTGTAATTATTTATTATGTAGCGATTTGCCCGAAATTGCGCCTGGTAGTTATGTAGAAAATAATGAAATAATATTTGACATTAGGTTTTGGAGATCGTATTAATAAATATAAATTTAATGACTGGTTCGACTTGCAAGTTCGAGCTATTGAATAATTGAGGTATACCATCCAGAGTGAGTCTCATGTGAGACCGTCTCACGGGTCATAATCCGTGAGACGGGTCAACCCTACCCATATTCACAATAAAAAGTAATACTTATTATTTCCAAATAAGAGATCCGTCTCACAAATACGACCCGTGAGACCGTCTCACACAAGTTTTTGCCTATCATTTAATAATTACCATTGAATTATATAATCCCAAATTATAAAGTCCATTATTATTTCCACCCACTTGTTTTGAGTAGAATTAAAATAGGGACATTTATTTTATTTATTATACACGATTTACAGGCAACGCATGATATAAAGTCCAGGTCGGCTTGTAGCAGGATTTTAATTCCGGAGCTTGAAATTTATTTTGTGAAACGGATATCTTATTTGAGTCGTTCATGAAAAATTATTACTTTTTATACTAAGAGTATTACTTTTTATTGTGAATATCGGTAAAGTTGACTTGTTTCACAAATAAAGATTCATAAAACTATCTAACAAGAAACCTACTCGATAAATTTTTGGTTTTCGGATCAGTCAAAAGTTGGTCTTATTGAAATTATTTATTTTTATTTTGGCATCTGCCCACTTGAACTTAAGAACTGTGATAAAAATCAGTTTAAACAATAATATTACATATAATTTCTAGGGAAAAAATTGTGATTTTAGTTATCTATGCTATGTCTCTTTACAATTTTTGGTATTTTGTATTATCTATTTTTAGTCTTGGTTATGTATCTTTTAATTTTTTACAATTTTAATCATATTTGTATTATGATGTTGATGTGTGCATACTAACATCATGTTGATACAACGTTATCGACATATATCACGTTAGAAAGTGTTTAAAATGAAAAAGAAAAAAAGAATATAAGATTAAAACTTATGAATATTAAAAAAATCAGACAGATATAAAATACCAAATAAATAATTTTCCCTGATTTTTAGGTTTAGCTTTTTTTTCTTCATTTTTTTACATCCCATTAAGCTCTAAATTTGATTGTCTATTTGTCTGTACTGCCATACTGGTACCGATGCGTTTACAAGTTTTCGTGCCTACAGTGGCATGAAGAGGCACTTAATTCATTATATTTATTTAAGGAATATGTAAATATAATATAATAAAAATATTAAAATGTCTTTGAAAATTAATAAATGGAAAAAATAATAACGATATTTTTTTTTAGAGAAAAATAATAACAATTTGACTCGAAGAACAATGCAACGGGTCAATACAGAAAAGCCTCGGGGGGACAAATACATCGTGGTAATCCATAAATTTGCTGAATTTTAATTTAGAGAATAATTTGTGGTGTTTTGTGAAGTAAATATATTTTGTCGCCATGCTATATGAATACGAAAATGTAAATTAGGACACGACTCCTACTAATATGGCTGTTCGAATGTGAAAAGAGTAAGACAATAAAATAAGATTGAAAGAAATATTTTATTTTTTTTATTATTTTTTTGTTATATTTATATTATCAATTTAATATTTTGTCTTCTTAGATTATAAGATCTTGTTTGATTTATTTTTAAATGATAAAATCTTACTTGATTTATTTCTAGATTTAGAAGATTTGTTTTTGATATTGCATTTATAACTAAGATATTGTATCCTTGCTTAAATCTTGTTCTCATATTTTGCCAACTCTTTTATAGAGAGATGATTATGTGAAACAAGCATTATAAAAGAGAGAGAGTGACATGAACACGTGTGGGTTTTCGTAGGGTTTGGACATCATACCTTTGCAGATAATACATAGATGATAATTTTCATGTTGAAGAATTTGAGTGATTGATTCACATTTATGCTGTGTTGCTGATTGGTGTTGAAGACACTTGAAAAACAACTATGACGTATAGTGTTAATCAAAGAGTGTTCTTTTATTTGTTTTAAGCAATTTCGGTTTATGCATCTAGTTTTTAGTTTTATTTTGATGCAGTTTTTTTTCTTTTTTATTATTTTGATGCAATTTAATTCTTTTGAGTGTTAAGAAATTTGGTTTTATTATTTTCGCTAGTATTGTTTCTTATAAACGATTTACATATTTTTCTAGTGAATTTTTGTTACGAGGCGTTGTACAACAACGTATTTATACTTATACATAATTTAAACATATTTTTTTATTTATTAAAATTATATTTGTATGTTTACCGTTAACTTTCGCTACATGTTATGCGCTCGTGTCGACAACACTGTGTCACACCACTAAAAATATGATACACATAATATGCAGCCAGATTATTTCAATATGCAGAAAAATATAAATACATTTATTGAGAATTTGGGGAGGCATGAGTTCCCACCATACAAAGCATATCCCCAATAATGGTTACAGAAAAATTAAATGCAAGTATTTTTGTCATAAACAATTATTGTATTTCAACACTAATTTAAGAGGTCAAAATTTATAATACATCTTGTTTATAAATAAAGAAAATAATCATTCAAATAATCCATGAAAATCTTATGGGTAGAGGGACACAAGTAGGACTTGCCTCAAAATTCATCATTATATGGAAAAAAGAATCAAACAATTATTAAATCAAAACTAGTAAAATTTTTAACAAATCGTCAATATGATCCATCAAATTGACCAAAATTTTGTGTTTAACATAAAAAAAGATACCTTATTTTAAATATAAAAATCCCTAGGAATTTGTTATTTTTAACAAATAAAAACGGTTGCCAAAGTTTATATAAGTTATGGAGAGGGATTTAAAAGTGAGTGTCGGTTATCCTCTTGCAAGAAAACAAATACATCGTAGAATAGTCGCTTACGGCCATACAGGAACAGGCTTGAATGTCAGAATCTCTACTTTATATTATAATTATAATATACATAAGACAAAAACTTGTGTGAGACGGTTTCACGGGTCATATTTTATCAACATATCTCTAATTTGAGTCATCCATGAAAAAGTATTACTTTTTATGCTACGAGTATTACTTTTTATTGTGAATATCAGTTATTCGGGTCATCCATGAAAAAATATTAGTTTTTATGCCACGAGTATTACTTTTTATTGTGAGTATCAGTTATTTGGGTCATTCATGAAAACATATTATTTTTTATGCCACGAATATTAATTTTTATTGTGAATATCAGTTATTTGGGTCATCCAAGAAAAAATATTACTTTTTTTGCTAAGACTATTACTTTTTACTATGAATATTGGTAGGATTGACCCGTATCACAGAGAAAAGTTCGTGAAACTATCTCACAAGAGAGCTGTTCATCGCATAATTGGCTTTTCAATTGTCTAAAAATAATACTACATGGTCCCAAATATATTTGTATTACCTTTTTTTAATTGACTCAAATATATAATTTGATTTTTATTTGTAGTAACATTTCTTCTTATATTTTATATTACTAGATACATCTAAGTATCGGAAAGATTTGTAATCATTTTTTGAACGAATCAAATAAACATAAAACAATAAATTTGTTTGTAAGGTTTGATATTCAAGTTACATCCTTTTATATGCATGAAAAACTAAATAAAACTATATATTTAAGATGGATGAAATATATTATATTTGGAAAAAAACACCGATAATATAATTTAAAATTTAAACTTTTCCGAAAATTATATAGAAAATTTCGATTTTTCACAATTCAATTTAAATTCTGAAAGTGGGGAATAAAAAAAAATTAGAATTTTCGAGAAAAATGCCGATTTTTTTTTTTTTTGGGACCGAGAAGACGACAATTTCTACTAAATCATTATTAGTTGAAATGGTGGTTGACTATCTAATGCGAGTTGTAGTTAGCATGTGATTACTCCATAGATTACGGGATTATAGAAAAAAATACGATTTAATAAAATGTTATTTTCAAGATAATAAATTAAATAATTTGCTAGCATATTGTGGGCGGAATCAGACTAAAAATCGATGGGGAAAATACCCTAAAGATTGAGATTAAAAGGGCCTACCATGTCAGGGGAACATGCAATCCCGGAAATTATGGTCCTTTGTATAATTGTATTCCCTAATTTCTTCTAATCATTTTCAAGATTTCGGTGACTTTAAATTATGGTTTGAAGAAATACATTAATTTCTCAATAAATTTGAAATTTGAGTTTTGGTTGGTTTGTGAAAGTTATAGGCTACTCATGTTAAATTTTTAGTAGGAAACACAATTTATCGTATTCTAAATTGTAGGACCGACTGATTGCCGTTTTATCAAAAGCTATAACTAGTGGTAATGTTGCAACTCAAATCTTTTAAACGCACGGCAGCTCAAGCACTACGGTTCGATCGCTCTACCAAGTATGGACAATTATTGCACCCAACAATATCTCTCTCAATAATTGCACTCCTTGCAATCAATGAGAATCGAACCCGTGACCTTAGCTCTGATACCAATTGTAGAACTAAGCGCTTGCCGCTTCACCAAAAGCTTTAGCTAGTGGTAATAGTACAACTCAAATCTTTTAAGCCGCACAATAGTTCAACCACAACGGTTCGATTGCTCTACCAAATATATACAAATATTACACCCAACATAAATTAATAAAGCTTATATTTTATATAAATAAATATTCTCATACCTAGATAAAAATCAGTTTCTGAATTGAAGTCTGTGTTCTAAGATGATTTGTTAATGATCACATGACGAAATGAAAATTTAATGTCATCAAATTTTAGTCTTAATTATTTAATTTTTTTAAAAGTTGTTAATGATTCAAATGTAATGTCGACTTGATGTTGACGTGTATATTTCTTGATAAAAAAATAAACAAAATTTTAGAAAATCGAAGAGATATATTTTTATAACGGAAAAATATATATCTCCAATAATAGTAATAGACGAGTGTCACATCATCGATGATCATATAAATGTACACGTCGATCATATAATATATCAAAACTAATATATTGTATTGAAATAGTTATTTAGTGCTGCAAAACCATTTATGGGCATTAAAATTAGTGTTAAATTGTAGACATCAAATGGACCAGATTTAAGTATAGTAGGATTCTCAAATCTCACACCGTATCTTGACAATTTGTCTCTCCATGTGATATTTTTGGCGCTGATGTTTGTGGACATATTTGCTTTCGATATCGATAAGCTACTTTTTTGCGAATAATGTTCCAAATATAATTTGGAATCGTGATAAATTATTTAATTGGTAGAGTCCATTTAGGTACAAAAGATTTTGAAACAAAATTACTTAATTTTAAAAGAATAAATGTTTGTGCTAAAAAAAATATTGGATTACCTTTTTAAAAAAAATTGAAAATAAGCGATAGACCATTTTTTTTGAAAATTCAGAAATAATTTTCAAGTCTTGTGTGTAAAATACTCTCTATAATACTCAATTTTTTTTTAAAAAAAATTTGAATTTCTCGATTTATTTGGATGAAAAAAGTCAGGTAAATTTCATTTTCACTACATATTAACCTATCCAATTTCAATAATAATCGTGGTGGATTTCAAATACTCCAAGATAATTGTCATTTAAAATCAATCTCTCAAATTCTCTCCAAATCAAATCTCTCATTACAAATTAAATCCATCCATTAGACATAACCTAAGTTGCATTTGGATGGATAGATTTGAAATTTATAGATTTTGATTATATTTTTATTATTAACAATGAAACAATAGATGAAATCTTAAATTAATAACTTGCTTATTTACATATTAGTTATACAAAGTATAATGAATTTCAATTATCTCCATTATTGAGTGAACTTAAAATTCATCATAATTAACATGAAATAATATACAAACATAGAAGAGTGAATATGAATTTGAGTAGATCTCTTGTGAGACGGTATCACGAATCTTTATCTGTGAGACGAGTCAACCCTAGCATAAAAAAGTAATATTTTTTCATGGATGACCCAAATAAGAGATCTGTATTACAAAATACGACATGTGATAGCGTCTCACAAAAGTTTTTGTCTATGAATTTTATGATCTTTTTTTTAAAACTAAAAAAAATCGAATATATTTGAAATCCAGATATTTGAAATTCATTAATCCTAACATAATATAAGCAAATGATCAGAGCAGACATCAAATATTGACTAACATTAATTATTTGATTAAGTCCTCTTTATCCTTCCAAAAGTAGGAATTGATGACAAAGATATGACCGAAATTTTTAACCATTCAATGTTTCAATTGGAAAAATTGTATTATTGGTTTTATAATATACATGTGTGTGTAAGGCTCCACACCTGCGCCTCGTTAGACTCGGCTGAAGTGTAAGGTATAAGTGAAGTATTATTATTTCTGAATTTACGGTCTAACTCTGCTAACTTGTACTCTTTATCCAATTTTAGTCATTTTGGTAACGAAACATTGCAAAATTATTATGTGACATCATTAAATACTGACATAAACATGAAAATTATCGATGTCACATGCAAGTTATATAACTAAAAATGAAATTTCAATTGATATACATCCGACACGTGATTAAATTATTTGAATCTATTTGAATAAAATAGGACTAATCACTAAACTTTTCGTATCTTGATGAGATTTGAAGATTAAATTTTGTGATCCAAATTTCTTTAAAACGGACAGAACAAAACTACCCAAAATTGAAGTCCACAAAGTGCATGTGGATAATTTAATTTAATAATGATTGATGTTGTTCAGGGACCAAAGGGTCGTTAGTGATACGCCCACTGTTCTATCGAGACAAGAAGTGGTTTCATTTTATGATATGGACCCGTGCGTACTGGCTAGTAATATCCTTTGACACGAGATGCGTTCATATACAAAATTTTAAAATCATTTAAAATTTAAAATTATATAAAAAAAATTTAAGTGAGAGATGATAATGATAATGATAATATGAATTTGGATAAGATTTGTGTACCGATAAATTTATGATTATAAAATTTCTCATTTAAATTGCGATTTTGGTCTTATATATCATCAAATTTCAGTTTTAGTCCTAAATTTTTTATTTTTTTGTCAGTTGTATTTTTCCATCGGAAATGCTGATATAACATCGTACGCATAAACATGACGTTAATATCACCTCATTGTCAAGCCAGAAAAGACTAATTTGTTTTTTTTTTTAAAAAATAAAGATAATAGACAAACCTGAAATTCGACAACATAAAAGATCAAAATAGCAAAAAAAAAAAGCATGATCATCATACAATGTACATGAAATTGCAAAAAAGATGTGAAGTAAGTGCAAGGTCCCCCTAAGCTTGCCATGTGCTATTTGATTTTGATATGGGGTGGTAGGAAAACCATGGTGGTGTGCTGTCGTTAACCCACCAAAATTAAATTCCTACTCTCTAAATAAAATTAGTGTAATGGTGAGCAGGGTCGAATCCACAGGGAACGGGAGATTTATTTCTTTCGAGTAAAATGCAAATAAAGGGGGGATTTGTTTGATAAAAACTAATAAAATACTAGAACTAATTTAACATGCAAGAAGAAATAATAAAATCAAGATGAATAACTAAATAAATGTAAATTAATATTACTAAGCTCGATTCAAGGGATTTCTACTATTCAATTGTATCACTGTTCATCGGCTAACATATATTTATTCATGCAATTACAAGCAATTAACTTTAGAATTATAGGGATAGCCGCTAAAATTCTTGTGTTTTCATAAAATAATTGACCAAACCCAGCATCCGGTCAAAACTTATCAATAATTAACTGGGCACGATAGCGTTCCATATTAATTAAAAATAGCATTTTCGTTTTGTGAAAACAGTTAATCCTAAAATCTAACAATCGAGATAGCTGCAATTGATAGATCGAGTTTCGTTGATTTATTTAAATTAAATATGTTATGATAGCACAACACACATAATCTATCGCTACTCATGTACCAATCATTCATGACAATTACGGATCACTGAATTCATGGTTAGCAGTAGAAAATTATATATCGAATTAAATTGTCAGATTAACCGAGATACAACTTTCATATAAATAAGTCATAAATCAACAAATACTTGAACAAAACATGAATATTAAATTAAATCACAAAAGCCTCACAGTGATAAATTGAAATAGTAAAAATATCCCCTGAATAGAAATGAAACTTAGTCTTGCGCCCCTTTTTTCTTCACTTCACGAGAGTTGTTGGAGAAGAGGTTGGAGAATTCTCTCTTGTGTGCTTCACGTGAGATTTTTGGAGATGAGGGTGAGGGAGAATGAATTGATTGTGTCGCCTCCTTTCTCACGTTGGTTTTTGTAGGTTTAAAAGACAAATTGGGCCCAAAATTATAAAAGTCTAATAATCTATATTTAAACCTAATCACTAAAAAATAAAAGATCTTAGGAAATATCCTATTAAGAATATAGAGTTTTGTTATGGAAAAAACTCTATCTTCTATTTATTCCTTGATATCAATATTCCTCAACTCTCACTAGGCAACCGAGAAGTAGTCACAAGGCGTGGTCACGCCTTGTGTAAAAACATCTTCTGAATTTTTCTGCTCCACGTCTTCCACTAAGATTATATCGGCAACTTTAATTGTGATATAAAATCACTCTTTTTAGCCCGAATTTATCGCAAGAGCAGAAAACTTCCTCCTACAATAAAATTACACAAAAATGTGTCAATTAAGCACGCTGGTAGTGGTAACAATGAGAGATATGACAACAAAAATGCAAACTATTACGAGCCTATCAAATCTCCCACACCTAAACCATGCTTGTCCTCAAGCATAAAAGAGTTCAATTCATTGTCTCAACTCATTATCCTCTTTCTGCTTCATTTACTTGTCCGTAAAATATTTTTTTTCATGCACCAAACAAATTTAATTGTTGTGCATCTGACTACCAACATCATGAGCAATTGCTTCCATCTGAATGTGTAGAAATAAAATGCATAGGGTCCAAACACTCCTCACATGATTCGCTCATTTCACTCGTAAGTGTCTAGGTATGTATCAAGGAGCTCTCATGTCAAAACACTGAAAATTTTTACCATAAGCTTGCAAATATATCACATCCTCCACCAAATGAATGAATTAAAATGCACAAACAAGGGCTATAAATGGGTTGTACCGTGGCTATAGGTCAGGTAGGAAAGAAGGCACAATGGGTTTACGGAATTGAAGAAATCATACACACTTTTCACAAAATTGCATCCTGCTAACAATAACATCTTCAATCTCATTATAACATCCAAGAGCATTTTATTTTTCGTTGCTCTTATTTTCCTTCTAACTCCCTTTTTTTTCTTATATATATTTTTTTCAAATCTTTTTTTTTTATTCTTGTTTTTTTTTTCATAAGGAGTTTTTGAGACAATGATTTCGAGCATTAATCACTCGATCTCAACAATTTACGCTTTCTTGGCTCAAAACGATGCTAAATGAGAAAAGTTTGTATGATTCTCCAATTCAAGGTTCAAATAGAGGAATAACCAAAAAAAAGATTTATCATGGCTTGTAATGTGGTTATTTTCCAACAAATAGGCTCAGGCTCGAACTTGGCTCACTAAGGGTAAATGAATCAGGGTAGGCTCAAAAAGAATGGCACTGATGATTTGAAAAAAAAGGTTTGAACCTAATGCCCTTTACTTTGTTTATGGACCTAATCCATCACAAGGTATCAACAAAGACATGTATAACAATGCAAGTTCTAGAAAAATCAACAATGTATGACTAACACACAATCAAGAAAAAATTGGAGCATGATATGATGATTGCTCATAGGCCCAAAGCTCACACAAAAAAATGGTATGTGTGTTAGACCCCATACACTTGTCATTTCAACACATCATCAAGAACAATTTCCCATAAATGTTAGCAGTAAGAATGCAAAATCAGTTGCACACAAAGAAGACATATTTTTTTTTTATAGACTCGCATCAGAGGCATTCAAGATTCAAATGAGAGAGATAACGAATAAACACTAGATGCTTTATGGATCAAACAAATTCATTTTGCCGGACTCCCTCCTCTCTTTCTTTTTTATTTTGTTTTCCTCGAATAAACATGCAAAAAAATTTGAAAAAAATAGAACTTGAAACGAGAAATAAGGCTATATACCCCCTCTCACACCTATACGTGGCAATGTCCTCAATGACACAAAAATTAGATGCACAACATAGACAGTAAAAACGCAAAAGAAGTTAGAAAACTCCCCTGAAAATTGTTGGACATCATGGAGCAAAGCTTTATATTGTCGTGGCGGTATTGAAGAAGCCTGCGAGAGAAGATGTGAAAAGGGTGAGAACAAATAGAATAAATAAAAGAAACGTAAACTTTTTTTTATAAAAATAATAATAATACTTTTATTTGCCCTTGAGACAACATCAGAAGATGTTTTCTTATAAGGCGTGATCACGCGCTGTTAAGAGACATCTTTTGCGTATAGGGCCAAAATTTTTTAAAAATCAGAAGATGTTTTCTCACAAGGCGTGATCACGCCTTGCTAGAAAACATCTACTGTGTGTAAGACAATTTTTTTTTTTTTTCAGAAAATGTTTTCGGACAAGGCGTGATCACGCCTTGTCAAAAGACATCTACTGTATTTAGGGCAAATTTTTTTTTTTTTTTTTGGTACAGAAGTGATATTCTTGTAAGGCGTGATCACGCCTTGTTAGAAGACATCTTCTGCACAAAGGTAACAAAAATTGTACTATTTGAAAAAAATTAAAATAAAAGAAATTAAAAATAATAAGAACAAAAAATTTGGGTTGCCTCCCAAAAGCGCTTGATTTTTAGTCGTCGGCTTGACCCTCAAAAACTCTCATTCAAAGAGCGGCTGACGCCCAAAGTACGTGTCATATGACACCATATATGGGTCTTGGTTCCATGTGCCCTCAAGTTTGGCTTGATGTATGCAATGTAAGCTCGTCTCCTCAACAAAACGTGACTTTAAATAATAGGCATGAGATGAGTGTATCATAGTTAGCTCTTGAAGAACAAAATCTGTTGAAATCGGCAATGGAGAAAGACAAGGATCTCCTAGATATATGTATGATAATATTATCGACGAGCTCAAATCGATAGTCTCAGGAGCTTGTTCATCTCTCAACTTCATTGGTGCCTCATCTTCGTGTGATATTTCTTCCAAAACTTCTTCAGACTGGAGCTCAACAGTTTCCCCATTCAATGCCACACGCTTGTTTACCATATCATTCAGTCGACTTATGATTATTTCAAGACTATATCCCTCATCTTCTTGATGCTCGAAAGGTTGGTATGTAAAATCAGATTGGCTAATTTCTGGAGCGTATTGGTGGCTCCAACTCTGCAGCGAAGGAACCCAATACTGATGGTAGTCAAAGTCGGCCATATCATTTAGCAAATATATCACACTATCTTCATGTCGACTAAGTAGTGGACTACCAGTTGTCAGTGCTCCATTAAATACCCATCTTCGTGTGACTGCATCTAAACCTTTAAGGAAAAGCCGAATAAGAACATAGTTAGAAAAATCATGATTCCTGAATGCTGTTATTAAATTATTGAATCTCTCCCATGCTGCGTAGAATGGCTCTCCGTTTTGTTGAGCAAAAGTTGTGAATACTTGTCGATGAAACATCTCGAAGTATTTGACAACAAAAAAAATTCTAAAATTCTTCATCTCTTGATGAATCACCTGTAAGAGAAGAACAAAGCATAAAACAAAAAAAACAAAAAAAACTCGAAAAAAATTAACCTTGCACCGTTCCCCGGCAACGGCGCCAAAATTTGGTGTGCTGTCGTTGACCCACCAAAATTAAATTCCTACTCTCTAAATAAAATTAGTGTAATGGTGAGCAGGGTCGAATCCACAGGGAACGGGAGATTTATTTCTTTCGAGTAAAATGCAAATGAAGGGGGGATTTGTTTGATAAAAACTAATAAAATACTAGAACTAATTTAACATGCAAGAAGAAATAATAAAATCAAGATGAATAACTAAATAAATGTAAATTAATATTACTAAGCTCGATTCAAGGGATTTCTACTATTCAATTGTATCACTGTTCATCGGCTAACATATATTTATTCATGCAATTACAAGCAATTAACTTTAGAATTATAGGGATAGCCGCTAAAATTCTTGTGTTTTCCTAAAATAATTGACCAAACCCAGCATCCGGTCAAAACTTATCAATAATTAACTGGGCACGATAGCGTTCCATATTAATTAAAAATAGCATTTTCGTTTTGTGAAAACAGTTAATCCTAAAATCTAACAATCGAGATAGCTGCAATTGATAGATCGAGTTTCGTTGATTTATTTAAATTAAATATGTTATGATAGCACAACACACATAATCTATCGCTACTCATGTACCAATCATTCATGACAATTACGGATC
This sequence comes from Primulina eburnea, assembly GCF_022965805.1. Lineage (NCBI taxonomy): Eukaryota > Viridiplantae > Streptophyta > Magnoliopsida > Lamiales > Gesneriaceae > Primulina > Primulina eburnea. The sequence continues at coordinate 7,006,620 of NC_133101.1, forward strand.
ACTGAATTCATGGTTAGCAGTAGAAAATTATATATCGAATTAAATTGTCAGATTAACCGAGATACAACTTTCATATAAATAAGTCATAAATCAACAAATACTTGAACAAAACATGAATATTAAATTAAATCACAAAAGCCTCACAGTGATAAATTGAAATAGTAAAAATATCCCCTGAATAGAAATGAAACTTAGTCTTGCGCCCCTTTTTTCTTCACTTCACGAGAGTTGTTGGAGAAGAGGTTGGAGAATTCTCTCTTGTGTGCTTCACGTGAGATTTTTGGAGATGAGGGTGAGGGAGAATGAATTGATTGTGTCGCCTCCTTTCTCACGTTGGTTTTTGTAGGTTTAAAAGACAAATTGGGCCCAAAATTATAAAAGTCTAATAATCTATATTTAAACCTAATCACTAAAAAATAAAAGATCTTAGGAAATATCCTATTAAGAATATAGAGTTTTGTTATGGAAAAAACTCTATCTTCTATTTATTCATTGATATGAATATTCCTCAACTCTCACTAGGCAACCGAGAAGTAGTCACAAGGCGTGGTCACGTCTTGTGTAAAAACATCTTCTGAATTTTTCTGCTCCACGTCTTCCACTAAGATTATATCGGCAACTTTAATTGTGATATAAAATCACTCTTTTTAGCCCGAATTTATCGCAAGAGCAGAAAACTTCCTCCTACAATAAAATTACACAAAAATGTGTCAATTAAGCACGCTGGTAGTGGTAACAATGAAAGATATGACAACAAAAATGCAAACTATTACGAGCCTATCACATGGGCTCCTTGTGAGGTTGCTATGGTAGTTAAGGTGGTCCAAATAACCTTTCGTTTCCTAGACAAAGGGGAATACGTACATTTGATGTTGCTTGATGCAGACACTTTGGACGACGGATATCATAAATTACTACGAGAATAACAGGACAATTCGACAAAATGCAATTGAGTATTATATTTTTTAGAGTATGTCTCTTGTGATACGGTCTCACGAATCTTTATCTGTGAGACGGATTAATTCTACCGATATTCACAATAAGAAGTAACATTCTTAGCATAAAAAATAATACTTTTCCATGGATGACCCAAATAAGAGATCCGTCTCACAAAATACGACCCGTGAAACCGTCTCACACAAGTTTTTACATATATTTTAAATAACTTGTGTTAAATGTGAACCTTTATTTTTATTTTTATTTTGTTTTTTAAAAATAAAATGAAAATTTAACTGCCACCCACAACCGAGCATCCTATCTTCGGTTGATGTCCATGTATTGTGGAACAAGTGTCCATTTTGGGGGTCCAGGAGCCTGTGTTCGAGTCCTAGACAAAGTGGACAACATAGGTAACAATATGTTGCCTGGTGTAAACATGTGAGCCTTGTAAATTGGGTGAGGATTTTTATTTTTTATTTTTTTAAAAAGCATACCTCAAGTGCAAAGTAAATAAAATTACAGGCAAATGTTGACAAATCATTAATCCTATGTTAAAAATCTCAAAATTTAAAAAAACAAACCTCCAAAACCTAACATGATTATAACAACATACATTAATATACATCAAAACATCCTCTATCTCTAATGACAAACGACAATTCGTCTAAATATATATATAGGACTAGGCATCGTTGGCTTGGACTCCTGATAGAGCTAGGGTCCCATCTTGATGTGGGCTTGAACCCCTCATCCCTTCATGTTTGATGTTTCTCACGCTGCTGCAGAGTGTTTCTTTATTTTTAAAATAAAAACTCTATTTTTAAAGCTTAAATTATGTTATCTTCGACTGAAGTGTTGGAAGCACGTAACTATTAATAAAACCAGAATCAGAACTCATCGATTTCATTCATTGCCTACTATTATTAGACATAAAATGTGTAACAAGTCTCAATACACTGAAATATTCAATTAATAAAAAGAATAAAAATCTCGATATTCGAATGTCTTTGGTGATCGGTTAAACCGAAGTTCACAAGAATCTATGCTTCCCAAGCCCTCGGTAGTGTAGCACGAGCCACATGATTCACACCGAGGGTAAATGCCAGCATACGAAGATTACAATGGTGCGACTTGCACGAGCTTTTGATATTATGGCACGCTTTAATTAGTCTTATAATTTTTTAACTCCTTCATTCATCTTCTCTTCGTCCCACATGAACACTTTAATATTAATTTTTTTATATTAAATTAATCCCATTTTATGTTGACGAATGCATATAAAAAAAAGAAATCGATATTTTTCGTCATCGATTTTTACTCTATATTATGTTCATAAACTCGAAAAATTCAATTGAATAAAATAATTGTTATGATTGGAGACCAAAACTAATTAATGATATAAAATAGTTCCCAAGTATGGCATAATGGTTTTGTATTTTTTTGAATGATGTGTGCTTCATTTCCATTTTCATGCGTTGATCATCTCATCAGGATTTGGGTATCCCACATCGTTACGAAACATGGGCAGGGAAATACGGATGCTATATAAGCTGATGGGTGTGCACCTTCCTCCATACTTACCTGGACGGGGTCAATGGACGATCAACAAGGTTCATGGCCTAGGCTGGCGACCTCCATTGCACTTGGGAGGGGTGTCTGCCTAAGGTCGGCCCAAGTGGTCGAGCCTACGTCATAATTTGTGGTAGAGGGGACCTGCGTTCGCGCGGTCCCTGCTGAAGCTAGTTAAATATTTCGATCATGAGTATATTATGTTTTACTGTCTTCGAGGGACCTGCGTTCGCGCGGTCCCTCGAATTCTTGTTTGGCAGTTCTCAAACATTATTGATAATCTATTGAACCACTGATACGTAGGGGTATCGTGCTGAGTGGGTCGGGTTTCCACGAAATTTTTTTATTTATTTTTTCAACCCGAACCCCGAACACGAACCCGTTTAACCCGCTTAACCCGAATTTAATTTCTTTATTTTTTTTAAAAAACAATTAATGAAAAAATTCGAAAAAATAAAAATAATAATATTTTAATTTAAACACATAATAACAAATTATTATTTAAATTTGAAAGTTTAATTGTAGAAAATTAAAAGTATATTTACTAAATCAAATAAAAAACTATTAAAAAAATAAAAAAAATATACAAAATAAATATTAAATGATGAAAATTTATCATATAAATATACAATAAATTTTGTTCAAACATACAATATATAAAATATAGGTAATATTTTCAACAAAAAAAATTCGGGTCAACTCGTGACCCAATCCGATACCCTTCTAACCTGACACTAACCCGAACCACCCAACACGAACCCAACCCGGAACTCGAAAAAACCCAACTCGAACCTGCTTTTTTTCGTGTTGGGTTGATGGGTCGTGTTGCATTTTGACACCCCTAGTGATACGAAGGCGATTCACATTTTGTATTTTAATCAAATCTAGAAGATTTTGTTAAATATGATGTTTTATCAAAGAAAAAACTGAGTCATATAGCACAGAAATACTAGTATGGCAAAATAAAATTTTAATATCAAGAATTTGGGAAATTATATTTTCCCTCTTCATTTCTCCCCGTTGCCATCTTCCGTCCAAATAAAATCCAAATATTTTCATTTATGCTTATAAAACCAGCTATTCAAGTGGAAACAATCGAATTTAGTAGACTTCAAAAGATATAAACCGAGTGTGTAATAATTAATATATGTGATAGGATAACTGGCCTCTAGTCTTATCCCATGGATGTTCCCACATGGAGAAATTGCAGGACAGAAGAAGAAAGACTACCTTATAAACAGAAGACTTCAATTATTTGAATTCATGCAGCTGCGCTGTGAGCACAAAGCGAATTATTCTTTCGCCTTTTACTAAAGAATACCGTGTGCTCGTTGCATTTAAGCAGCATACACATTTTTTTGGAGGGTCTCTTCCTTAGCGATAGGCCCAACAATTAAGTTCTAAATTTATTGGTAACTGCATCTCTATCTATATATGATAAAATAAAACTGAAGATGTTTTACTTATTTTTTTATCCCTAATTTATTTATATGAATGTGATGTGTGACCTCAAAAAAAAAATTTCTTTTACGTATATATATTTTTCTATATATATATATAAAAGAAATTGAGATATTACATGTTCCAAAAATATTTATAATCATTTATTATATATATAATGTTAGACTCTATTCAAGAAAAAAATCACAATTTATTTATTTGTTTATATCATATTCCCAAATTTTAATTGAAAATGTTAAATTCATAAAGTCATCTTAATTAATGAAAAATAGGGATGACAATTTCCTTCGAACATGTTGGAGGATTCGATACCCGACCCGAATAGAAGAGAGTATGGAGGGATTTTAGACCTGAGAAATAATTGGGTAATCGGGTATGGGGATTTTCGGGTTTGGGTATGGGGGCGGATTTGATAAAATCCGACCCACACCCGACCTGAATACCCGTTTAAATTAAATATAAATATAAATATATATATGTATATATATAGTAATTATATTTATTTATATTAAAGATTCATCTTCTGAAAATCTAAGTAAATCATACATATATAGTAATTATATTTATTTGTATTAAAGATTCATCTTCTCAAATTCAAGTAAATCGATACTTTTTCTTTTTTCTTCCCTTTCGCTTTCACTTTTACATTTCAAGGTTTTACCGCTCTTTTATTTTTCATTCAATTTTTCATCTTCTCCATTGATAAGTTTATTCCATGTTTGACTTCAAAAATTAAAAAAATATTTTATCTTTGTTGAATTGCGTACTTTTTATTCAACTAATATAAGCTATTTTTAATATATTTTTTCTATAAAGTTTATTTTGCAAAATTTTATCATTAATACTTTTTCATATTTTTCATTTAAATAATTTTTTAAATATTCATAATTTCATTGAAAAAATTTAAATTTGAAAAAATTCAATTGTATATGATAATAGGGTATTTGGGTAGGGTATGAGTATCCGATAATCCGATGAGTATGGGGATGATGATGAAATTCAATACCCGATGGGTATGATGATGAGTTTGAGGATGAATTTAATAAATGGGTATGGGATGGATGCATGAAATCCGACCCATACCCTACCCATTGGCCATTGCTGATGAAAAACACATTGGTTGCTCATCTAATTTTTTATATTAAATATTTTATGATCATATTATATAGAATTTAAATAAGTTTAATAGATAAAATTTTAATTTTTATTTAATGATTGAGTTTGATTTTTTTTTTTTGAACAGATTAGAGTTTGAATTCATATTTGAAAATGAATAATTTTCATCCACTTGATTTTGAACTCTCTATAAAACAAAAGATGTTTGAATTTTTTTTAATGTTAATCTACTATTGAATTCTTTTATTTTTGAATATCTATTTATAAATACACGCATATATTTATATATTATGAAATATATAAATTATTATATTATATATTATTTATGTGTACATATAATAAATTATTATATATCTGTATCCAATATATAATGTATAAACTACATATAGTATTTCCATTCACCCGCCTCTTGTAAAGGCGTGGGAATGGTATGACGTAATTTTTTAAAAAATTATTTTTGTAATAATTTAATTTTGCATGCAAAAATATGTATTTCAATAAAAGTTTTTCAAAAATACCATAATCTAATAAAAAACTCTGCTACACTGTAATCCCATTTCTTCCAATCTATGGGTGATATCGTGAGTAAGGATCCAATGGTTGCTGGCTTTGGTCGAATGGTTAAGGTTGAAATAGCTAGGTTCGAGTCTCACTAATTGATTTAATTGTTCATTTTGTATTTTCTTTGCACGAGATAAATAAGTGTCAGGTCCACGCTTAAGTCCCGTCAGTATTGCAAACAATTATATTGTATCATTGTAATCTTGAACAATATGATATTTGTACTCTAAAAAATTCCAATAGCTTAAATTTTAATTGGCTTCCAATCTACGGGTGATATCGTGAGTAAGGATCCAATGGTTGCTGGCTTTGGTCGAATGGTTAAGGTTGAAATAGCTAGGTTCGAGTCTCACTAATTGATTTAATTGTTCATTTTGTATTTTCTTTGCACGAGATAAATAAGTGTCAGGTCCACGCTTAAGTCCCGTCAGTATTGCAAACAATTATATTGTATCATTGTAATCTTGAACAATATGATATTTGTACTCTAAAAAATTCCAATAGCTTAAATTTTAATTGGTTTAGGCCCTTAATCCGCCTATCAAAGTGGATCGTGATTGGACATACAAGAAGTAAAAGTCAAATACTTCATATGCAATTTCTATATTATATTCTATATATATTATACTGTTATACTACTTTAACATGACTACTTAAAAAATCCCTAAACTCAAATCCCAAAAAATCTGATATCTCCATTCTCGTTTCGGATTTTTCTCAGGAACCCTTGAACCCATGAGAAAAATTGTCATACATATATGCTCAACTTTCTTAGAGCTTACAAACTACCAAATACTTTCTTGTAACTCTCAAGTGTTTAACAACTTATCCCAACACCATCTGATTTAAATATGAAATAACATTTTTATATTTAAACAAAAAATGTTTTTAAAATAAATATTAATCGCATTATTTTGAAAAGATATTTTAATTTTATGACAAATATATTATTATTTTATTGCATGACCGTTATATTAAAAAATAACGAGTGTTTGACACGAAAAGTACTTACTGTACACGTGCTGTGTAAACTCACGTTATTTGAGGAGATATGAGTAACTACTTAAATTATATAATATTTCGAGTCAAAATTATGGCCAAAGAATTTAAATATAAATATAGAAATAGTAATTAATATGAGCGTACAAAATAATAATAATAATTATTTTATTACCACATATCTTCTGACAATTAAAGTTGATTATAAGAATATTATAATACTTGAGTCGCTGTAATCAAACAAGTAACAAAAGAAATCAAAGTGACAAAAGATAAAATATAAAAACCATGATTTATTATGGTTAATTTCTATAATGTATGCTTACACATATCTTCATGACATCAAACATCATTAGCTAATAAAATGATCAACGTAAATACATGCAATCCATTTTGTAAGATGGCTTTTGCCAAATATTGAGTATCCACGCATAATAGTTTGATGTCATGAAGATAAGTGTAACTATACATTATATGTGTGTGTGTATATATGAATATATATATGTATATGTATATATATGTGATACTCCCGTAAGAGCCCAGATAATAGATGACCCGGGGAATTACATGAATAATTCAAATCAGAGTCAATATGCATGATATTTTATTCAGTAGCCGGGTACGTGAACGCTCGGGATATTTTATTCTCGGGCAATCAAGAGCTCGGGCCCTCATACAAAGTCCCAGGGAAACTATTCTACTCGGGCCACCTTAGAACCACACTCGAGTGTGTAAGCATGAGATATCTTATCTGTTAGAACTACATGGATTTGGCGTGTTAGATAAATCATCAGAAAGTATGGGCCGACTTGCCATACTTAGAAGGTGGACACTGAAAACAAGATAATGATGAGATTATCTCCTATAAATAACATGTATACTTCTCATTTACGGATTCTGAAATTCTTGCTTCCTCAAGCTTACACATATTGTCACGCCCCAGGACGGGGGTTGGTTGACACCGGCGTTGCTCTCAAATATTACATTCGAAAACAACAAGCCTCAGAAGTACAGAATCTCAGAAACCAGTCTTTTATTCATAATAAGAAATCAATCAATTGTCTGTTACAACTCGAATACTGATGTTTTACAGCGGAAATGTAAAACCAAATATTACAGTATCTTAACAGATGCAGCGGAATAAAAATAAACATAAACTGAGAACAACAGTCTTCATCACCAGCCCCAGAACTGGATCTGTTCCTCTTCTTCTAACATTTCTTCAGTACTCTTATCTGAGATGGGTTTGGTGGGTGAGTGATATGATTGTCACTCAGTAAGCAGGGGCGGAAATAACTCCCAGTTTTCGAACATCATTTTAATACAGAAACCGTAATGCAGTAATATACAGAAAAACTCGTATTTCATAACAGAATTCAGAATTCAGACTTTACAGGTTTCAGAACAGAAATCAGAATTAGTAAGCACTGAACATGTTAGTGAATTTCATGGCTAAACTGATATCAGTCCCCTATATGTTCTCTCCTCTAAGGGGTGAGGCCAGAATCAGAATCAGAATTCAGAAATGTTCAGAATATATATTCCTACCATTAGTTCACTAGGGAGTTTCAGTGCTTCAAAATCAGAAATCAAACATACAGAAACTGAACTTTAAAACGGAATTATCAAACAGATTTCAACATATTTATATATAAGCTCACTTACCGTAATTTGCTAAAAGTATTTCGGTTGAAATCTGAAGTCTGCTTGTTCTTGCTACTGGTTTCTGCTGCTCGAAAATCAGCACTCTCTTAGCTCAAATATTTCAAGTGACAACTCAAGATTTTGGTAAACCAATTCAGGTGTTTGAGGGTGATATTTATAGGCAATGTTTCTGACTGTTAGACTCCCAATTAATGGCCATAATCTGCCATTAACAGCCTTTATTCCATGTTAATGTTTCAGTTACAAGTCTAAGCTGAATCAGTAACTGTCTGCTGGAATCTTGCGCTGCTGAATTCTTCTGCTGCTGGATTCTATATGTTGGAATTGTGTCTGCTGGAAAAATATCATCTTCTGAATTATTGACTGCTGCTGGAATTGTTAGCTTCTACTGAAATTTTCCATTGCTACTGAATAATGCTAGCTGCTGGAAATTTCAGGTTCTCACATCCCTCCCTCCTTATGAGAAGTTTCGTCCTCGAAACTTGGCTAAGCATGATTTTCAAAGAGATAAGGGTATTGTTCTCGTATCTTTTCTTCCAACTCCCAAGTAGCCTCTCTTTCGGTGTGATTGGACCATTGTACCTTGACATATGGAATAGTTCGTCGCCTCAGTACTTGGTCTTTGCTATCCACAATTCGAATCGGAATTTCTTCATACTTCAGCTCTTCATTTAGATTGCTCTCAACCAGAAGTGGTCCAGCTTCCAGTATGTGACTTGGATCAGGAATATATCTCCTCAGCTGCGAGACGTGGAATACATTATGAATTCTTGACATGTCGGGTGGAAGTGCTAATCTATAAGCAAGCGTTCCCACTTTGTCAAGAATTTCAAATGGTTCGACGTATCTAGGATTCAATTTCCCAGCCTTATTGAATCGGATTACACCCTTCATGGGTGACACTTTCACTTATGCCTTCTCTCCAACTTCGAATTCAACAGGTCTTCTTTTCAAGTCAGCCCAACTTTTCTGTCGATCTTGTGCAGCTTTTAGTCGCTCTTTGATCATAGCAACTTTATCCACTGTTTCTTGGATCAGTTCAGGTCCAACGATGGCTTTTTCTTCTACTTCATCCCAATACAGTGGTGATCGACATTTTCGTCCATACAGAGCTTCGTATGGTGCCATTTCAATGCTGCTGTGGTAACTATTATTGTATGCGAACTCGATTAAGGGCAGATGTTCGCTCCAATAACCACTGAAGTCCAAGGCACATGCTCTCAGCATATCTTCTAGAGTTTGTGTGAGGCCCGGGGCCGAAGAGGGCGGGGGGTGAACGCCGGTGCCATCAGTTGCACGGACAATGAGCGGCTCCTGGCAGGCTTCTAGGTGAAGGGAACATGAATGAACCGACCCACACGGGAATGAGAGGGATTCCGAGACTGGGCAATGTAATGGACTGAACAGTTGAAGAGGGCTTAAAAGATTTGATTGGTACTACTCATATCACGAAGGTGCATCTTCTTTTCGGTAGCTCATCACATAAGAACTCCAAAGTTAAGCGTGCTTGACTTGGGGCAATTTTGGGATGGGTGACCTCCTGGGAAGTTTCCTAGGGTGCGTGTGAGTGAGGACATAAGCACGCTGGAAAGACTCGTCTTGGTATAGTGAGGACAGTCGTCAAATCTGGGGCGTTACAAGTGGTATCAGAGCCGACCTCTCTTAGTACGGTGTGGTTCGGGGACGAACCAAGCGGAAGCTGGTGGGCATGTGAGGCCCGGGGCCGAAGAGGGCGGGGGGTGAACGCCGGTGCCATCAGTTGCACGGACAATGAGCGGCTCCTGGCAGGCTTCTAGGTGAAGGGAACATGAATGAACCGACCCACACGGGAATGAGAGGGATTCCGAGACTGGGCAATGTAATGGACTGAATAGTTGAAGAGGGCTTAAAAGATTTGATTGGTACTACTCATATCACGAAGGTGCATCTTCTTTTCGGTAGCTCATCACATAAGAACTCCAAAGTTAAGCGTGCTTGACTTGGGGCAATTTTGGGATGGGTGACCTCCTGGGAAGTTTCCTAGGGTGCGTGTGAGTGAGGACATAAGCACGCTGGAAAGACTCGTCTTGGTATAGTGAGGACAGTCGTCAAATCTGGGGGGCGTTACAGTTTGTATCGTCCTCTCAGTTTGGCCATCAGTCTGCGGATGGTAGGCCGTGCTAAGAGTAACCTTAGTCCCCATAGCTTGTTGAAAGCTCTTCCAAAATCGAGATGTAATCTAGGATCTCTGTCTGACAGTATGCTAGCTGGAACTCCATGCAATCGTACGATCTCATTCATGTACAATGTGGCTAGTTTGTCCAAATTATAATTCATGCAGACAGGTAAGAAATGTGCAGATTTTGTGAGTCTATCCACGATTACCCATATTCCGTCATGACTTTGTCTCGACTTTGGTAAACCAACTACAAAATCCATGGAAATATGTTCCCATTTCCATTCCGGGATTTCTAATGGTTGAAGAAGTCCACCAGGTCATTGGTGCTCTGCCTTGACTTGCTGACACACGTGACACTTGGAAACAAATATTGCCACGTCTTTCTTCATTCCACTCCACCAAAAATTTTTCTTCAAATCTCTGTACATCTTGGTACTGCCCGGATGGACTGAAAATTTCGACTTATGTGCCTCAGACATTACTTCTTGTCGAAGATTATCGATGTCTGGTACGCATAATCGTCCTTTCATCCACAATGTTCCTTTGTTATCCGTCTCGAAATCTGGTGATTTCCCTTCTTTAACTTGCTCTTTTAGTTTTACCAAAGCGGGATCTCTATCTTGACTCATCTTGATTGTCTCTCGAAGACATGGTTGTGCTGAAAGTGATGTCAGGATCACCTTACTCATATTCTTTCGACTTAAAGCATCTGCTACTTTGTTGGCTTTGCCTGGATGGTAGCTTATTGTCAAGTCGTAATCCTTCATGAGTTCGATCCATCGTCTTTGTCTCATATTTAGTTCCTTTTGAGTGAACAAATATTTGAGACTTTGGTGATCGATGAAAATCTCACACTTGGCTCCATAAAGATAGTGTCTCCAAATCTTTAGTGCGAACACCACTGCAGCTAATTCAAGGTCATGTGTTGGGTAATTCTGTTCATACGGCTTCAACTGTCTTGACGCGTATGCAATCACCCTTCCCTCTTGCATGAGTACACATCCTAAACCTTCTTTGGATGCATCACTATAGACGGTGTAGTCCTGACCTTCCATAGGTAATACTAGCACTGGTGTGGATGTAAGCTTCTTCTTCAAAGTCTCGAAGCTTTGCTCACATTTTTCACTCCATTGAAACTTAGAGTTCTTCTGTGTGAGCTTGGTGAGAGGTATGGCTATTGAGGAAAATCCTTCAGCAAATTTTCGGTAATAGCCTGCTAGTCCCAAGAAGCTTCGTACCTCTGTCACATTCTTTGGTGTAGGCCAATCCGAGATTGCCTCCACTTTCTTAGGGTCCACAGATACTCCTGCTGCTGATATTATGTGTCCCAAGAATGCGACGCTCTCTAGCCAGAATTCGCATTTCTTGAACTTGGCGTATAGTTCCTTTTCTCTCAACTTCTGTAGGGTGAGACGAAGATGTTCTTTGTGGTCTTCTTCACTTGACGAATATACTAGAATATCGTCGATGAATACCACAACAAACTTGTCTAGAAATGATTTAAACACTCTGTTCATGAGATCCATGAATACTGCCGGAGCGTTTGTTAATCCGAACGGCATCACTGTGAACTCATAGTGTCCATACCTTGTTCTGAAGGCTGTCTTCGGAATGTCGTCTGTCTTGACCTTGAGTTGGTGATAGCCTGACCTTAAGTCGAGCTTGGAAAAGACTGAAGCTCCTTTGAGTTGGTCAAACAAGTCATCTATCCGTGGAAGCGGATACTTGTTTTTGATTGTGATTTTGTTCAGCTCTCTGTAATCGATACACATCCTCATGCTTCCGTCTTTCTTCTTTACAAATAGGACAGGAGCTCCCCACGGAGATGCGCTTGGCCGGATTTGCTTCTTGTCCAACAACTCTTGAAGTTGCTCTTTGAGTTCTTTCAACTCTGCTGGGGCCTTTCGGTATGGTGCTTTTGAGATTGGTGTAGCATTGGGCACTAAATTAATCTCGAATTCCACCTCGCGGTCAGGAAGTTCGCCCGGGAGTTCTTCAGGAAAGACATCCGGGAATTCTTGCACTACCGGAATCTCTTCTAGTGTAGGTGCAGTTTCTTGTTTTACCTCGCTTAACATGGCTAGGTAAACTTCTTCTCCACTTTTCATGGCTTTCCAAGTTTGAGAAGCAGAAAGAAGAGTCTTTCGTTCTTTGGTCTTGCCATGAAATAAAATTTTCTCTTGGTGTGGAGCTTGGATGGTTACCGTCTTTCTATGACAGTCTACTAAGGCATGATTCTTGGCTAACCAATCCATTCCAAGAATTACGTCGAATTCCACCATGTTTAGTTGAATAAGGTTTGCCTTGAAATTCTGATCTTCTATGAGAACACTAATATCCCGATATAAAGTGCGAGTTTCTAAAATTCGATTTGCAGGAGTGGCTACTCTGTATGGTTCTTCTAAGTTATCAGGCTTAGCTCCTAACTTCTTGGCAAATCTCTTAGACATGAATGAATGCGTAGCACCACAATCAAATAACACATAAGCAGGTATATTATCGATTAGAATGGTACCAGCTACGACATCATTCGAGTTGTCCGCCTCTTCTTGAGTGATAGCATAGACCCGAGTATTGGGCTTGTTCTGCTTAGGTTTATTTGGAGTTGTTCCACCTGCTGGACCATTCCTTGGATCTGGCATAGGACATTGAGCAATGCGATGGTCCATCTTTCCACAACGGAAACAAGCTCCAGAATTCCTACGACATTCAGCAGTGTGTGTGAATCCGCAAGTTTGGTACTTGACTCCTTCTTTGTTTGATTGAGAAGAAGTGGTTCCTTTGGATGGAGTACTGGTAAATTGGTTGCTCGAAAACCTAGGCCTCTTGAATTGCTGGCCCGATTGGTACTGGCTTGGCTTAGGACGTTTGAGTTTGTTCTCGCCTTCACGCCTCTTGATGTCATTCTCAGCCCTGATGGCGGCTCCCATCAATTCATCAAAACTATTGGGCTCGATAACGGCAAGGACAGATTGAATACGGCTGTTCAATCCCTTCTTGAAGCGATGCATCTTCAAGGCCTCGTCTCCCATTATGGTTGGGGAGTAAGTTCCCAATGAGTGGAACTTGGATGAATACTCCACCACTGTCATGTTTGGTTCTTGAACCAAGCTTTCAAATTCTGACAGCTTTTGCACTCGAACTGCTGTTGGAAAGTACTGCCTCAGGAATGCTTCTCGGAACCTTTGCAAAGTGATAGGTCCCGCCTCTATCATAGCTGGTGAGACTCCTTCCCACCATTTGGCAGCTTTATCCACAAGGAAAGGTATAATCACCTCTACTCTGACCCTTTGGGGAACCTCAAGTAGTCGAAGATGGTTTTCCACCTCTTTCATCCAATTCTGTCCCACTTCTGGATCGGTGCTTCCATCGAAGTTAGGGACTCTTGCTCTTCGGAGAGCCTCATAGTGCTGCTTCGTTCCATTCTGAGCTGGAGGTGGTGGCGGTGGTTGATTAGCATTTGGGTTGACAAACCCTTGCAGCGTAGTTGCCACGATCGTGGCTATGGCCATCAAATCGGCCTGACTGAGGCCAACTGCTGGTGGTGGTTGAGGTGGTTGTTGTTGTTGTGCTTCCTCATCGTTACGGTTATTGTTGCGGTTGCCGTAGCGAGGATTGCGATTGTTTCTAACTGGTCTTCCGTCCATTTCCTACAGTTATGAAAGTTCTAAGATTGATGGCAGAATAAAGATTAAACAAAAGAAACACAATGTTTATGTAATTGCTCGAGAATTAAATATGAAACCAATTGATCGAAAGATATTTTATTGATTTCCCAAGAAATTGCAATTACAACGAAATATCGAAATTGTTAACAAGAAGGTAAATGGAACAAGTGTTATTACAAAGAAAACAACTACTGATAAACTAATCTACTACTTCTCCTAATCCCAAATCCATAAGATCCTCTCCAACTTCTTCTTCCTCTTCTGGTTCTTCTTCAGGTTCATCTTGGTTGGCTATTACTGCTTGTAGATGTTCAATATGACCATGCAGAACTGCATTCTGGTCGCTAAGAACTTCAACAGTACTCTGCAACTCATGAATTTGAGTATCATTCTGCTCACTATACTGATTGTGCTGGTGCACGAGTTGATGATTCTGATCCTTGAGTATTTGGGTCTTCTCAAGCAGTGTATCACGTAACTCGATGAATTCCGCCACAGTCTCTTGGGAGGTTTCAAACTCTTCTTGAGCCTTCCTACTCCTCTCTTCTACCTCATGCAGATAATGAGCATAGCGTTGAACATCACACTTCAAATGTTCTGCTTGACGCTCTAACTCGTCCTTGTCTAGCTTTAGGCAGTAGTTATGCCCCTTTAGTTTCTCTAGCTTCCTCTCTAAGTTCTTAACGTAGCTACTTTGGTCAGCCATATCCTACATCCAAAAACATGAGATTCAAGGTTCAGAAATGATCTCAAGAATATAGGTCGAGTTATAGACAAATACTGGAATGAACAGAATCAGTACTGCCTATACAATTAACAGAAGAAATAGCTCAAAAATTTTTGGTCTCAAAATGGTGTGAAAATTTTACTAAAAATCCTTCACATCAAGAACATGAATGGTACCAAGTTTGGTGCAAAAATACTAAGTCAATTGAAAATGAACATTCCTCAAAGTTTCAAAATTTTGGAAAATTTTACGGAAATGATGATATCCCTATCTAAACGATGGATTTTGGGCTTCGTCGGTGGTGCTAGAATGATGAATCGTTATTAGTTAGGTTCTCCTCGTCGAGAGCTTTCCAACGCCTACTTTTAATGGTAAAAATTTCTCCTGGATCAAAAGTTATGGCCGTTTGAAGTTGGCGCGAAAAACACTTCAACTTCGATACCATTTTGCGAGGTCTACTGCATTTGCTTGCTGGAATACACTGTCTACTGCAATTCTGATGCTACTGCAATCAGTCTGCTGCTTTTCCAGCATTATCTGCTGCATTCCGAGTCTACTGACCCAGTCTTCTGCATTCAGACCTACTGGTTTCCTTCTACTGGTTCTGGTTTCAGGCTACTGGTCTTATCCTACTGTTTTTCGTCTACTGGTTTTGGCCTACTGAATTTTTTTTTTTTTTAAACTCGTTTCAGTAGTCTATTACAGTAGCTTATTTTCAGTAGTCTATTTCAGTAACCTTCAGAACTTATTCTCAGAAGTCTATAAGAACTTATTATTTCTAGTTCCTCCTCCCCAGATTATGAAACCCGGTTCTGCTCTGATACCACTTCAATGTCACGCTCCGGGACGGGGGTTGGTTGACACCGGCGTTGCTCTCAAATATTACATTCGAAAACAACAAGCCTCAGAAGTACAGAATCTCAGAAACCAGTCTTTTATTGATAATACGAAATCAATCAATTATCTGTTACAACTCGAATACTGATGTTTTACAGCGGAAATGTAAAACCAAATATTACAGTATCTTAACAGATGCAGCGGAATAAAAATAAACATAAACTGAGAACAACAGTCTTTATCACCAGCCCCAGAACTGGATCTGCTCCTCTTCTTCTAACATTTCTTCAGTACTCTTATCTGAGATGGGTTTGGTGGGTGAGTGATATGATTGTCACTCAGTAAGCAGGGGCGAGAATAACTCCCAGTTTTCGAACATCATTTTAATACAGAAACCGTAATGCAGTAATATACAGAAAAACTCGTATTTCATAACAGAATTCAGAATTCAGACTTTACAGGTTTCAGAATAGAAATCAGAATTAGTAAGCACTGAACATGTTAGTGAATTTCATGGCTAAACTGATATCAGTCCCCTATATGTTCTCTCCTCTAAGGGGTGAGGCCAGAATCAGAATCAGAATTCAGAAATGTTCAGAATATATATTCCTACCATTAGTTCACTAGGGAGTTTCAGTGCTTCAAAATCAGAAATCAAACATACAGAAACTGAACTTTAAAACGGAATTATCAAACAGATTTCAACATATTTATATATAAGCCCACTTACCGTAATTTGCTAAAAGTATTTCGGTTGAAATCTGAAGTCTGCTTGTTCTTGCTACTGGTTTCTGCTGCTCGAAAATCAGCACTCTCTTAGCTCAAATATTTCAAGTGACAACTCAAGATTTTGGTAAACCAATTCAGGTGTTTGAGGGTGATATTTATAGGGAATGTTTCTGACTGTTAGACTCCCAATTAATGGCCATAATCTGCCATTAACAGCCTTTATTCCATGTTAATGTTTCAGTTACAAGTCTAAGCTGAATCAGTAACTGTCTGCTGGAATCTTGCGCTGCTGAATTCTTTTGCTGCTGGATTCTATATGTTGGAATTCTGTCTGCTGGAATTGTGTCTGCTGGAAAAATATCATCTTCTGAATTATTGACTGCTGCTGGAATTGTTAGCTTCTACTGAAATTTTCCATTGCTACTGAATAATGCTAGCTGCTGGAAATTTCAGGTTCTCACACATATATTCTCACATATATTGTCCTTATCTTCAACCTGCTAATTTAAGCATAGAAGTGGTCACGCAAGACACCCCTCCGACGTCCATTCACGAGTTTCTTTTCTTGTTTGCAGGTCTTAGTTGAAGCCATTATCCTTACTCAAATTTCCTAAACACAAAATTATCTTCATCATCCGGTGGAATATTATCTATATATCTTATAACCGATTCACCCGGAGATCATCAATATATACATATATATATATATATATATATTATAATAATAAAAACAACTCATGTTTTATGCCATCGATCAGTATCTGATCGACAGTGAATTACAACACTGGACTTAATTAGGAGAATTCAATGAATTAGTACATTAGATAATAGGATATGCGCGTATCAGAAAATAAGCATATACAAATTTATGTTAATAAATATTATTGAATTAAAAATATATAAGAATGTAGTTATGTAACTACATAAAATTAAATCCTCGTAAAACATATGTAAAAAGCTAGAATTGATATAGGGATGTTGGTATAAAACTCTTTTTATTTCACCCCGAAAATGACATTAATTTTTTTTGAATTTATTCTAGATAGAAACTTTATAATTCCATATTTCCTGTTTAAAGACTATTAGTGCTTATAACAAACTTATATATTGAAATATAATGCAAATAATAAATTTGATTTTGGAATGGACTGCAAATTCTTGAAAGAAATATTTGATGAAGTATTGTTCGATCAATTGCAAAAAATAAATTTTCTTACAATCAAAATATATGGAAAAAAAAGACAATTTTGATATATATATTTTTTATTTACGATATTTGTTCTTAGTGTTTTCAAATATCAATCGTAATATTATATACTTCAATTTTAGCAATTTTAATCATTTTTCCACCGAAAATACTGACATGACACTTCACATATCAATGTCATGTAGATGCCAATTCAGCGTCTCATTGAAAAAATGAATAAAATTATAAAACAAGACAATTATAGCGGACTAAAAATGAAACAGATGACCACATATGCATCCTAAAGAATCAAAATCAAAGGATCAAAGTTTTAATTTCCCACAAAATGTATTAAATGTTATGAAACATACTTGCAAGATGAATATTTTTATTTCGAGTTGTTCTCAGAATATATGTTTATAAAAGAAATTCCACTGATATTTTATAAATTTAAAGTTCTGAACAAACTGCAATCTTAATCAAAGTATGTATATTTACGAGGAAGAAGCGTATCCAGATAAAAATAATAAAATAACTGAAGTGAAAAATATTGCAAAAAATTAAACTTGTTTGATTTTTGAAGTAAAATGAAACCAACCATGTGCAAATGAAATTTCCATTATGTCCTTAGGGTAGCCTATATATATACACATATCGTTCATTCCCAAATATGACTCACAGAGTCACAGTAACGCAAGTAGATCGAGAGCTATGACAAAGTTTAGTTTTGGTGTAACTCTCGTCCTTTTTACTTATTTTCATGCAATGGTTCCATTATGCCAAGGCATCCAACCGATTGGTACATGGTTTCAAAAAATAAAGCTACTTCCTATACCAAAATTCGCTATCATTGAGTTCTACGATCAAGATGTTCATGCGGGTGATGGCAAAACATCTTATGAGATAGCTAGATCTAATATCACTTCAACTTCACCAACTTTATTTGGTAAGTTATCCATGGTGGATAACCTATTAACCACTGGACCTGATCCTGAATCACCAGCAATAGGACGCAGGCAAGGGTTGGTTGGTTTTTCTGACTTGAACGAAAGGGCAATATATGCGAGCTTCAACTTCATCTTCAATGGGGGCTTGTATGATGGAAGTACGATCTCCGTACTAGGAAGAAGGCCTACGCTGAAGAATCAACAAGAGTTATCTATTGTCGGAGGTACTGGAGATTTGCGATTGGCACGAGGCATTGCTGTGGTGAGCACGTACGTTTTGAACACCGCCGGCGACTCTATTTTCAAATATACTTTGTATGTCACTTATCTTTGAATCCAGGAACGATTATGTTGGCTGTACTTCGGTGCAAGATATGAAACTGCACTTCTATGTATGATAAAATAAAACTGAAGATGTTCGTTCTCCTATCAGAGATATATTCATATCTTAGTTATTTATTATGTCTACATGAAATATAAATTTCTGCTATATATTTCTGCGATACATATGAAATCTATTTGTTAAGATTTGAACTTGAACCTAACTTAATCCCAAAAAACTAGTTAAGGAAAAGATTATCTAGGTTCTATATATATAACTCTCACGGAGATTTTATCCAACCAATGTGAAACAACTAACAATAATTTATTCAATCTCATTATAATTAATAAAACTGATAGGACTAATGGAATCCGGATATCTCCACAATAGTATGATATTGTCTACTTTGGGTTTTAACCCTCATGGTTTTGCTTTTGGAACCACCCAAAAGGCCTCATACCATTGGAGATATCATTCCAATTTTATTAACCCATGATCTTTCTCTAAATCTTCCAATGTGGGACTTTGGTTGCATCCCAACAATCCTCCCCTCAAACGAAGTTTCACTATTATTCTCATGGTCCGAGCCTCTCCTCAAGCCTTATTCGTCCTCCAATCGAGGTTAGTCCACTTCACAACGTTGGAGCTCACGCCTTACATGAATACTGAGAGCATTAACCACCCCGAGAGTTTAATCAAGGATTTTTTCCGGGAGCCCTCACCTCCTTCGTTTAGGTTTCGAGGATTCTACCCACACGGCTCGATCTAGACCATGGCTCTGATACCACTTGTTAGGACCAATGGAATCCGGATATCTCTCCACACTGGTATGATATTGTCCACTTTGGGTTTTAACCCTCATGGTTTTGCTTTTGAAACCATCCAAAAGGCCTCATACCATTGGAGATATCATTCCATCTTTATTAACCCATGATCTTTCTCTAGATCTTCTACTGTGGGACTTTGGTTGCATCCCAACAAAAACATATGCATTTTCACTTAAAAAACGGGACTTCATTGAATACATGGACAAAGGAGGCGGAACGAGTGTTTATATTACGAGTAGGTCTCTTGTGAAATGGTCTCACAAATTTTTATATGTGAGACGAGTCAACCTTACCGATATTCACAATAAAAAGTAATATTTTTTTCATGGATGACCCAAATAAGATATCCGCCTCATAAAATACGACCCGTGAGACCGTCTCACATAAGTTTTTGTCTTATATTACAAGCAAGGAAGAAGTTACAAACTTGCCATAGGGTTTTAAAAAAATAAGTAATCATCGAAAAAACTTTTTATATAATAGTTTATTTACTTCTTTTCTTTTGGATGTTTTTAGCAAAACGAAAATTTATCCAACTTATTGGGATCACTTTCGAAAATCTAAAAATCAAGCTATAATTAGTGACAAAATAAGTCTAATATTTTAAATCGTATAACAGTTCAAACGTCATTTTAAATCGTACAATTTAAAGTTGGCAAAGTAGACGCACATTCCACTTTTCATGTCGGTTTCGACCGTTGAATTTTTGCAAGCATAACTAAATAAATACCGCCTAATCTACAGTATACCAAAGCTTGCTGTCCGCTATATGTCTTATTTTAGACGGCAAAGCGCAGAGAACTTAAAAAAAAAAAGGAACACCAATTCTGATAATATAATCTAATTTTTTTTTATATCAATTTCCATCCTCTTGTCAAGTGCACTCACTCGTCAAGCCACGAAGTAGTTTTTAAAAATTAATATTCTGTTCATTCCAAAATATAATGGTTAAAATGATCCATTCTTATAAATTATATTTTTTTTTAACAAATTTGAAAATGGCAAAATTCCAATATTGGTCTTCCAACTTTGTAATTTTGGTTCTTTGTATAATCAAATTTCAGTCTAGTATTTGTATATATATTTCGATTTTTGTATTTTTTTAAGCATTTTTTTTATTGGAAATGCTTTTTGTGCGGTTCTACACATCAACACCATGTAGGAAAATAGGAATAGAAGTAAAAAAAAAAAAAGCATCCAAAATTGAAATTTGACAACATTGAAGACAAAAAACGCAAAGAGTTTAATATATGAGACCAAAAATGAAATTTTCCTCTCGAAAATTTCAACTCTCCAATCTCAATATCTTTCCAATTAGTCAACCGAGTGGCTATCCGTCATGCAGCCTATATATATATCCTCAACATGATGTTATACCATCACATAACACATTTGATCTTTGATTTAAGAGTGATGGAAAAGTTTAAGCTACGCAAAGTTTTTATCCTGATCTTCACATATTTTCACGTGATTGGAGTTCTGTGCCAAAGCTCCCTACCAGTCGATATATGGTTTAAAAGCCTAAATATACTTCCGACACCAAAAGCTCTCCTGCTTCAGTTTTATGCCCAAGACATTGTAAGTGGTCCTGGGCAGACGACGTTTGAAATAGCAAGATCAAATATCACCACCACGTCGCCAACGTCTTTCGGCCAACTGTATATGGTCGATAACCAGTTAAATACTGGACCCGATCCTAATTCACCTCATGTTGGCCGCAGGCAAGGGTTGGTTGGATTTTCAGACCTTAACGAACTAGCCTTATATTTGAGTTTTAACTTTGTCTTCAAAGGAGGATTGTATGACGGGAGTACGATCTCCGTGATGGGAAGGAGTCGTATAGCGAACAATCAGCGTGAATTATCCATTGTAGGAGGTACCGGAGTTTTTAGGCTGGCGCGAGGTATTGTGATATATAGCACGTATTCGACGAATAGCACCACGGGTAACAGTGTCTTCAAGTATACACTATACATTAAGTATTAATTATCATAATTGTTGCTTGGTATAAGATATATAACATTATATAATAAATAAATAATGAAGATTTTATAAATATTGTTAATCCTAATTAATGATTTTCTAATCTTTTGTTCATGTAAGTCAGTGATATGTGTTCTTATAAATTTGTCCATGATTATTATTTAATTTACTGAACGAAACGAAAGATTACATTTTCATTTAGAACATGGAATTCCAAAATATTTCAATTGTTAATGTAGCTTCCTTTTTCCTACGAGATATGAGAAAATGAACATCGTTCTCCAAGTAAGTTGCAGCATTTTTCTGGTTTTATTGCAATTTTCAATATATATATATATATATATATATATATATATATATATCGTTGGAGGGATCCGTCTAAAGGGTAAAATCTGTCACGTCATCGTACAGTTGGATCGATGTATTTGATTTGAGAAAAATTATGATAAATGAAATTTATCTTTGGTGTATTTGAAATTTGCCGCATTACTTTCGAAAATACGTGACTTGGTTTCGAGTGGATTTGAAATTCACTTGAATTTGGTAACATCAACACTTCAGTGTAAAAAATAAATAAAATTATCGAAAACTGAAAGAAGCAAAATTAAAGCTAAAATCCGATAACATAAATGACTAAAATTGCAAAGAATCAAATAAATACAGAGGACTAAAAAACTACAGTTTTCTCATCCAATTTTGATAACGTAGATTACTAAAATCGCAAAATTATATATATTTTTAAATTTTTATTTACCATCGTCACTATTTAAATGTGTATTTTTTTATTACAAAAAATTATATTTTTATTTTGTGTATTTTTTAGTATTCGAGTTTAGGTATCATTTCAACTATCAAAAATTGCGGTTATAAGTCCAAATAAATAGCCTAAGATGCCAAATCCACCTATCTACATTGTGCCGATCGAGCTATCTCCTGCAAGTGTTATTTATTTTAGATGGCCTAACACGGAAAACTTGGCAGATATACACCAATTCCGATAACACAATCTAAAATCCTTGTTATATCAGTTTCAATTCTCTCCATACATCGTCAAAATTTTGGATTTTGAATTTTCCAAATTTCTAGTTAAATGAAATAGTGTTTTAATAGCGGATGACTCGTCTAACACTAAAATCTCAAATTTATGACGATGTCTCGAGTATATTACTCAATCGAAACAATCTTCTTCTCCATCTAAAAAATAGCATTTTTATATGGTACTTTAAATCATCTGTGTCCTTTTAAATTATTATTAAATATCGTTATTATTATTTATTCACAAAATTTAAAAATTTTAACACCCAAATTCTTTAACTAGCTTACACTCACTCCTCCTAGCCTAGCCACCCTTATTTAAATTTCCAAGCCAACCCCCCTGCCTTGCCTATCCTCTGTGTATATATATATATATATATATCCTCAACATTGGGTACTATTACAAAATACATTAGATATCACACAAGAAGTACTGATGGAAAAGTTTAAGCCGGGGAAGGTTTTAATCCTCTTTTCATATTTTCATGTGATTATGGTACTGTGTCAAGATCCCTTACAAGTTAATACAAGGTGTAAGAACCAAAATACACGTACGAGTACCCCAAAAAGTATTACCCTTCAGTTTTATGTTCATGATGATGCGAATGGTCCTGGAAAAACAACGTACGAAATAGCAAGATCGAGTATCAATGTAACGTCGCCAACCTCTTTCGGGCTCCTGTATATGCTTGATAACCTATTAACTACTGGACCTGATCCTAACTCAATGCCAATTGGTCGTAGGCAAGGGTTCACCGGCTTATCAGACCTTAACGATCGGCTCGCTGTGTATTGGAGCTTCGACTTTGTCTTCCAAAGAGGTTTATATAATGGGAGTACGATCTCCGTGCTGGGAAGAGGTCGTTTAACGAATTATGAGAGTGAATTATCCATTGTAGGAGGTACCCGAGATTTTAGACTGGCGCGAGGTACTGCTATGTGTAGCATATATTCAAGGGATGATGCTACGCTTAATACTGTCTTTAATTTTACATTATATATTACGTATTATAGAGTACGTCAATGCTCGTTATCATTGTCGGGTTACTACTAGAATCAAGATGTATAACATTGTATCACAAAATAAATCATTGTCGATCGGGTTACTACTAGAATCAAGATATATAACATCGTTATATATATATATACACTTATCATTTCAAGAAATGTTAAGCTGCCATCATTTCTGATTTTGAACACATTTTGTAACTACTGAATTATGGTCTTAAAGGGTTAATGTTATTGCGGAGTGAATGATGGTAACCTCCCATTTTTGCAGCTATAAATATCCATCAGAAATGCATGGATACACAATCAAAAGACAGCAGAAATTTGTGTAGGCAAGTTGCTGGCAGCAGGACTAGGCAATCTTTGAATTTTTCGCTTCACAAAAATCTTGAAGCACGTCAGAATCTACTTAGCATTAATTCCGATAAGCGGGTTTAATGTTTTAAAAGTATGCATATTCTTTAAATCGCTTGAATATTGTTAAGATTGAGATTTGTATCTAACTCAACTTCAAAAGCTAGGTTAAGAGAGGAGGATTGTCCAAAACCATATATACAACTCCCAGTTATTTTATCCAACCGATGTGGAACAACTAACACACCCCACTCACACCCAGGAACGAACATTTGGAACGTGAAATTTACAACTGACCCAATTATGGGTAGAACGGGTGATCCAATTATAGGCAGTCTAACACATAACGGTGTAACATGAGCTCTGATACCATGTTAAGATTGAGACTTGGACCTAACCAAGGGCGGAGCCAGGATTCATAAGTACATGGGGCTGGCTTCATCATGTGTTAGACATTAATAAGTTCAGTTAAAATCGAACTGAGTTTTCTAAATCGAATTAACCAGACTTTTTTTCGACAAAACGAACAAACCGAATTTTGCTACGAAAACCAATCAAACCAAATAAACAAAATCGATTATTTCGATGAGTAACACAATTAACCGAAATTTTAGAATTTTTTTAAAATAATCACGTTTTAAATAAAAAGTTACAATATAAAAATTGGATTAAATAAATTTAAAATTTATTTAACAAAAAAATATTTTTAAATATAGTACTATTTTCTAATAAGTTTTATTAGAAATTGTAATATTTATATCCTTATAAAAAAGATTTAATAATATTTATTTTATTTATAAAAGTTTAGTTTGTTAGGTTAACCGAAGTTTTATACTAAAAACAGAAATCGAACCGAACTAACTTATATTTTAAAAAACTTAAATAGAAATTCTGAATAAATCGAATGTAGGACCAAATATATGCCGTTTTACCAAAAGCTATAGCTGGTGGTATTGGTGCAATTCAAATATTTTAAATCGCACAATAGCCCAAAGCGTCATGGTTCGATCGCTCTACCTAGTAGGGACAATTCTTGCACCTCAATACCGAACCGAATTTTCAAATTAATTCATTTCGGTCTATTATTTTTGTTGAAAACAATTTTTTTCACTCATAGACTGTAATTGGTTTTTTCCGTTATTTGTTGATATATGTTCTTTTGGTTTAAAAATAACTTAACAGTTTTTGTTTACTTCATTCTTTGAGTTATTTAACTAGAAAAATTCAATATTCCCAAAATTTTACAACAAAGAATTAATCTTATTCAATTTTTAATTATTATAAATAGAAAAATCACAAAACAAGCCCAATAATATCTGTATATCAATAATCATTAAACATTTAAACTAATTGATTATTATTCCAAAATCTACAACAATAGATTTTTAGGGTAAAAATTCAAACTCCAAAATTCATATACATCATAAGACATTATTATTGCAATTTGAATAATCACAACTAAATATTCAATATAATTTTAGAGTCATTTAATTTTTATCTCAAAATTATATAATTTCAAAACATATTACAATAAACCAACCAATACACAGTAATGAAATATGATTTGTGGAAGTTGTTTTATTTGTAATTTTTTAAAAAGAGACTAAAAAAATAAAAATGATAAAAAATTTATTCTATTTTTAAATATGGGCTGAAAAAAACTAAAAATTTAAAATACTAACTAGTATTTAACTCGTGCGATGCACGTGATAATATTATTAAAAATTAGTTAAAATGAATAGATATTTAAATTGAAAAAAATAATATAATTTAAAAAATTAAAAATAAAAATTATTTTTCCACTAATTTTAAAAAACTTTCTTAAATACAACACATGTCGATTAATTTTATTGGCTAATAATCACTATCATATCAAAATTTTAGATTCTGTTACTCTAAGGCAATGACACGATGCTTATCGTGTCTAGTGTATTGATGTCGACCAGCAACCTTAATACATATTTAAATATTTAATTTTCGAGAAACTATATATTATTATTTTAAAACATGTGATGAAAAATTATTTTTAAATCACATTCAATAAAATTAATGAAAAATATTTTTTAAAAAAATTCAGCAATTTCGTCTAAGTCCACATTCACGAACAATTTTGTGACATGACACGTGTTTGACACATTTGAATGATAACAATAATTGTTTCATCAATATCTTTATCCAAATGGATTGTGATTTTATCGACAAAATCTCTTCATAATATTCACAAAAGCTTATTATTCCGAAAAAAAATGAAACATGTGATCATAAGTATGTTATGTATAAATCGGAAAATTTATTTTATTAATATTTACTATGTGTATTTTAAAATAATGTCAATAAATTTTATAAGGTGTCTTATAATAAGATGCGTACTTTTTTTATATTTGGTTTAATCATTTTAATTACGGAACATTTTATACTATCATGTATCTTTGAACTTTGTAATATATAAAAGAAAATTATCATATTAGTAATATGTAATAAATAAAATTTTTTACAAATAGAAAAATAATATTTTTTTACTTCTCGATCATGAAAGAAATATTTCAAAATTAATGTCTCGTTGTTCTTGTTGTTTCCATATGTAGGTAGTTCATAATAACTAACAAATCTAAATTTAAACGAATATTACATCTTGGAATGATTCAATTCATATATGATGCTGAAAATATGAGTCATTTCAGAATTCAATTTTGGAGTAGATAAATTTAGTAAGATAAATAGAATAAAATTGGTTTTTAATATAATATGCAACATTGCATTATTTATAATTTAAAATTCAAATAAGACATCCCAAGAGACAAAAATTATACATTGAATGCTTTTGACAGAATTATATCATACATTAACTCTTTCAAATAATGAAAATCTCAAATTGATTGAATTGAGTGTCAAACATTTATGATTATTGAGGTTATACATGTTTATTGAGAGTAATTTAATGTCCATTTGAAAGTCTTTTGAATCTATTTCTTTTAATTTTCTTGTGTTCTCTTATTTGAATTTTTAAGAAGAAATTCAAGATATACAATATACATATGGTTTTGCAAGAAAACTACAATTCATTAATTCTTTAACATTAAAGTAATTTCAAATTAATATGCATTTGGGATAAAAAAAACTCTGATTATCAAATGATAATTTAATGTCATTTGAAAAACTTGTTGTATTGATAACTTTTAAAACTCAACCAGTTTTATTTTTAGAAAAATTAAATAAACTAATTAAATATTATATTTATTTTTTAGTAAGTAATTTGGGCAGAAATTACTTAAAATAACAAAATTTATTTTTGAATGATTTACCTTATGAGAGATATTGAACAATGCAATCATTTGTATTTTAAATTTATTTATATAGTTTTTATTAATTGATTGATATGATCAATGCAAAAAATTGTAATATAATTTACGTTTTCAATATAATTTAATTTCAAATTGAGTAAAAAAAAAACATATAATACATAAATTACATTTGAAATAATATAAAAATTAATTATATTAAAAATTGAATTAAATGAATTGATATAATCAGTGTAAACAATAAACGAAGTGATCATTTATTGTAGTACATATATTTCAATATTCATGAAATATCTTTCCTTTTATAGAAATGACATTTTGACGGAAATTTACTATTTTTGGCAAAAACTCTGCTTATATATATATTGATTTAAAAAAAATAGATGGGGTTGGAGCCCACCTTTGCCCAAGGGTGGCTTCGCCCTTGGACCTAACTCTACCCTAAAAGGTCCAAGTCTCAATTTAACATGGTATCAAAGCTCATGCTCCACCGTTATGTGTTGGACTGCCTATAGTTATGTCATAGTTGTGTAATTTGTAAACTACACGCTCATGTTCATTTCTAAGCATGAGGATGTGTGTTAGTTATCCGACATCAGTTGGATAAAATATATGAGAGTTGCATATATATAATTGACAATCATCTTCTCTTGAGCTAGCTTTTGAGGTTGAGTTAGGTTCAAGTTTCAATCTTAATAAATATGTTGTTATTCTGTAAATTCTGCTTGCTAAATAGAAGTATGGTTTTTAGCAATATTTGATTTGAAATATAAATGGTGAGAACATTTTCGAATTATCTTCTGACCCTGATATGGTGAAAACCATTATTATAATTTTTTAAACCTTTTATTCGGTAAGTGGACCGATGTTCTGACTTCACCTCTTAGAAAATATCATATATGGAACTGATATCATTATCCATAAAGAAATTAAGGGAGTTTCAATGCTTAACATTTCTTTTTTGTTAACTTAAGAACAAAATAATATTTGCACTACTTTTTGTTCAATGCACTTCATTTTTCAATTTAGTTCAATATCAGTAAATATAAAAAATAGACAAAACAAAAACTAAAGAAATAGTCATCAAGCTAATTTTAACTTTTATTTCATCTTAATTTAATTTTTTTTAAGAATTATGTGACTTTTTATTCTGGTGTTTTTGTATTTTATTTATGTCTTCGAATATATTATTATAACTTAAAAATAAAGTTTTATGTTAGGATCAAACCCTAATCATTAGGACAAAAATTATAACTGTTAATTAAAACGCAACTTTATTTGTTAATACCCTTGACCCGCACAGAATGCACATAAAATGATAATATGTCAGATTGTTAGACCCATGAATCCGAGGATAATGTGTCTATGTGTTGGTTTTGTCTCATATCTCTTAGAGAATAATCTCACAATTTTCTACCGCCGACCCTATACCTAGTAGATACAATATTACATATTTAGATCTGACGTCACTTTTTTATGGCCCACATAGCAAACCAGGTCAAACGACACAACGTCAGCAGCTTGACAGATGAAAACTTCTCAAGAGGTCACTCATCATATTACTATTCTCATTAATGCACGCTTAACCCAACATTTCTCCCAAAGAAGTATAAAAATATGTTTTTTAAGAGACTAGAACTCATGACCTCGTTCTGATACTAATTGTTAGGATCAAGCGCTTAACACTAGGTCAAAAGTTATAGTTGTTAGCCAATATGTAACTTTATTTTTTTAGTACTTGTGGCAGCTCAGAATTCACCTACTTAGGTGCTAATGGGTTAGGCTCATGAATTTGTGGAAGTGTGTATATCTGCTGGTATGATCTCATTTTTTTATAGATCAGTCTTACACTTTTCCTAACATCAATCATGTCCCCAAGAGAGACAATATTATCTCCGTTAAGATTTGACGTCACTTTTTTATTTTCAACCTAACCAATCAGATCAAGCGCTGCAACGTCAATAACTTGATGCACTTGGTGCACGAGAAGTTCCTAGAAGCTCACATGTTATAGTACTATTATCATTCATGTACACTTATCTCAACATTTTAGAATTAACCATTTATTATATAGAAAAAACTATAGGTACTAACAAATTGTTATTCTAAAATAAAAATATATATTTCTAAATTTTGATTTTTTTTTCCAACGTACCACGGTGACCTAACTCCAATATGACACCTACACGTGCATTGTCACTTTAGTTCTCCCAAGTAAAAAAGACTCAAAATTTAAAAGTTGAAAGATACAAAATTGAGATTTAATTTTGACAATACTTAGAATCAAAATTGTAAAAAGAGAAACATGAAGACGGAAATAACAATGTTTCCTAATTATATGATCGTATATATTATAATTAAAAATTTGGCAAGTACATTAATGATTAATGTCAACCATGAATTCAATCGCAAAACCTACACACAACTTACAATTATTATTATTATTTTTTTATTAAATATTCAAATCTAAAGTTGAATATCCAGCCTAGATAAAATGAAACAACCAGAGTTTACATATAGCACAATAAAACATAGTACAGTACACCCGAAGATTTAAATGAAAATATTTAATTTTATTATTTACGAAAACTGATCTCCATTTTAACTTCTAATTATCCTTTTAATTAACTCGATAATTTTTTTAAAAAATATTACAAATATTTATCATAATATACGATATCGCCAAGATACGATAGTTGAACCTCATGACAAATTAAATTAAATATGCATATCAAGATATCTATGTTTATTTTTTGAAATTATTTTATATTTATCCATAGAATATAACATATTTAATTTAATGTAAGTAATAAAAAAAGAGAATATTCATATTGAAGAAGTAACCTACATTTAATACGTGTTGACTAACTAATTTAATACATTAGAATGCCTTACCGATTACTTCTGAATCGTGGAACAAAATACTTTGACAAAGAATTTAAAAGTTTATTTAATTTAATACATCATTAATGGATATGTTTCGTTTGTCAAAGAGCACCATGTAATTATATATACGCTGACAAGTGTTATTCCGCTTTTTTTTCCTTTTTTTTTTTTTTTCAAATTTGTAGTCTTTTTTTCCTGGTTTTCATAAGATATTAAAAATATACAAATGATATTTTATGAAATTTAATATTATTACTTTAAAAATGATTTTTTGTTGTTAAAATGAAATAAGTAAAGACAATAAAATAATAAATGAGGTCGTGATGTTATTGTCAAAATAATAATTGAGTGCAACCAACGAAAAAATGACGTGCAAATAGTATTTCAATATTAAAATGTGAAGACTAATAACTATATAGTATTTAGCCACCATTTGTTCATTAATTCGACGTAATATAACAATTTGATACTTTCAACTCTTGAAATTCGAATGTCAAATATAACAATTTATTCGAAACTACTGATTAATTAACACGGAATCATCAAAGTATCAATTATCAAACAATAAGTCGTTGTTTGAAAATTGATGCAATAAAAAATACTTCTTTGAATTTAATAAATAGCCATGCTCACCACATTTCTTAAAATATTGATTTTTTCCAAAGTTTTGATATAAGACATTTTTTATAACTATTTAATATGCAAGTAACGGTCTCATATGAATTTTTATGTTATAACTTATACAATTACATGGTAAAAAAATTTTATGTGTCGAGAATAAAATTGAAAGTTGATATGCAATAGCAATCATAATGTGTGCGTGGTCGACGGAAAAAATGTTGGTAGCGTGGAAGGCAGTAGCTATCATCACTAGGGATGGCAATGGGCCGGGACGGGGTCGGTTTGTCATTACCATCCCCATCCTCGAATTCCATCCCCACCCCATCCCCGCCCCGATCCCCGTTTTTTCGGGTTCGGGGAATCTCCAAACACGAAACTTCGGGGATCAACTTCCCATCCCCGTCACCATCTCCATTTCAAAAATATTAATATGGCAAGACGATGACGAATTCAGATATTTTCTCAAATCAAAAGTTATTATTATCTATAGTTATTAAAGATAATATTAATATTAATATCAATATCAATATTAATAATAATAAGATTATTAATATTTTTAAAAATAATAATATTATTATATTATTAATGTTAATAATACGATTATTTTATTACTGATATTATTTTCGGGGCGGGTTCGGGGATTTCGGGGATGTGGATAGTAATCCCATACCCGTCCCGAACTACATCGGGGATTTAAAAAAAATCCTCATCCCCGAACCCAAACCCAAAAAAATCGGGGATCACCATCCCCGTTTCGGGTTTTCCCCGCGGGGCTCCAAACCCGTTGAGAAAGTTGCCATCCCTAATCATCACAATGAAATTGCAAAAAAAAAATAAAATACAAATACAAATTTATGTAAATTAATATTCTTAAAATATAAAAAATATCCCTTTGAACAATATTATAAATTAATATTTCCTCAAAGTCTCCGTCTCCACCGCCTCAATTATGCGTAATATTAGGTTGTCTTGGATACCTTTTTTAAGAAGGCAAAGCACACAGAACATGCGAAAAAATATTTTATTAAATTTTTTCCAGTATTTTGGCAAAATTATTTTATTAAAATTTTCCAGTATTTTGACCAAAAAATAATAATAATATTAATAACAATAATAATGATATTTTTTGAGCTAAGCTATAATTTTGACTTTTTAAATAAAAAATTTGAATATTAAAATTAATTTCACTCCATTACATTTTTTTTTCGGGTATCAATCAAATGAAATATAACTATCATCTCGTTCGCATCTCTACTCCATCCCAAGGTTGATTCCATTCATACATACCAATCATGTCCTTTGTGAATAAAAAAGAAAATTCGATTACTTGGTTTGCATAATTCCTTTAGCATAACCAAGCTAGCTTATATAAATTCATGATCGTGCAGATGTTATCTTTTAGAAGATAACAAAATAATTAAGAGAGATGGCAAAGTTTAAAGTGATTCTAATGTTCATCCTTTACTCTGTTATTCCTGCGATTGTGGCATCGAGCCAAGGTCCTCAACCGGTAGATAAATGGTTCCAAAATCTGAAGAAGAACAAGCTAGTGCCGAAAACTGAGATCATTCAGGTGTACGTTCAAGACGTTTTAGGTGGTCCTGGACAGACCGTTTATGAAATAGCGAGATCGAACATCAGTTCAGAAACATCCTTCGGAGTCTTCGGACAGTTATTTATGTCCGATGACTTGCTTACTGCTGGACCGGATCCAAGTTCCCAGCCGCTCGGTCGTGCGCAAGGGTTGGTTGGTTTTTCCGACCTGAATGAGTTAGTTGTGTACGTTAGTGCCAATTTTTACTTCAGAGGAGGTCCATATGATGGTAGTACGATCTCTGTGTTTGGACGGAATCCCATACAGAATGCTGCTAGAGAATTATCTATTGTTGGAGGTACAGGAGTTTTTCGGCTGGCGCGAGGCATTGCTGTATCCACCACTTATATGGATTTCAATGCAACTGGTTATGCTATTTTCAGATATACCTTATACGTTACTTACTTTTGAAGAAACATGCATGGAACGATTGTAGCAATGTTGTTCGATATAGCAAAATGATTGATTTTCAATAATTGGGTTTTTGTTTTAATTTCCTTCTACACAAGGAAAATTATATCGCATATTGTGAAGTTATTTACTTATTTATATATTACAATCTCTTTATATATTTTACTCATGTGTTCCTTATTACAATTTTTTATATTCGTCAACAGTCTAATGAATAAATAGTTATCTATTCACATGATCATCACCCGTGTAAGGTTGTCGAAGGAATATATACCCAAAAACTACAGTGTGAATAGATACACAAAAATAAATTTGGATTTAAAAAAATAATGCATGATTAAAAAATCCGTATTCACTTGAATGAAAGAAAAAATAAAGTAATGCATGAATAAATTTGGGTCTTATACGTATCTTCTCGATTGTGACACATGGAACACATTGTGATGAATTTGTTAGCTAAGCTAACCGATAAATTAAATCACATATGGTATACGTACCACGAAAAGCCACTGAATCAGCTGTCACAAAACTCGATTAGGGTGGTAATCAGCCCCTATGACAATAATAAGATTGTTCTTTCCAGATGTCATGCTAATCTAGCTAGCTAGTGTGCTGGTATGGAAATATTGATTTCCAAACAAAAAGTCGTGTGTAAATGGTTGAAAGAAGGGGATCGGAACATATAATCTAAAACTTTTCCAGAATATGGTTAGAAAACATCGTCTTTCTGCAGATTATGGTTCGGATATTGGTCATGTTCCCGCCATCCACGAAGTTAAATATGTTGTTTTTCTATTATCCAGGACAATATGACTGCTCCGAATGGCTTTCCTAAGTCTGACTATTATATCATTATATCTATGTTAACTATAAATTTCATAATTATTTGCTTTGAAGATTTTGCAATGATCAAGACTCAGGACCCTAAATTTTCAGAGCACTAACATATAACTAATCACGTTTAGTTCTGATATGTATAGTACCTATGGACTACTTGTGACGCCTAGGGCCGAAGACGGTGGGGCCGGGGTTGATCGCAGGTGTCATGAAGTTGCACAGATAATAAGCAGCTCTTGGCAGGGTTCTAGGCGAAAGGAATGTGAATGAATTGATCTTACACCTAAATGAGAGAGATTCCAAAAAAATCGGTTCAGGTATTAGATTGTGCAGTCGAGGAGAGATTAAAAGATTTAATATGTAATGGTCATATTAAGAAGGCGAATCTTCTTTTCAGGAGTTCATCACATAAAAACTTTGAAGTTAAGCGTACACTTGACTTGTGATAATTTTGGGATGGATGATCCCTGGGAAGTTTCTCAGAATACGTGAGAGTGAAGACATAAACACTTTCCTTTCGCTCTTTCCTCAACAACTTCCCGAGAGTTCTTCTTCAACCAATTTCGCCTCCTTTGACCGGTTGTATCTCCGCCACCGGTTGTCGAAAAATTAAAGTAAATACATATTCGGAAAGCTCGTGACCAAAGCTACATTTTAGTACCGATATTGAAGGGTTTCTGATATTTTTCGACAAATCCGCCATCGCTTTCATAGTCGAATTGCCGTCGTACGTCGTCGGAATTCGGAAATTGATTGAGGGGTTTTGTTCCCCATGTCACATGCTTCATTTTGATATATATATATTAAGGTATAAATCACGATTCCATAAATTGTTCAAGGTTACTGTATTTTTTTG
Source organism: Primulina eburnea (assembly GCF_022965805.1). NCBI lineage: Eukaryota > Viridiplantae > Streptophyta > Magnoliopsida > Lamiales > Gesneriaceae > Primulina > Primulina eburnea. Next base: position 7,041,215 of record NC_133101.1, read on the forward strand.
GGTTAAATGTGGTACCAATATTGATATGTGTTATATTATTTGTGGGGGCCCGTGCTTCTGATTAGTGTTTAATAATCAAACAAACAAGATACATTAATATAAACATCGAAAGCGAATAAAATTTTTCCTTTTGGGCCAATAGAAATTTCGACGTGACCTCCCCGTAAGTTGGACATTCCAAAAATTTTCAAACAACACAAACATCATTTGGATATCGAAATAAAGAAATAACATCAATTCACAAACCAACAGACGCAATGGCCAGTACTAACACATGCAGAACTTACAAGGCTCGATCACACAACTATCAATCCAATCTCGTAAAAATAACAGTACAGCTACACAGGCATTCTGTGAGGCCCGGGGCCGAAGAGGGCGGGGGGTGATCGCTGGTGCCATTAGTTGCATGTACAATGAGAGGCTCCTGCAGGCTTCTAGGTGGAGGGAACATGAATGAACCGACCCACACGGGAATGAGAGGGATTCTGAGACTGTTCAATGTAATGGACTGTACAGTTGAAGATGGCTTAAAAGATTTGATTTGTACTACTCATATGACGAATGTGCATCTTTTTTTCGGTAGCTCATCACATAAGAACTCTAAAGTTAAGCGTGCTTGACTTAGGGCAATTTTGGGATGCGTGACCTCCTAGAAAGTTTCCCAGGGTGCGTGTGAGGGAGGACATAAGCACGCCGGAAAGACCCGTCTTGATACAGTAAGTACAGTCGTCGAATCTGGGGCGTTACAAGTGGTATCAGAGCCGACCTCTCTTAGTACGGTGTGGTTCGGAGACGAACCAAGCGGAAGCTGGTGGGCATGTGAGGTCCGGGGCCGAAGAGGGCGGGGGGTGATCGCCGGTGCCATCAGTTGCACATACAATGAGCGGCTCCTGGCAGGCTTCTAGGTAGAGGGAACATGACTGAACCGACCCACACGAGAATGAGAGGGATTCCGAGACTGTTCAATGTAATTCACTGTACAGTTAAAGAGGGCTTAAAAGATTTGATTTGTACTACTCATATCACGAAGGTGCATCTTCTTTTCGGTAGCTCATCACATAAGAACTCTAAAGTTAAGCATGCTTGACTTGAGATAATTTTGGGATGGGTGACCTACTGGGAAGTTTTCCCGGGTGCGTGTGAGTGAGACATAAGAATGCTGGATAGACCCGTCTTGATACAGTGAAGACAGTCGTCGAATCTGGAGCGTTACACATTCCCTCGCAAAAGTATGACTCGATGATATAATACACACATATATGTACTATATATAAGAGTGATCTAATCTTATCACTGGCTCCATAGATGACTCAACATCATAATAAATCAATAATGATAGCAATCAACGGAGTCAAGGCTAGAAATTCCATGCATGAATATTATCAACTCAAATAAATGCGTGAATGCAATCACGTTTGAAACTTCCGCTATTCGTTTTCTTAAAACGTGCTAGAATTTTTTTAAAAAACCTCACTTAGTATTGGCCGAACTTTAAAATATTTTTGACATCATTTTAAAGAATAAATTTCCAACTGCCATTTAAAAATTCAAAGGAAAATATTTTAAAGCATAAAATCGTCAAACATTTTACCAACATAAAAACATTATTTGAAAAGTATAATCCATACTATAACCTCTCAAAAATCTCTCATAACATAAATAAAAGACGTAAAAATATCTTTAACATTACTTAAAATCATAAATAATAACTAGTGCGGAAAACTAGCGTCGGTCCTCGGGTTATGTGCACCTTCAGTCCAGCAAAGTCAACCATCAAGACCTCCATTGTCATATTCAAAATCAATATCACCCGCATCAATCACACCTGTGAGTCTAAAGACTCACCGACGTCATATTCTTGCTAACGAGTAATACGTAATACAGTTAACATATAACAGTGAAAAATACTTGTACTTAAAATATCGTTTTCATGAAAATGTATAAACATAAACATTTTCGTAAACATTTCTATGATGCATAAAACTTTTAAATAAAAACATTTTCATAATCTTATGCATAAACATTTTCATATAAACATAAACATATTCATATTCATATCCATATTCATATCAATATATTCATGTCCTCATATTCATATTCATATTCATGTTCATGTATGTTGAATTCAGACCGTGATTGTGACTCGTATTCTTGATAATATTGGGTGATGGATCCATCTAAAAGAACCACAGTACTGGGCGGCGGGGGACAACAGCAACACTCTCACTGGTCAACTGGGCCCTGGCCAACGTATTAACATATTCGTATTCATATTCGTATTCGTATCCGTATCCAAGGAAACACGATCGTCGGGCTCCCACTGGGACCATAACCCTCACGATATTTCAAACATATTTTGTAGTCACAATCCATTCACATCCTTCAACAGGTTATCATCACTTAATAAAAACATGCATAATATCATTTTTATTTTGAAACCAAGCATGCAACATATCATGTCTAATTTAAATCATAAAAAATCATAACTTAACATATTAAAAATCATAAACATCCATGAACATTTTAAAAATCATATATCAACATATAAAAATTCATAAGCATGTGAAATAATCATATTAGCATATTCAACAGCAAATAGGGCACTGCCATGACGTTTACTATTTTTAGGTGTAAAAAGACCGTTTTACCCCTGGACGTGAAATTTCACGTTTTTGATGTTTTCTTAATTTCATTGACTCTAACATGTCCCAAATAATTATTTAAGCTTACATGAATTTTCTCATATTTTTATTTAGCTTAAATCGAGGATTTTAAATTAATATTTAAATAAGACGTAATTAAACCAAACCTTAATATAAAATTCTCAAAGTAAAAACTTAGGCTTATAATAATTATTTAAGCTTAAACTTAATTTTTATAATTTTATAAAGCATAAAACTAGGCGTTTTATTAACTCGTTAATTAGCGTTTCGTAAGACGATTAAATCCAAAACTCGTTATTTTGATCCCAAATTTTAAATATAACATTTTTATGATTTATTCTATCCTTCCAAGGACCCTTGGATTTAATTATAGCTCTATTATTTTCGTTTTTGACACCCTACCGAACATACCGAGCCATCTCCTAATTTACTCGAGCCACGCCCGAGCCACCTTAAACCAAAACCTAGCCAACCCATCTAGGGACCCTCCTGACCAAGCCCAGCCCGAAACGCCAACCCTGGACCGCTCAAAAATCTCCTGGAACTTGACCCAAAATCTGCATATGTGTGTGTGTGAGACTCCTAAGCACATAAGGACTCCTAGCCAACCTAGGACACCTCCAGCCGAGCCACCACCGAACCTACCTAACCCTGACCATCCCTAGACCAAGCCCAGACCCAGCCCGGACCAGCCCAGCCCCTGGGCCCAAGCAGCGAAGATCCTGAACCAACAGCAGCCTATCCTTGCTTCTCTCATGCATGATCCTGCGTTTCTTCTTATGGCTCGAGCCACGTCGAGCCCAACCACTCCAGCCCCTAGCCTGACCCCTACCCATTACCATAGGACCCTGATGGACCAGCCTGGCTCGTGCCCAGGCCATCCGCAACCCCTCTTCTCAGCCCAGCAGCGCACAACACCTTGGGGGAGAGTCCCACTTCTCGTGGACTCTTCCCCAGCCCCAAGCTCAAACCCTAGCCACCCTAGGACCCAACCCAGCCCTAGACCAAGACCAGCATGACCCTGGACGAGACCTGGCCGAGCCCCCAAGTCCCATGCATAATAACCGAACCAAAGCATTAAGAACAAGCCAAGCAATCCTACGTTTCTTTCTCCTGTTGCTGCCCACAGTTCCAGCTTGTTTCTTTTCATGTTGCAGTTTTTTTGGTTGAGTTTTATGACCCTAAACTTGTGTAAATTCATGCTTGATCAAGTCCTAATCATGGCAGCCCTTTTACACACATAAAAACATGATTTTTGGAATTAAAAACACAAGTTTAAAGCATGTATGCACATAGTTACGAAAATAGAACTTGTGTGACTTGTTTTCATGCAAAATCATAAACAATTACATAATATGGTGTGATGATGAGTAAAGGGAGAATATGTCGTGCCTTTGCGTATTAAAGACACGATAAAAACGTAGACGATTTGCGAAGAACGACGACGAACGATCATGGACTTGAATTTCCTTGAAGAAACCTTCAAACTTTTCTCTTAAATTTGTGATGTGTGTGCCGTGTAGAAATTGGGAGGAAAAGAATTCTGAATTTGTTGGGGAAGGGGGCGTGTAGTTGTAGGTTTAATGGCTGGGTTTTAGTTTTAAATATTGGTTAGAATCCTAATTAAACACTAATTGCTAGCTTAGGCCCATTAACCATATTAATTAGTCCCAATTAGCCCATTAGTGTTTAATTAAAATATTAAAAATAGTTTTGTTTAATAAAGTCTGTGAATTTATTAACCGGGTTGCCAACACGTTCCAATTTTTGTTGAAAAACCAACACCGATAAAAATTACGTCCCGACCTATAAAATCACCTCGAAACCTCTTATTGTTAAAAAATAAGAAAAAGCATCACCCATATTTTAAATAATTAAAAACAATTATTTAATAAAAACACTTTTCTATTTTTTCAGCCATTGGTCTCCGTTCCTCGATCGCAACTCGAATAACTTTTAAAAATACATTTAATGTAATCATGTAGAAAATAAAATTTAAACATGCGAATATTCACAAAAATAATTAATTAATTCAATTAAAACAAATAATTAAATACAAGATAATTTAATAATTACATGCATGTGGTTTGCGTGGATCTTTAAATTTTCGGGGCGTTACAACGTTATTCACAGAAGCATATAAGACACACCACAACCCATTACAAAATACGTACTTTATGCCATTCCACATCATTACAGACATCATAATAAAACAGTTCATGCGTAGTTCAACTGAACACCTAATTTACCACTGAAATATCTTAAGGATTTCTCGAAGAATCCGATCCTATAACAAAAAATACATTTCATATTAAGTTCCATTTATTTTTTCCAATATTTGACAATTTAGCCTAAAATTCTAAAAGTCCATAATCTAGGTTTTAAAATTTCGAAAAATTAATAAACGACAATTCTATAGCATCTAAACACCTAATTATTAAATACTAAAATTCGAAAACCCAATTATAAAATTCTGAATTTTCGACATTATGTCCAAATAAATTTTGAAAATTTGATGGATACCTCTAATTGGCTTAATTCTCGTTACAATCAACAATATAATAAATATCAGTTGTTGAAATTCAATGAATCAAAATATCCAAAATTCGAAACCCTAAAATCTGAATTTTTACATCAAACACTTCAAATTTCAAGTACTACTATAAAATCAGTTGTCCAAGCTCTAAAGACACGAAACCGAGGCGAAGAGAAAAAAGTCGAACGAGCCACGGTCGAAGGGTTCGAACATGGTTGTGTAAAAACCTTTCAAAATGGGTATCAATGGATAGCCCTTGTCGAGAGCTTTTCGAATATGTATTCACTTTAATTTTGGGCAAGCTAGCGGAGCGGCCACAAGCGGCGGATGAAGTTTGTTGAAGAGAAAAGCTTCGGTAGATGAATACGGGGAGAGAGAAAAGAAGATACACGTTTTCTTCTTTGTTATTAATAATTTTTTTCAAAAAACATACTTTAAAATTAGGCTGGGCTTTAGAGGTAAATCATGGTGACTCAGCCAACCAACAGCAGCTAGACCTGGGCTCTAACATTATTGATTATATGTATAATGATTGAATCGATTAGAAGTATATATCAGATTTTCGGAATTTATTTGTGAATAATTTAAAAAATTCAGAATATTAAATCGGGTTTTCGAATTTTAGTGTTCAATAATTAGATGTTTAGATGTTATAGAATTGTTATATATTTATTTTAGAAATTGTAAAGCCTAAATAATGGACTTTTGGAATTTTAGACTAAATTGTCGAATATTTGAAAAAAATAAATGGAACTTGATATTAAATGCATTATTTGCCATATGATCGGATTTTTCAAGAAATCCTTAAGATATAATAAATATCAATTGTTGGAATTCAATGAATAAAAATACCCAAAATTCGAAACCCTAAAATCTAATTTTTACCTCAAACACTTCAAATTTCGAGCACAACTATAAAATCAGTTGTCCAAGCTCTAAAGAACACGAAACTGAGGCGTAGATAAAAAAATTCGAATGAGCCACGGTCGAAGGGTTCGAACAGGGTTGTGGAAAAACTTTACAAAATGGGTATCAATGGATAGCCTTTGTCGAAAGCTTTCCGAATATGTATTTAATTACTTTAATTTTTGGGCAAGCGGAGCGGCCACAATCGACGGATGAAGTTTGTTGAAAAGAAAAGCTTCGACAGATGAATATGGAGATAGAGAAAAAAAGTTTCACGTTTCCTTCTTTGTTATTATTTTTTCAAAAACTTACTTAAAATTGGGCTGGACTTTAGAGAATATGGGTTGGACTCTAAAATTATTGATTATATGTATAAGAATTGAACCGATTAAAGTTATCTATATTTTCAAAAATTCAGAATTTTAAAATGGATTTTCGAATTTTAATGACCAATAATTAGATGTTTTGATGCTATAGAATTATCTATATTAATTTTAGAAATTGTAAAGCCCAAATAACGGACTTTGGAATTTTAGGCTAAATTTTCAAATATTGGAAAAAATAAATGGAACTTGATATTAAATACATTATTTGCCACATGATCGGAATTCGAGAAATCCTTAAGATGTTTCAGTTGTAAATTAGGTGTTCAGTTGAGGTAAACATGAACTGTTTCATTATGACGTCTATAATTATGTGAAATGACATTAAATATTTTGGAAGTGAATTGTGGCGTGTCTTATGTACTTCTGTGAATAACGTGATTGGATTCATGCACTTAATTGAGTTGATACTATTAGTGCATAGCATTTCGAGCCTTGACTCTGTTGATTGCTACCATTATCGATCAATTGAGCTGTTGAGTCATCTATGGAGTGAGTGATATGATTAAATCACTCCTGACATCTCATCGATATAGCGAGTAGTATGATTAGCACACTCGTGATCAGGGACATATCTAGAATTTCGACTTTGTGGGGGTCGCTTATAAAATACTGACAAAATGTTAAAAGAGGAAAGACAAATATTACATAGGTTCAACTAAACATAACAATACGTTTTAAAAAAAAAAAAAATTTAACTAAAGAGAATTCGACATTTCTTAAAATTTTCAAACTCTTCAATAAATTTTAAGCAATTTCTCTTTAAATAAATAGCATCAATTCATCCGAGAGAAAATCATCATTCATTTTGCTCTGAATCCTAGTTTTGACGATATTCATAGTTGAGAATGACCGTTCTGTAGTAACGATAAAAACTGGAAGAGCCAGCAGACTCATCACTTAATAGTAGAAAAGACTTTTCATAGACGATAAATTTAAAAGTAACAAAGTATTAAAAAATTAAATGTAAATCAATTATTAATTAAAAATGAAAAAAAAATCTAAGATTCGAATCTGGGTTTACAATTGTAGAAACTCTTATCTTGCCATGAAGATACAAGCTTTTTAATTTATTGTGGTGGGTCATTCATTTATATATATATATATATATATATATATTTTCAAAATTAATATCAACTAAAAAATTTGAAAAAGTTGGGGGGCCATGACTCTCATGGGCCTTACTGTAAATCCGCCCCTGCTCCTGATGACTGCACGAGGATTGACCAGGTCACTACCAGACTCTCGATGCTACGTGCATGGAAGAACATATGCTTGATGTTTCGTGGATGCATTCTTGACATGGGTGGCCACTGTTCCTGTTGCCGATGCATTTCATTTAGACTCTATTTTGGTATCCGTTTTTCGTTGTTACCGACACGCATTGCATTGCATTTTACTTGATTTTATTTATCTCAGTTATATTTGTCATAATTTACTGGTTCGTCGTACTGAAGTCTGACCCTATTTTTTATTTTCTTTTTTTTTATGTTGTGAATGTTTTTGATGCCATAGCAGGTTATCCAAAAAGCTTTGACGCGTCTGGTGAAGCGTCAGGTAGCGATATCCAATAGTTGAGTTGTCGATCGAGAGTTCCAAGAGATATATATATATTTATATATATTTATATATATATATATATATATATATATATATATATATCTGTGTGTGTGTGTTATATTATCGAGTCATGCTTTTGTCAGAGAATGTCATGTGTATCTGTACTATTATTTTTACGATGTTTTGGATTGATAATTGTGTGATCAAGCCTTGTCTGATATGCATTGTTAGTCCTGATCAGTGCGACCGTAGGTTTGTGAATTGATGTTATGACTTTATTTCGAGTATATAAATTTTGTTTTTTGTTGTTTGGAAATTTTTGGGATGTCCTACTTACGGGAAGGTTATGCCGACATTTCTATTTGCCCAAAATGAAAATTTTTAATCGCTTTCAATTCGCTGTTTACATTAACGAATCTTGGTTGTTTAGTCATTAAACGCTAATCAGGAACACGGACCTGGACAATATCCACACAGAATTTTACCGAAGAAATCATTCAGGCTGACAGTAAAATTTTCTTTATAAAATTTATGATTTACAGTTTAATATTATGATTATTTATTATTATATTAATTAAGTGATACGAAAGACTAATACCGAACAATTGTTAATTTTAGACACGTTAAGTGTGCTATACATCTAATACTATAGTATATAGCGTGCATGCCTCTGTACCATATCACCAATAACACACTCAGGAAAAGTCTAATATACTTCAGCTATCTGTTAAAAATCAATGAATCGATTGTACTTTATGTACTAGTTTTAGTACCCAACGTTTTTCCATTTTTTTTTTTAAATTATTATTCAAATATTCTATTACTCACTGACCAGTATAACAATGAAATAAGACTCAATAAACAATGTAATTGATATTATAAAAAATTATTATTTATATAGTTTTATTATGTTTAAATTTATTTTGTAACAAATTATTAGATAATTTTAGAACTCAAAAATATTGTTTTTAAAACCGTAATTTATCATGGACATAATTATTTACCATATATTACATACAATTGTGGAAATATATATATTATTCCTTAAAATATATTTTAATATGCATACATATATATCAAATAAATATTGTCCATGAATTGAACAAAAAATTTAGAGTGAGTCTTTTGTGAGACGATCTCACGAATTTTTATTTTTGAGATGTGTTAACTCTACCGATATTCACAATAAAAAATAATACTTTTTCATGGATGACCAAAATACGATATTCGACTTACGAAATTGATCCGTGAGACTGTTTTACAAGAATTTTTATGAAAAATCTATCCATGATAACATTGTAATAAAAAATAAATAAATATTTTTTAAGAAAAAAATTAATATAATATTTATATATTATACTCCTCAAATTATATTAAATCATTTCGTCAAATTCGACCAACATTCCACCACCCCTATGATCCATATATAAGCATCATTCCAACAAGCTAGGTTGTCCTCCATGCCAATATTTAAACGGCAAAGTACAACGAAGACGCTGGTAAACATCACAATTTTAAATAGCAAACATTAATATATATATATATATATATATATATATATATATATATATATATATATATATATATAAAGTTTATTTGTTTTTCATACAGGTTTAAAAAATATTTAAAAAAGCTGCAGATAAAATTTATATCTTACCCTTGATTTTAAAACTTGCTTCAGGTTTTCCAAAACGTAGTAAATTAATAAGGGTGTATTAGAAAAAAAAATATTGCTACTGAATATAGAATCAGAACTATATATTTTGGACAATGGAAAAATGAAAGGAAGCACAGATAATTGGGATGGATGAAATATAATTAATTATATCGGTATCGGTATTATAGTAAAAGGGATTATAAAAAAATAAAAATAATCAAGAAATTAATATTTAGAAAATAGAAATGAAACATCAAAAAGAAACAGATGATTGCCTTATATTGCCTATTCCAAAGTACACTGAACTTAAATCTATATATATATATTCTTCATCCTCCACAATGTATCTTACATAAAATCTTAGATATTATCTACTAAAAGATACCGAAGAGAGTGATGGCACAGTTTAACGTAAGCAAACTGTTTATCCTTTGCTCATTTATTCATGTGATTTTGGTATCATGCCAGTCAGGGCCTCAGCCGGTAGAGACATGGTTTCAAAACATAAACAACGTGCCCAAAACCGCGGTCATTGCAGTGTATGGCCAAGATGTTTTCGCCGGTCCTAAACAAACAGATTATGAAATAGCCAGGTCTAGCATCACATCGACTTCCCCGACATCCTTCGGGAAACTTTTTATGGCAGATGACTTATTGACCGTGGGACCTGATCCAAATTCCCAAGCAGTTGGCCGTGCGCAAGGGTTGATTGGTTATGCCGACCTGAATCAGCCAGCATTATACTTGAGTGGTAACTTTCTCTTCCAAGGAGGTCCGTATAATGGTAGTGTGATATCTGTGTTAGGACGGGATCCATTGTTGAGTAACGCTCGAGAATTATCTATTGTTGGAGGTGCCGGAGCTTTTCGGATGGCGCGAGGTATCGTTGTAGCCACCACGTACATGAACATCAACGCAACTGGTTATGCTATTTTCAAATATACGTTCTATGTGACTTATGTTTAAGCACGGCTATGCTTGTAGCACTGTCGTCGTTTAATAAAACATGAAATAATGGATTTTAAATAAAACAAGTTAAAACCGTCAATACATCATCTACATGTAATAAATTTAACTTTGAATATGGTATATTTTGCGATGTATTTGCTTCGGATTTTGTTATGTTAAATTTGGGATTTCTTATGATTTTATCTTAATTGTTGATTAATGTTATGATTTTAAGATTTTAAGAACATAAACATCTCTTAATGTGTCATGTAAGTGTCACGACAGAAAAATAATTAAAATTAAAAAAAATTGAGTGTATCACATACAAATTATCGAAAAACAAAAAGACCACATCAATTATTTAATTATATACATACAAATCCCACATGATTAAATTTAATGGGGAGACCTACTCAAACCTAACAGTGGCACTGAAGTCAAGATTAATAAATATATATATTATTAATTAATACGTACCAATCATGTCCTTGGTGAATAAAAAAGAAAATTTGATTACTTGATTTGCATAATTCCTTGGCATAACCAAGCTAGCTTATATAAATTCATGATCTTGCAGATGTTATCTTTTAGAAGATAACAAAATAATTAAGAGAGATGGCAAAGTTTAAAGTGATTCTAATGTTCATCCTTTACTCTGTTATTCCTGCGATTGTGGCATCGAGCCAAGGTCCTCAACCGGTAGATAAATGGTTCCAAAATCTGAAGAAGAACAAGCTAGTGCCGAAAACTGAGATCATTCAGGTGTACGTTCAAGACGTTTTAGGTGGTCCTGGACAGACCGTTTATGAAATAGCGAGATCTAACATCAGTTCAGAAACATCCTTCGGAGTCTTCGGACAATTATTTATGTCCGATGACTTGCTTACTGCTGGACCTGATCCAAGTTCCCAGCCGCTCGGTCGTGCGCAAGGGTTGGTTGGTTTTTCCGACCTGAATGAGTTAGTTGTGTACGTAAGTGTCAATTTTTACTTCAGAGGAGGTCCATATGATGGTAGTACGATCTCTGTGTTTGGACGGAATCCCATACAGAATGCTGCTAGAGAATTATCTATTGTTGGAGGTACAGGAGTTTTTCGGTTGGCGCGAGGCATTGCTGTATCCACCACTTATATGGATTTCAATGCAACTGGTTATGCTATTTTCAAATATACCTTGTATGTTACTTACTTTTGAAGAAACATGCATGGCAACGATTGTAGCAATGTTGTTCGATATATGTAAGATATAGCAATTTGTCAAATTAACAATATCATACTAATTTCAAACACAAATTACACAATTATGTATCAAAGAATATTTTTTTAAAAAAAATTATATTTATTTCCCTTAATTCACACATATACAATTTTAAGGCATTAATTAAGCATGTGCGAGTGTGTGAAAAAAATCTAAAAATTGGTTTAAAAGCTTCAAAATAATTTGATAATACTATGACAACAACTGATACCAAAACAATTTCAAAATACACAAATTATATTGTGTGTGATATATGGCATATTACGTAACACTTTATATATGGTCTTTATAATGTTACCAAATACACATGACTTGGAAAAAAAATCTTCTAAACTACACTACCTATGTTTATATATATATATATATATATATATATATATATATATATATATATATATATTCCTTAGCACAACTTAGCTAATGAATTATCTTCAAAAGACAACCAAATAAGTAAGCGATGGCAAACTTCAAGGTAAGTAAACTGTTTATTCTCTGCTCTTTGGTTCATGTGATTGTAGTATCAAGCCAAGGCCATCAACACGTAGATACATGGTTTCGAAACATAAAGATTTGGCCTACGTTGCCGAAAACTACTATTATTCAGGTGTACGTTCAAGATGTTTTAGGTGGTCCGGGACAAACAGTTCATGAAATAGCCAGATCTAACATCACTTCAACTTCACCGACATCCTTCGGGCAACTATTTATGTCGGATGACTTGATAACCGCGGAACCTGATCCAGGTTCCCAAGCAATCGGTCGTGCGCAAGGGCTGGTTGGTTTTGCTGACCTGAATGAATTTGCGTTGTACCTGAGTGTTAATTTTTTCTTCAAAGGAGGTCCATATAACGGTAGCACCATCTCCGTTTTAGGCCGGAATCCTATACTGGATGCTACTCGAGAATTATCTATCGTTGGGGGTACCGGAGTTTTTCGCTTGGCACGAGGCGTCGCTGTGGCTAGCACTCATATGAATTACAATGCAAGTGGTTATGGCATTCTCAAGTATACTTTCTACGTTGTTCTTGAGTCTGGGAATGATTATAGCGTTATTTTATAGTTGTTCCTCTCTTTTTTTACTATATCAGAAGGAAATTGTTGGTTATATAATAGCATAAGTCGTGTTTTGTAATTCTTTCAATAATATGTTTGTACGGTTAGTAGACTCTGAGCTTGTATATGTAGCTCACTATCTGTAACAGGACTAATTTCTTCTTCATTCTGATATTCTTCAATGAGAAAGGACTACAGTTCCTTCATTTTCAGTTTACTTTAACATGGTATCAGAGCCTCAGATCTAGGGCATCAGATCTGAATTTGTATCTGAGATCTCTTTTCTTCCAGAATCGCAGATTAATTCAGCTCTCATTTACTACATTTCAGGAATTTCCTGATTAATTTCGATACCTCCACGGAACTTGCAATTGTTCGAATTTTTTTTTTGCAAGTTCTTCTCGGTTGATCATAATCCATGGCAAATTTCAACAACTTCAGTGATCCTCTTTCGATTCAATCGTCTGATACTCCAGGAATGAATATCATCAATGAGCAGTTGACTGGGGTTGAGAATTACAGAGTCTGGAGTCGAGCTATGTTAATTGCGTTGCGTGCGAAGAACAAATTGGCACTCATTGATGGAACTTGCCAGCGTCCAGCTGCCGGAAATCTTACGCTTAATCAGTGGGAACGGTGTAATGCATTGGTGTTGTCGTGGATTATGAACACGGTTTCGAAAGAGATATTTGGAGGCATTGTGTATTCTACTGATGCATCGGCAGTTTGGAAGGATTTGAAGGAACAATTTGATAAAATCAATGGTTCTCGCATTTTTTCCATCCATAGAGAGATCGGAGGATTGCGTCAAGGTAATCTTTCCATTTCTACGTATTATTGTAAACTCAAACAACTCTGGGATGAATATGCATCGTTCATTACCCTTCCCTCATGTACGTGCGATACTGCTCGCAAATATGTTGATCATGATCATCAACAAAAGCTGCTCCAGTTCTTGCTTGGGTTAAATGATAGTTATGTGCATATTAGAAGCCAGATTTTGATGATGGATCCCCTTCCAACTGTTGGACAAGTGTTTTCCATTGTATCTCAAGAAGAATCGACTCGATCGCTCTTGGTCATTGAACCTCCTACATCAGTCTTTTATTCGTCACAGAATAAGGCGGATGAACGTAAATCAGATGTGATTACTTGTGAGTATTGTCACTTGATCGGTCATTCTAAAACCAACTGCTACAAACTTGTTGGTTATCCAGTGGGTCATCGTCTGTATCGACCCCCACAATTTCGAGGACCTCCTAGAAAGCCACCTAAAGATTACACTAAACAACGGAGAGGCCATGATGTACACATGGCTGCTGAAACACGTGTGGAGCAAGCACATTCAGAGATAACCAACAGTGAAGCCACTCCAATTTTCACCCCTGCTCAATATGCAGAGATACTGAAGCTATTGGGCAGTTCTCCGGGACAATCTCCCACTGAGTTGGCTGCAAATATGGCAGGTAATCTCGATACACTTTGTGGCACTAATTGGATAGTTGACACAGGGGCAACTGAGCACATGACTGGAAACTCCGTGTTGTTGCAAGGAACTAAGTCATTGCCTCACTCTACTAGTTCAGTTAGGCTGCCAAATGGAAACCACATTCATGCCACCAAATGTGGCTCCATAGCCTTATCCACATCAATTACCCTCCCTCATGTTTTATACATTCCTCAATTCCAATTCAATTTGTTGTCCATATCTCAATTAACCAAGACTCATAATTGTTCAGTCATTTTTTACCCGCATCTTTGCCTTTTTCAGGACCTCAAGAGTGGGAGAATCATGGGGATTGGTAGAGAGAAACATGGCCTTTATCATCTTACCACTGCACCAGTTGGTTCGAGGTCTTCACCTTCTTTGTCAACACACTGTAATAAATTTTCTATTCCACAAACTGTTGTTTCTTGTATGACCATTAGCAATGAACTCTGGCATAAACGACTTGGTCATATGTCCCTTACTAGAATGAATATGTTACCTTTTATGTTGCCAAATTCAGTTTTAAAGACTTGTCCCATATGTCCTCAAGCTAAACAAACCAGATTGAAATTTCCACAAAAGAGTTTTTCTACGTCTTCAAATCTTTTTCAGTTATTACATATGGATATTCGGGGTCCATTTAGAGTACCCACCTACAATGGTGAACGTTATTTTGTCACTATTGTTGATGACTTTTCTCGAGGCACTTGGGTCTATCTCATGCATTCAAAGCTGGATATACTCCGCATCCTCAAACAATTTTTTGCTATGGTACAGAATTAATTCTCCAAAAATATTAAAATTGTTCGCACCGATAATGCCTCTGATTTTTTCAAGTCTGAGTGTAGTTCTTTTTTCTCTTCTCTTGGAGTCATACACCAAAGCTCCTGTCCATATACCCCACAACAAAATGGTGTGGTTGAACGAAAACATCGCCATATTCTTGACATAGCAAGATCTTTGCGTTTTCAAGCATCACTTCCACTAGAATATTGGGGTGATTGTGTTTTAACTGCGGTTTATCTTATTAACTGCACTCCTAGTCCTCTTATTAGGAACCAAACACCTTTTGACATACTGTTTTGTAAATCTCCTTCGTACTCTCATCTTAGAGTCTTCGGCTGTCTTTGTTATGCAACAACATTAACCCGTGACCATAAATTCTCTCCAAGAGCAAATGAATGTGTCTTCTTGGGTTATTCTAGTGTTCAAAAGGGCTATAGGCTCATGGATCTTAAGTCAAAAAAGTTCCTGATATCGAGGGATGTGGTGTTTCATGAGGATCATTTTCCTTTTGCTCATACAGTAGAGTCTCCTCCCTTCTGTTCACATCCATTGCCATGCATGGATCCTTCAGACCTTCAAAACTCAGACTCCATTCTTGAATCATCTACTGATCATCCCATAACTCTGCCACCCAGCTGGTGAATCTGTGGCACAGCTACGCAAATCAACCCGCACCACTCGGCCTCCCATTTGGACTGATGATTATGCTTGTCCCTCTCTATCCAGAGATAGTTCTGTTTCATGTGCTTATCCTATATCACGTCACTTACGTTATTCAAACTTTTCTCCATCATATCAACACTTTGTAGCAGCAATTTCCTCCATGACAGAGCCCCGATTTTACCATGAGGCAGTCATTGATCCTAGATGGAGGGAAGCAATGAACTTAGAACTTGCAGCATTGGAATCTAACAACACTTGGACAGTGGTGGATTTACCGGAAAACACTAAACCTATTGGGTGTCGTTGGGTTTATAAGATAAAATATTTTCCGGATGGAAAAGTTGATCGTTTTAAAGCAAGATTAGTGGCGAAAGGTTATACTCAACTTCCGGGGATAGATTTTCATGATACATTCTCTCCTACGGCCAAAATTGTCACCATTCGGTGTTTGTTAGCCTTGGCAGCAATTAATCGATGGAGTCTTCATCAAATGTATGTTGCCAATGCATTTCTCCAAGGAGATTTGGATGAAGAGATTTTCATGTGTGTGCCCCCCGGTTATCAAGTTCGTGGGACTAACAAAGTTTGTAAGTTACGTAAGTCCTTGTATGGCCTTAAGCAAGCGTCTCGCCAATGGAATCACGAATTTGCGAGTGTCATGGTTGAGGCTGGATTTCGACAATCACAATATGATCATTCTCTGTTTTTACAGCATGATTCTAATTGTATTACCCTTTTAATTGTTTATGTGGATGATATAGTCATCACAGGTAGTAGTGAAGTTGCCATTGCTTGTCTCAAGCAATTTTTGCATTCCAAGTTACAACTTCGGGATCTGGGAACTTTGAGGTACTTCTTGGGACTTGAAGTTGCTCGATCCAAAGAGGGCATTTATCTTAATCAAAGAAAGTATGCTTTAGAACTCATTTCAGAAGCTGGTCTTTCGGGGGCAAAGCCATTTGACACACCGTTTGAACAACATAAGCAGTTAACCAGCTTGGATCTGGATGTGATCATGAAGCAGGACATTTCAAAAGATTCTGTTCTTTCCAATCCTGAATCTTATACTCATTTAGATGGGAAGCTGATTTACCTGACAATCACGAGACCTGACTTGTCCTATGTTGTTCAGCACTCAAGTCAGTTTATGAGCTCTCCCAAACAATCTCACATGGATGCAGCCCTTCGAGTGGTGAAGTATATTAAGAAGTCGCCTGGTCTTGGTATTATGCTTCCTGTCAACAGTGACCTCACTCTTACTGCCCACTGTGATTCAGATTGGGCAGCTTGCCCCATGACGCGGCGATCACTTACGGGTTACTGCATCAAATTAGGAAATTCTTTGTTGTCTTGGCGAACAAAAAAGCAAAGCACGGTGTCGAGATCTTCCGCTGAAGCTGAATATAGGGCCATGGCTACAACCACGTGTGAGGTAGTTTGGATCACTGGTTTGCTCTCGGACATGGGCGTGCATTTGCGAAGCCCTGGAATCTTATATTGTGATAATAAAGCAGCCTTACATATT
Source organism: Primulina eburnea (assembly GCF_022965805.1). Classification (NCBI taxonomy): domain Eukaryota; kingdom Viridiplantae; phylum Streptophyta; class Magnoliopsida; order Lamiales; family Gesneriaceae; genus Primulina; species Primulina eburnea. The sequence goes on from NC_133101.1 coordinate 7,058,641, forward strand.
GCGGCGAATCCGATGTATCATGAGCGTACCAAACACATCGAAATTGATTGTCATTTAGTGCGTGAAAAGATCAAGGCAGGTTTGATAAAGACGGAGCACATTTCTACATCCCAACAACTAGCGGACATATTCACCAAGGGATTAAGCAAAGAACAACATGGTTTTTTGTTATCCAAGCTTGGTGTTCGTGACCTATACCAAGCTTGAGGGGGGTGTGTTGGTTATATAATAGCATAAGTCGTGTTTTGTAATTCTTTCAATAATACGTTTGTACGGTTAGTAGACTCTGAGCTTGTATATGTAGCTCACTATCTGTAACAGGACTAATTTCTTCTTCATTCTGATATTCTTCAATGAGAAAGGACTACAGTTCCTTCATTTTCAGTTTACTTTAACAGAAATCTGTGTGTGTGTGTGTATATATATCACACACCGTACACACTTAAGTGAGTTATAAGAAGTGAGTTATAAGGTAGTATTAACTTATTGGATGTACAATTTTTCCGTTGCTTCTTCATTTACACCAAACTCCTACGCTATTTCATTTCGCCTCTCAGAATCTAATTCCAAACAAATACAGGTAATGAATTTATTGACAAGTCCAATGGAAAAAAAAATTAATTAGGCTATGACATCGATTCTCTTTGAACCGTTTTAGTTGTTTTGCTGCTTCCATTTTTCATTTCAAATTCGTAATGATGTGGAACACAAAACATCAATACTAATAAATTTTGTGTCAACAAACAACGTAGTAATTCCATTTTCTTCTTATTATATCCCCGACCACGTACAATTCCCAACTCCAACAGATTAATTACTCAGATCTCCAAATTAAAACAGTAGAGACCAAGGTATGCTACAAGGAATAGAGATTAGGATGCCCAAATATTGTTTGATTAATTTCATTTCAAGCAATAGCCTCTTAGATTGACTTTTTTGTATTTTTATTATATTTTCGTTCTTTATGGTTGAGAATAATATAGACAATTATTGGTGCCCTCTCACTTATAGGTTTCCATTTGGCACGGTTTTATTATTGCTCGTTGATTATCTTATGGGTTTAGTGCCAGTGTGAGGGCACTTTTCAAAAGCTATAACATCAATCAATGAACGTGGATGAAATTAGGCCACGATTTCCATTTATGTATATCGTAAAGCTAAGTTGTGATAGGGCCATGACGTCCAGCGGGTGGTGCACATAGTACCTTACATGTTCTAGGGATGCAACTGATTCACGCAATACTGCTTTCTTGTGTGGGTGCACTCACCCTTACGGATTGGTGATTTTTTTTTAATATAAAACATGAAATGAACCAATTTTGTCGATTTTGATTGGCTCGTACACGAGACTGCATCAATTTCGGGGTTTTAAGCAACTGTGTTGTTTTCTATATTTTTCTATTTCATTGTTCAAGTTTATATATATGTAGAGTGAATTGAATCTTGATAAGTAGTATTTTATTTCCTCCTACATATAACTGATTTATTTGAATTAATTTGACAACTCCAATTTCCTCATCCATTAATTCCAATTTGTTCATCAACAGAAAAGTTCACCATGGGCCGAACACTCATCCAAAAAGTTTGTATTTAACATTTTGTCTAAGGCGCGTTTAGTTTTTTTTTTTTAAATATTTCATTTTCATATTATCATTTTAATATTGTAACATTTTGCATTTCTGCCACACTAATGTAACAAAATAGCTAATGGGTTCACACAAATTAATCAATCTCCTCTTACTCCATGATTGTCACTATTGTGATACGATATAATATTCCGAAATTATTTTATCAACATGTTGTTATTCGAAGGTAATAGCTCTAAGTCTATCACGAATATGTTCTTTTTCTTAGTATATATAGAAGCAGAGAAAACTATTTCTGATATAAAAATTATGATTCGATTAATCAAACAATCATATTTGAGTCGCATAAATTATAACAAATATGTTAAACATCAATGACCTAGCAATCTTCTAGCATCCACTATGTGAAAAATGACATTTTACTTCGTCAGGCGTTACTTCGGCAAAAATAAATTACGAAGTAATATATTACCAATAACTTCATTAATAACACAAGCGAAGTAAAATAATATATTTTACTTCGGATGTTTAAAAACACGGGCTTCACTGTATTTTTTTAATATATTTTACTTCGCCATATCAATTTTGATGAAGTAAAAAATAATGAAAATATGAGGTAATGAAGTAAAAAGATTAAAACATGCGACGGATTACTAAACCGTCGCCAAATATTAAATCGGCGACGGTTTATTTTTAACCCGTCGCTAACTTTAGCGACAGTCAAATAAAAACCGTCGCAAAGTTAAAACTAGCGACTGTTTTCTTAGAAACTGTCGCTATATTTAGCGACGGTTGTTATTTGACCGTCGCTAGAAGTAGCGACAGGTTAAAGTAAACCGTCGCCGATTTAAAATTTGGCGACGGTTAAAAGAAAACCGTCGCCATTTTCAAAAAAATTCCACCCCGCATATATTTCCCTCCATTTTAACCGTCGCCGATTTAAATTGTTGCGACGGCTTTTACTACAACCGTCGCCAGTTTCAAAAAATTCACTCCCGCCTATTTTTCCCTCTATTTTCTTTTACCACTCTCTATAAATACATACAAATTCTCTCCAATTACTTCCACTTCACTTCACAACAATTAAAATTTTTTCTCACTTACACAATTTTACAACTTCATAACACTTAAAATTTTTATCACTTACACGATTTTACAATTTCACAACACTTAAAATTTTTATTTCTTACACGAATTTAACACTTTACAATACTTAAAATTTTTATCTCTTACACGATTGTACCAATTCATAACACAGATTTATTAAATTTTTTATATTTTAACGCACCAATTCATAACACACAGATTTATTAACTTTTTTTTTATTTTACCAAACATATTAGCGACGGACGTCATATGAACCCCGTCGCTAGGTAGCGACAGTTTTTGATATAAATTCCGTCGCAAATTAGCGACGGTGTTTAACATGACTTCTGTCGCACATTAGCGACGGTTTTTATCATGAATTCCGTCGCCAAATAGCGACGGTTTTTAACATGATTTCCGTCGCTAAATAATAATTAAGAGGAAATTATATAATATACTACTTCATTATTCACTATAATCGATGAAGTAAAACACATTTATTACTTCGGCACCGGTCCAATTCTGGACCGGTTTTCCTCCCAAAACCGGCCAAAAGACTTCGGTATTTTCAATACTACAACTTCGGGTATTATGCGAAGTAAAAGGTACATCTATTACTTCACGTCCATATACTTCGGCACTTAATTACCCTATTACTTCAGATATTATCTGAAGTAAAAAGTGATTTTTGGCATAGTGATCGAAAAAGAATACTTGGCAACGAGCAGATTGTGGTTGGCTACCCAAAAAGAAGGTGGTCAGATGTGAAGGTGATTAATTAAGAATTTAGGCCATATTATGCCTTGTGTTCGTTCATAAATAAATGAATGTGTGTGTGTGTGTGTGTCTATATATATATATATATATATATATATATATATATATATATATATATATATATATATATATATGTTCATAATTGGATTTAGTGTGTTTCTTTTATTTAATAAGAATGGTTGATATTTTTTTAATGTAATTTAATTTGTATTGTGAGATTATAATTAATCAGAGTAATAAAATAATATTATTCATGTATTTGGTTGAACTATTGGTTTATTTTTAGTGACTCTAATTATTGTTTTTGAAAATTTCATTTTAACGAAAAATTTCGTAAATTAAATACTGAATAATTTGACTCTCTCTATATATAAAAATTTCGTAAATTAAATACTAAATAATTTGGCTCTCTCTATGTATAAAAATTTATCGAATAAGTAGAGTAAATTTATTATCAACTTTTCACTTATTTTTGGGGGAAAAACCCCAAGCCCAAAACTTATATTTTCAAATTCTACAGCAGAAATTAAAGCCCAAAAATTCTCCATATATACCATTTCAAGGAAATTACAGCTGTTGAAATGGTAGCAAGTGTTTTCGTGTTAATTACAGCCGTTAATGGCTTAACATAGTCATGACCTGAAAATTAAAATAATGAACAATGTAAACTTTTGTGAACCCACCTAAAAGCTATAATAGTTAAAAATCTTGCATTGATTTAAAAGGGGTTATTCTTAATAATATGATCACACACAAAAACATATTAGATCGTATTACGGGTCCATTTTTTAGACACAACTTCAACAAGACTCGACTCATGAAAAATTTTTATTTTTCACTACAAGTATGAACCAGTCAACTCGTCTCACTGCAATAGATCCGTGAGATCATCTCACACGAAACTTACTCGTTTGATCAATTATTTGCGGATTTACACATGCTGAAATCATAATAATTTCATACGCAAAATACACTGAAAATACCAAGGGAATACAAATATGTGCTAATAGCTATCCGACCAACTATGTCATCATAGTAAGTATAATGTGGAAATCAAGCGCACACAACTACTATTTAGAATTTAAAATTTAAACATCAATTACAATCATTATTTACTCATTGATAGTACTGTGTAATTATATTAATTAATTTCTCTCTTATGGAAAAACTTGTGTGAGACAGTCTCACGGGTCGTATTTGTGAGACGGATCTCTTATTTGAGTCATCCATGAAAAAGTATTACATTTTATGCTAAGAGTATTACTTTTTATTGTGAATATCGGTAGAGTTGACTCGTCTCACAGATTAGAGTCCGTGAGACGGTCTCACATGAGACCCACTCTTTCGTCATTTGTTTCACCCTACGAAAACAAATTTCTCATTAGGTTTTATATAAAAATCACGAATCTCACACGCAAATTTAAATTATAAATAAATATATCCATTTCTTAAAAAGTCCGCTGCCAATGACGACCAGCAGGATTAAAAAAAAACATAAATTTTTTATATTTTTGAATTAAATTCATTTTATTAGTCATTGGTTCAGAGTTAATAAATATTCTGTCCACTTTGGTGTTCTTGAATGGTATTTGGAAAATAGATAGTCATATAAATCACTCGAGTCGTCATTAATGGTTTAGTGATATAAAAATCTACAATAAAGAAGAGATATCAGTTCAAACCCCCTTAAAATAATAATGATGATGATGACGAAATTTTTAAGTGCGCTTACTTGTTTAATTAATTTTAGGTTATTTGTCCATTAAATTTTCAGATTTGGTTTTAGTATATTAACTTTTAATTTTCGATTATTTTAATTCAACTACTGATGTGACATCTGACAAGTTAGTAATTTTCGATGTTTTATCAGTATTTTTCAATGTCACGTCAATAGTTGGACAAAATAGTCGAAAATTAAAAGACAATATATCAAAATCAAATTAAAATTTGAAATTTCAATGGATCAAATTAAATCCAAATTAATAGAGAAAAAAAATTATTCTCACTCGTAATAAAGCAAAATCAATAGTCAATTTTCCTCCAAATTTCTCAAGAAAGTGATTCGTTTACCAATCAACCACCCTTCATTTTATTATTTTATCGAGTCTCAAAAATACATTGCAATCACTAACCATTGGTACAAAATATATGAGTAAACCCTAATTGAATGAATGTTGGATCCCGGCATTCAATAAAGTCTAAAACAATAGTTTCTTTTTTTGACTCATAGATGTGATCGATCTTCTTAAGTAATGAACTGTGAAATTTAAATTCAAGATTACTATATTAATTAACCAAAATTCAATACCATATTTGAACACGTCTAATGTCAAATGTTAGAAACATTTACTGATGACAAAATAAAATTGTTGCAAATAATATTATATAGATTAAAATATTTAACAAGGTTGTTGGGCTTATAGGGTGTTTGAATAAATAATAATTTTTTTATATCTAATTTATTAAAGAATAATGGCACAATCATTCACGAGATTCACGGGTTAGTCTGGATTAGTTTATGTTACCCTCATGGATAGTACCACAATCCTCGATCTAACGACTACAAAGAGACCATAAATTTTTTTCCATTTTTTCCTTTTAATGAAATGTGTGGGTTCATATGCAAAACTATATGTGATCCCGTCGTAACTCTTGGATTAAGGGTTGAGGCACTACGCTTAGTGTAACATGGAAGAGCTTGATTAGTCTATGATCTGTCATCCTAGATAAATCAATCATAAATAGTGAATCATAGTGTCATGCTTCGGACTTTAGCTTACGCAAATGCGACAGCATGATGAGCCGTATATAAACTATTCTGTATCTGTTTTCGTTTTTCAAAATGATTTATTACCGAAGTTGTTATAAAGTTCAATTGTGACATGTTATAAATCATTTTAAACTCATATGTTTTTTCACATGGGACAAATGTATTACACACACATATATATATATATATATATATGTATATATATATATATGTATATATATATATATGTACATATATATACGTATCCACTTATGGGGTTTGCTTAGGCCTGATCACAAATCTAGAGTATCGGTTTAGACCATTTGGATAAGATTCTAGTTTCGGTTTTTAACGGTTTTGATTCCGATTCTTACATTTATGGTTAAGGTTTAACCAATTTGAACAAAAATTTATTACTTTAAATTTTAACAATAAAAGGGAAAATAAAAATAAAAATTATAGATGATGAAACTAATTGTCGAACAATTATATTATTAAATTTTAGTTATATTTAGTTTTTATTAAATAAAAATGAAAATAAGCAGGATTTATTTTCAAATAGTCAATTAAGTAGGAATTTTCAATTCCATTTATTTCCTCGATCCACTTGCATATTTTCTCTTTTAACATGTGTTCAAGACTTCAATTGTCCTGTCTTCCGTTTAAGCTTTATGTATATCACTTGACAAATCACGTGCAAGTAATATGTTTCTACTTTGATTTAATTCATCGTTTCCACTCGCAAATAGACCCTAAGAGATAAGAGAATTGCGGTCAGCAATAGTCACGATAGGCTGCCGGCGGGGCCGTGCCTATTAAGAGGCATATGAGTCCAATGACTCAGGCTCATCACTTTTTTGAGCTCAAAAATTTTAAAAAAATTATTATATATAATACTAGTTATTAGATAGCCCAAAACCAAGTATTTATTAAATGGAACTTACTTAGCCTGTTATCGATTTATTCCTCAATATTCCCTTATATTCATCTGCAGACAAGCCTTAATCGACTCCAGTCGTTGCGTCGTCTCTAGGTTAGATTGAAAGACCCGTGAGGAGCTGTAAGTCTATTTTCTTGTATTTACTTTGTTCGGGCTTCTAATTTTTTATTGTAGTTTTTGCTTTCTTCGGGACTTTATGTGATATCTATAATCTACGCTTTTCGACTGAAATTTTGGTGGATGTAATGCTTATCCGGTTTTCAAATGCTCATATTGCTTATAAAATCTTGTTGATTGTCTCGGTCGCAGTAGCAAGTGCAGAGCGAAGTTTCTCAAAGATAAAGCTAATCAAAATTTTTCTTCGATCAACCATATCACGAGAAAGATTGAATGGATTGGCTATGTTATCGATTGAGAAATAAATTACTGAACAACTTGATTATACAGACTTGATTAGCTATTTTTAGCTCTAAAACTGTTAGGCGGGTTGTTTTTTAGTGATCATTTTGAACATGTTTGATATTTTTATTCCTTTAGTTTTTTATATTGTCTTTAACGTATTGATTTAATTTGAAAAATTGCTATGGAACGAAAAAAATATGAACACACGTTATGATTCGGAGACTCTTTTTAAAAGTTAGACTAATGTCCAAATATTGTTAAGATCGGTCCTTGCTGCCGGTCTCCTCCCTTTCGGAAAGAAGTCATGTATATATATAGGTCTAAGACGAGTACTCAATCATTACTAATAGATAAGTAAATTAATTAAACTTAGTCACTATTTTCTTAAGCTATGCTCTATTTAAATTACACCAAAATCATATCATATAAGTTTTTTTTACAACTTTTACCATACAATACGTTGCTGTTAAAGAAGCATGAGTACGTAGCTACGAGAAATCGAAAATCAAATTCAGACTCGTCCGAAAATTTTATTTACATATATTATATAACTCAATTTATCCAGTTTACTACTACTTTATTCCATTTGCTTGTTCAGCTTAAATGCTCGTATCTGAATATCACCTAAAGCTTCACAAACAAATTCTAAAAGAAGTATGTACAAAGTTGTACGTGTACGTTCAAGATTTGTAAACATGGACTTCAAAGATTTTTTTTATGAGATTTTTTCAGCAATTTCGTGATTTCACACGCTGTGCATGCAATTAATTATTGTTTTTTTTTTAAAAGTAAACAAACAATAGTTATCTGTCCAGTCTTCTTAACCATTTTCAAGCTAACCAATATTGACTGCGTACTTTCTTTCATTAAATTTTTTTTGTTATTGATTGATTTCTGTGGCAAATACCTATATATACAATATTCTTTATACGGATACTTCTCATCCACCAACACATAATACACACAATTAATTTAGAAAACGAACAAGTGTGATGGGAAAGTTTAAGCCACACTCCATTTTTATTCTTTGCTCATTATTGCTTTTGACGTGTAATTCATATGTCTACGGCAAAACCGAAATGCCTAAAGCCGCTGTGCCTGTAGAGAAGTGGTTCAAAAAGCTTAAGAAATCGACCACGCCGAAATTCAAGATCGTTGAGTTCTACGTTCAAGACATCGTGAGCGGCGAAGGACAGACTGTGTTTCCAGTAGGGAAAGCCAACATTTCTTTCAGTTCGCCCACAAATTTCGGCATAGTAGTTGTTGCGGATGATCGTGTGACCGTGGGACGTGATCCTAAGTCCCCCACGCTAGGCAGAGGACAAGGGATGGCCGCGTTGGCAGATTTGGCTGACAGAGTCTTGTACCTGAATGTTATTTTTTACTTCACCGAAGGGAAGTATAAGGGAAGCTCTGTCGCCGTATTGGGACGGGATCCGATGTTGGTGAATTCCCGAGAGCTATCTATAACTGGTGGTACCGGAGCTTTTCGATCGGCGCGTGGAGTAACTGAGATAATCAATTGTTCACCTTATAGTCCCACTGGCTATACTTGTTTCAAATACATTCTGTATTTTACTCATTTTTAGTTCCATTCCAGTCATGTTACAGTTTGTGAGGAGTGTAATAAATTCTCCAATAATAAATATATATATATATTTATATTTATATTTGCGATTCTATTAAAGAAACTGCATCTGTCAATGATTTTTTTAAGATTCAGTACCCATATGTTTTATTTTATATTTTAATACTTGACACAAGATCAACTTAGTTTTTACTACATGTTTTAGGTATTTTTACTTTTTTACCCTTTTTAACTAATAAAAAATTATTTAAATTCCTATTTTTGTTGGTCCTTATCTTTCCACTTATCATTCTCGAATACATTTGGATGAAATCTACATTGAATTAAAATATTTTTTTATTTTAAAAAAAATTCACAACTAAGTATTGAACTTTTGAAATATTTTATTTTACTTAGAAATACTAAATTTCAATTTTAAAATACTTGATTTAGTAAATGACATACTCAAAATTGGTATTAAAATACTGGATATTTGAAAATGTAACGCAAGTTCACCTAGTGATCGTATTTCCATCCAAGATATATTTGGATGACATGTTCATTTCATTTAATTATTTTTTTTTTATTTTTAAAAACACAAATTCGCAATTAACCATTGAACTTTTTCAAGTACTTAGTTTTACTTGTGAAATACCTAATTTCAGTTTTAAAATAATTGATTTGGTAAATGAGATACTCCGAATAGGTATTAAAATACTGAATATTCGAATATGCAATTCAAGTTCACCAAGTGCTCGTATTTTCATCCAAGATCCATTTAGATGACTTGTTCATTTCATTTAATTATTTTTTATCTAAGAAAAACAATTTCGCAATTAAGCATTTAACTTTTTCAAGTACTTAGTTTTATTTGCGAAATATCTAATTTCAGTATTAAAATACTTGATTTGGTAATTGAGATACTCATAAAAGTTAATAAAATACTAGATATTCTAGTAGGCAATGTAATTTCACCAAATGCTCGCATTTCCATCCAAGATGCATTTGGATGACATGTACATTTCATTTAAATATTTTTTATTTTTAAAAGAAAAACAAATTCACAACTAAGCATTGAACTTTTTGAAGTACTTATTTTTACTTGCGAAATACCTAATTTCAATTTTAAAATACTTGATTTGGTAAATGAAATACTCATAATGAATATTAAAATACTGAATATTCGAATATGCAACGTAAGTTCACCAAATGCTCGCATTTCCATTCAAGATGCATTTGGATGACATGTTCAATTCATTTAATTATTTTTTTATTGTAAAAAAAAAAAAACAAATTCGTAACTAAGCATTGAATTTTTTCAAATACTTACTTTTACTTTTGAAATACCTAATTTCAATTTTAAAATACTTGATTTGATAAATGAGATACTCATAATGGGTATTAAAATACTGGATATTCGAATATGCAACGTAAGTTCACCAGGTGTTGGTCTTTCCTTGAAAGATGTATTTGGACGACATATCCTTCTCATGTGATATCTATTTTGTAAAAAATTATATCAAATTCTCAACTAAGCATGAAACTTTTAAAGTAATTAGCTTACTTGATAAGTACCTAATTTCAGTTTCAAAATACTTGATTTCATAAATGAGATACTCAGAATAGGTAATAAAATACTTGATATTTCTAATATGCATCATGATGCAATTTCAATGCATTTGAAATTTTAACAAATACATTGTTCATCACTCCTCATGAAATAAAAATAACAATTTATTTCGGTATACAAAGAAAGAACTTACTTTTATTACGGGACAAGTATGCTACTACATTTTTGTCAAAGGGAAGTGCTTATTTTGATCTACAAACAACTTACTCTTACTCCACAGATCAGTAATGAACTATGTTCATTTCTTTAAATGACATGAATAAGTATTCTAATAAATCTTAGTTGAAAAAACCAACCATGACTGAATTTAAGTTGCATATTCAAATATCCAGTATTATATCACATATTATGAGTATCTCATTTACCAAATCAAGTATTTTAAAATTAAAATTAGGTATTTCGCAAGTAAATGTAAGTACTTCAAAATATTCAATGCTTAGTGATCGGACAAAACTTTTATTGTAAAATTCTTAGTAAAAATTAATAATATTCAAGGTAGAAATAATCGCAAGTGCACGATATCAAGTAATAATATAGTGTACAAGAGTATGAATATAGTTCCTTTAAGGACTGTATTTCTCAATTATTATTATCAGTTATTCAATTTTTAGCAGCGATACTTCAGATGATTGTTTACTACTACAATTATTAAATAAAAACTCAATGAAATGGTTCAAGGATTAAATGATGAAATAAATAAGCTAGAAAGATTGATTAAAGTTCAATGAGAAATGAATTTGTTGAGAATCTCGGTTCACCTACCTCTCGCTAATCTACTTAATTCGTTCGACAATGATCTATTCTTTCAAAGAGATTTCCTATCCAATTGAACATGCCCTCTCAAGCTATGTCAAACTAATTCAACTCAATGAAGTAATTAAATCTCTTTAATTATTTATCAAAGGTGAATTGCATGTCGTTTTATTTCGACCTACTGGACTATGACTATCGACGGGTATCCGACTTTATATTCCTATGTAAATTGTAAATCCACGGATTATGCTACTCGTTCCTATCAGAGGCTATTCTCTCGAAGAACATTGTCTGGAAATCTTCAAATATTCGCTTCAAGCTTATTTTTCTCTTTCAAAGCTTTGTAGCTGCTGAAAAGTTCTTGAACATGTCATCCAAATGCATCTTAGAAGGAAATCCGAGTACTTTGTGAACTTACGTTGCATATTCAAATATCCAGTATTTTAATACTCATTATGAGTATCTCATTTACCAAATCAAGTATTTTAAAACTGAAATTAGGTATTTCGCAAGTAAAATTAAGTACTTAAAAAAGTTCAATGCTTAGTTGCAAATTTGTTTTTTTAGAATAAAAAACAATTAAATTAAATGAACATGTCATCCAAATGCAGCTTGGATAGAAATGCGAGTACTTGGTGAACTTACATTGCATATTCGAATATCCAGTATACGCATTCTGAGTATCTCATTTACCAAATCAAGTATTTTAAAATTGAAATTAGGTATTTCGCAAATAAAAGTAAGTACTTCAAAATGTTATATACTTAGTTGCAATTTTTTTTTAAATAAAGAAAATAATTAAATGAAATGAACATGTCATCCAAATGCATCTTGGATGGAAATACGAGCACTTGGTGAACTTACGTTGCATATTCGAATATCCATTATTTTAATACCTATTCTGAGTATCTCATTTGCCAAATCAAGTATTTTAAAATTGAAATTAGGTATTTCGCAAGTAAAACTAAGTACTTGAAAAAGTTCAATGCTTAGTTACAAATTTGTTTTTTTAACAATAAAAAAATAATTAAATGAAGTGAACATATCATCCAAATGCATCTTGGATGAAAATGCGAGCATTTGGTGAACTTACATTGCATATTTTAATATCCAGTATTTTAATACTCATTCTGAGTATTTCATTTACCAAATCAAGTATTTTAAAATTGAAATTAAGTATTTCGCAAGTAAAACTAAGTACTTGAAAAAAGTTCAATGCTTAGTTGCGAATTTATTTTTTTTAAATAAAAAAGTATTTAAATGAAATGTACATTTCATCCAAATGAATCTTGAATGAAAATGCGCGCACTTTGTGAACTTACATTGCCTACTAAAATATCCAGTATTTTATTAACTTTTATAGATATCTCAATTATCAAATCAAGTATTTTAAAATTGAAATTAGATATTTCGCAAGTAAAAGTAAGTATTTGAAAAAATTCAATGCTTAGTTACAAATTTGTTTTTTTTTTTACAATAAAAAAATAATTAAATGAAATGAACATGTCATCCAAATGCATCTTAATAGAAATGCGAGCATTTGGTGAACTTACGTTGCATATTCGAATATTAAATATTTTAATATCCATTATGAGTTTTTCATTACCAAATCAAGTATTTTAAAATTGAAATTAGGTATTTCGCAAGTAAAAATAAGTACTTGAAAAACTTCAATGCTTAGTTGCAATTTGTTTTTTAACAATAAAAAAAATAATTAAATGAAATGAACGTGTCATCCAAATGCATCTTGGATGGAAATGAGAACATTTAGTTAATTTGCGTTGTATATTCGAACATCCAGTATTTTAATACACATTATGCATATTTCATTTACTAAATCAAGTATTTTAAAATTAAATATAAGTATTTCGTAAGTAAAACTAAGTATTTCAAAAAGTTCAATCATTAGTTGCGAATTTATTTATTTTAAATAAAAAATATTTAAATTAAAAATAAATGTCATCCAAATACATTGGTGATGAGTGAAAAGAGAAGATAACCAACAAAAATAGGTATTTATATAATTTTTTTTTATTAATTACAAGGGTAAAAAGGTAATAAGGTATGAAACATGTAGTAAAAACTAAAATGATCTTTTGTCAGGTACTAAAATAGAAAAAAAAACTAATAAGTACTGAATCTTAAGTAAATCATATGCAGATGTATTTTTCTCAAAATTGTCCTTAAAGAAACAGGAATCCGATCCCACGAAGAGTACATTTCCTGAATTCGAGAAAATTAAATATCACATTGACTATTTGTTATTATTATTTTAACTCAGTAATTATTTTATAAAGATAAGCAACATATATATAATTTTACTACTTGTATTGAATAAAAAAGTATGCGGCAGAAATTTGGGTGGGACGGTCTCACGGATCGTATTTTGTGAGACGGATCTCTTATTTGAGTCATCAATGAAAAAATATTACTTTTTATGCTAAGAATATTACTTTTATTGTGAATATTGGTAGGGTTGACCCGTCTCACATATAAAGATTTATGAGATCGTCTCACAAGAAACTTACTCTAAGTACGTATGACATGCTAAATTAAATAAAGATTTATTTACGCTTCAATTTGATCCAACAAAAATCGATTACAAATAACATCATTCTTGATAAACCAAAGCAAACATTAATGATCATAGTTTACGCTAGCTATTTATTGACTTCTCCTTGGTTTTACTAATAAATCTGATTCTAACTTTCATCTCATCCAAACAGATTTATTTTACTCGCTTTTAAAAAAAAGATAGATACAATTCCTACAAAATATAAAATTAAATAAATTAATTTATCAATCCATTCGTAGATATAATCTAATTGCATGATCGTGTATTTGTTAATATAATAGGCCAACAGTTATAATCATCAATAATATAATTCAAATCTTTTAAATTATACACTAATTCAAACTTCATATATATATATATATATATATTTATATATATATATATATATATATTAATTTCTCTCCTACAAGATACAATTATTACACTCGCACCAATGTTTAAAAAGACATGAGCAACTATAAGATGACTGTTGTTGGCAGAGGTGGAGTTAGGCTCCCTTGATGGTTTCCAAAAAAAAATTTGTATATAAATAATTAAATAAAGGATAAAAAAGCAAAAATTCAAATCTTTATTGAATTTCACCCCATAAGTTTAAAAATTTATAAATCCATTAAATTTTATTTAAAAACACGAGCCTTACATTATTAACGATTTAAAGACCAAGTTTATACATAAAATCATATAATATTAATTACCCTCGCTAATGTTTTTTTTTAAAAAAAGTTATCTCGACGATTTTTATTGTGTAACATAATAAAATAGTATACCGTGGATATATTAATTAGAATAATTTAATTATTATGGTGTTCATTATAACAATAAATCGTGGAAATACAAGATAACAGAATAGAAAAGAATATTAATATTTTAATAGTTATTCGTTAATGTATATTGTTGAACTTTCATACGTGGAGTTCCAATTTTCAGTCTTCTACGTAATCTTCTTACATAAAACCTAATAAACATAATATAGATGGTCCACTTCGGTGTTCTTGACTTGTATTTTTTTAAAATCTGGCCGTAGAATGTAAAATCCAGCAACAACTCCTCATAATTTTCCCAAGAAATTACATCTATAAATCACCAGGCCCTTCATTTATGTAGTCACAGCAAGCTGTTTGAGTATAACATTTGATACTAATCAGTCAAAAGTTGAGCAATGGGAAAGCTGGACATAAGCAAGAGTTTCTTGATTTTCTCACTTGTCTATGTCGCAGCCATCTCGGGAGCCTTTGCCAAAGCCGATGCATCCAAGGGCCCCGAACCCGTAGATAAGTGGTTCGCCGGTCTAAAGAAATCGATGGTGCCGAAGTTTAAATTCATCGAGATTTACATCCAAGATATTCGAGGAGTCGCCAACCAAACAGTGTGGTTAGTGGCAGAGTCCAACATCAGTTCCACTTCACCGACATTTTTCGGCCAGGTCTATCTTGCTGACAATATATTAACCACCACGCCCAAGTTCGAATCGACGAGACTAGGGCGGGCTCAGGGGTTCGGTGCTTTCTCTGACTTGGAAGTACCAGCGTTGTTTTATAGCTGGAATCTTGTGTTCACGAGTGGTAAGTACCAAGGGAGCACTCTGTCTATTTCAGGGAGAAACCAAGTATTGGATTATTCGAGTGAGTTCTCTATCGTTGGTGGTACCGGATACTTCAGGATGGCCAGTGGAGTTGCCATTGGGGCAAACTTTTCACCTAGGGATGCTCGTGGAATCGCTGTCCTCAAATACTCTCTCTATTTCACTCATCATTGAATATGATTCAAAAAAAAGTGGTTTAGTGTTTGATTTTGAATATGTTTTTTAAAAATAAGTTTTGACGTGTGTGGGAATAAAGCATTTATTCAAAGATTGTATACTTGTCTGGGCAAAAATTTGGCTTATTTGATGATAAATTTGGGTAAAAAAATGGAGCCTTACTTCTATATATTTTATTTTTCATTACATTTTTTTAATCGAAACACAAAAAATTTCTATATATATAAAAAAAACTAAAACTAAAATTAACAAAAAATAACAAAGGAAAAATAAAGTTTCAATTTGCATATATTATATATTTATTGTTTTTATTGTAAGATAGGTTTATAATATTAAAATAAATATGGATGTGTCAAGAGGAAAAAAGAAATATTTCAGAATATTGTAATATTAATGGAAAGGGTAATATTATCTTTAAAAAAAATGAGGAAATGGCATTCCTATCTATTTGAAGATGGATATTTTTGTGAGTAAATATTTTTATTACCATGATATATCAATCACGTGTTTGAGAATAAAACCGAGAATGTTCGTTTCTTTCTCAAGTAATTACTGCATTTATTACACTTGTTTTTATTATTATGTACAATCAAATTACTATTTTCTGAATTGTTTTTTTTTTTTTTTGAAAAGGCACGCTTTCAAATCTACGTTACGCCATTTTTTTCAATGAACTTTTTGGTCTCTCATTAGAAATTTGAAGTGCAAATTGTTCAATTGATTAATTTAAATATTATGTTTCGTGGTTGGTGTTACAATAAATATTTTGAAAAATAATTCTACTGGTTTTACGAATTTGTGAGATTTTATAAAAGTAAAAATCTATCAATTATACAAAAGTCTATCAATTTTTTTAAAAAAAAGTTGATAAATGTCTGAAATTCATAACCTAAAAATTTGATTGTATGTAATAATACAAAACTCTCATGAGACCTATTTCCATATCAAAAGTATCTCTGATGAGACCTATTTTGATTGTATGCAATAATACAAAACTCTTATGAGACCTATCATAGAATAATATAGTATTAATTTTATAAAACAGATCTTTGACTCATGAAAATATATTATTTTATATTAAAAATATTATTTTTCATAATAAATATAAACCAAGTTATCTCGTTTCACACATATAAAATCTTAATATCAGCTAAGAGAAAAGTTACTCTATATATAAATCAATTTATTGAGACCGGGCTTGTAGTTTTGTGGTCTCACCCCTGTCAAATTATCTAGTTCTTCGAGTTCGAATTCACGCATGTATTGTAATAAAAAAAAATCAATTTATTCATTCGTAAATAAAGTCCAATATGTATCAAATAATAATAATAAAATAAAGTCCAATAATTGTATTTAATGAAATCATGCTTGAAGGAACTATATTGACTTTGTCTTTGGCCAAATTCCAGTACTAGTTGTTAATTTAAAAAATTTCAAGTTTATTTTTGATATTTAAAGGAAAAATACATTTTTTGTTATGTATATTTATTTATTTACGGTTTTGATATCTATATTATTAAATTTCAATTTTGGTATTATTTCTTTTGGTTTTTTGTAATTTTAAATTTTTTTTATTGGGAGTATTTATTTGACACTACGTGTCAACGTCACATCGAACAAATATTAAAATTGCAATAAAAAAAAACCAATCACTAAAAAACTATAATTTGTCTAACAGAGATGAATAAAATAAGAAATAGGCAAGTTTTCCATAATTTAAAACAACTTAAACTTCTATATTCTAAATTACGTTTTGTTCGTCCATTACACTCGAGAAATTGAAGGTAATATTTTATTACACTTTTTTTTTTCCGGAACAATTTTATCCACGTTCATATATATGAGATTCCAATTTCCAGTCTCCTACGCAGTCTTCTTGTATAAAAACTAGTAAAATATAGAAAATAGTCCAATTCGGTGTTCTTGACTTGCATTTAAAAAAAAAAAAAAAAAAAAAAAAAAAAAAGTAGCCGTAGAATGTCGAGTCCAACAAAATTTTCCCAAGAAATTGCCACTATAAATCACCACACCCTTCATTTATGTAGTCTCAGCAAGCTATTTGAGT
Source organism: Primulina eburnea (assembly GCF_022965805.1). Classification (NCBI taxonomy): domain Eukaryota; kingdom Viridiplantae; phylum Streptophyta; class Magnoliopsida; order Lamiales; family Gesneriaceae; genus Primulina; species Primulina eburnea. The sequence goes on from NC_133101.1 coordinate 7,076,530, forward strand.
ATAACATTTGATACTAATCCATCAAAAGTTGAGCAATGGGAAAGCTTGACATAAGCAAGAGTTTCTTGATTTACTCTCTTATCTATGTCGCAGCCATCTCGGGAGCCTTTGCCAAAACCGATGCATCCAAGGCCCCGAACCCGTAGATAAGTGGTTCGCCGGTCTAAAGAAATCGATGGTGCCGAAATTTAAATTCATCGAGATTTACATCCAAGATATTCGAGGAGTCGCCAACCAAACAGTGTGGCTAGTGGCAGAGTCCAACATCAGTTCCACTTCACCGACATTTTTCGGCCAGGTCTATCTTGCTGACAATATATTAACCACCACGCCCAAGTTCGAATCGACGAGACTAGGGCGGGCTCAGGGGTTCGGTGCTTTCTCTGACTTGGAAGTACCAGCTTTGTTTTATAGCTGGAATCTTGTGTTCACGAGTGGTAAGTACCAAGGGAGCACGCTGTCTATTTCAGGGAGAAACCAAGTATTGGATTATTCGAGTGAGTTCTCTATCGTTGGTGGCACCGGATATTTCAGGATGGCCAGTGGAGTTGCCATCGGGGCAAACTTTATACCTAGGGATGCTCGTGGAATATCTGTCCTCAAATACACTCTTTATTTCACTTATTATTGAATTTGATTCACAAAAAAGTAGTTTACTGTTTGATTTTGAAAATGTTGTTTGAAATTATGTTTCGATTGTTTGATGTTGGTAATAAAGAATTGAAAGTTCACATGTGACTTGTAGAGTTCAACTCTTCGTTATTACTATCCTATGAAGTTCACAATTCACAAACATGGAAAGCATGTTTTCCAATATGCAACGCCTATTGATTTGAAAGTGTGTCACTCAATATTCAGAGTCCAGTGAACTCTGAAATATTTTTTAGATTGTTTATTTTTGTGCACGTGAGAAAACTCTCAATTTAAATTTTGCGGTTTTTTTCAATTTTAATAACTTTTAATCAGAGTGCTGATACGTCCACGATGTATGAGTTCACGTCATCATTTTCAACGTCATATTATCACTCCGATAAGATATGACTAAAATCGAAAAAAATAATGGTTAGTGAACTAAAACTGTCAATTCCACGACAACATAATAAAAATTTTCCCACTTTTGGTTAAATTGAAATTGAATATGGAAGAGACTGAGACATGAGAAGCCTTTGATTTTTCTTTTTCTGAATCGGTGGGCTTCAAAACTGAGGAGGCACGCATTCAAATTCGAGTGACGCCATTTTTCACAGAGCGATTTTCATGTAAGCATGCGTCTGTTGGAGAGTAGTAACGGCACGGCTGCAGCCGTCGTTTCACTCCCTTTATCAGCCTTTATGGCCAATCGCCCACCGTTACGGCATCTTCTGTCCTTCAACAGGTTTGTTGTTTCCTCCTCCTGAATCTCTCACAAACACGAACCACGAACGAACAATGGGATTTCTTGTTTCGTCTTCTTCGATTAATCATTGTTTTGATGATTTAATGGACTTTGATTTTGCTTCTGCATTTGTAGAAACGGGAAAGGGCATGCCTACATTTTCCTGGAGTGTTTAATTATAGAAATCTGAAATGATCAACGGAGGCTTCCGTTATTTCCTACCTTTTAAACGCGCACACACAAGCAGTCCAAGAATCAAGGTGACCCATTGAAGGGGATGAATCAATGGTCGATGCACAGATGATTTTTTTTTTCAAAATTTATGCATCACATCTAGTAGATCCTCGGCCACTCGATGCACGAACTCGACAGAGAATAAAAAATTGAAAGAGTAATGTGTGTGCTGAGAGAATGTGAAAAGTATGAATGAATAAACAGTTAACGAAATATGGTATTTATAGGGGCACAATAGAGTCCTAATTTGGTAGGTTTAGATCCTCAGAATTTTCGGAAAATTTGGTTAGATCTTGCGCCGGATTTGGTTAGATCTTGCGCCGGATTTGGTTAGACTCTTAACGGGCCCTTACCTTCGTGGGATTTGATCTTCGTGGGCCACGCGCTTAATATCTGAGTAAGTGCTCTCGTAGGTATGAACCCGCCTGAAGGCTGGACCTCCTGGGAGCCCGGCTCGGGAGCTCGGCCGAGACGTCTCCAATCACACCGATACCACAATCTTGGAGGTCGGCTCGGATTCCTGTTGGGAGGTAGGCAAGGGAGCTCGGCGTGGGAGGTCGGCTGACCTCTTGAATCGACGATACTGCTGGTACGGGAGGTCGGCAAGGATGACCTCCCAGATGACCTCCACGATGACCTCCCGCGCTTCTGAACGCTGGGCTTCTAACGTGATGGGCTAACGAGAGCGGGCCGAGCCCATCCTCAATTCGGGGGTATCAATTCCTATTTGCCATAAGATGTGCAGAGTCGAAAGAATCGCGCAACAGGAAGATGAAAGGAGTTGCAGTGGAATCTGCAGAACCAAGCCATCAAACAAACCTTTTCAATCGTCAAGACCAAAACTTTGCTACTCCAGACCCCTTCCCAGATGCTCCACCTTTCATTAGTGGCAGCAATTTGCACGTTCAACCGATTCTAAACGCAGCCGCGCCATTCAAATCCTTCACATCTATGTTAGCCTTTGCAGTAGAGGACGGTGGTACCTCTAATCCAGCATATTCGAAACACTGTAGCAAAGAACTGGATCTAGTAATTCAATCCCATGTATGGAATGATTTGTCTTGATTGACTTTTCATTGTCAGATTTTCAAGCTTGTAACTAGATTTTTGTGCTGTAGGGTGAAACTCTGAGGCGACAAATTGAGGGTATAATGGAGAAGAACCAACACTCAATCCATTATGCAGTTGAGGAAAGAGTAGACAAGAAACTCAAAGAGATGGAATCCGATATAAGTAGAAAGAGGGGGGGAAATGCAGAGTTGGAGAAGAAAGCTCAGCATTACAAGGCCGATGCACAAAGGCTGCACAGAAGAGTGATGCACCTGGAGCAAATGGCTATGTCTCTTAAAGAGGGCTTGGAGAATGCCATGTCGGCACGGAAAGAATGTGCAGGAAGATGGTGAGTCATCGTATGTGGATACGGAACAGGCAGGGCTGGTCAGGCTCGACTGCATGGTCTGTGAGAAGGAGATAGCAACAGTGGTGATATCGCCTTGCCGCCACATTTGCCTCTGCTCGGGCTGCCATGCTGTCACCAAGTCATGCCCTTTTTGCCAGTCAGTTAAAACCACAAGTGTGAAAGTTAATCTCCCTCTAGAATAGGAATGATTCATTTCTACAAGAAGATCATTTATATTATTGTTCTTTAAAACTTAAGACAAGTTCTTGGTTTTGTGTTAAATAGACAGACAGTCGTATTACTAAACTTTACCTTGCTCTATGCATTTGCCAAAACAAATAACTAAAAAGAAACACAGAAATAAAAACAATGCAGAACAAATAAACAAATCCAATCACAAAGGTGTGTGTATATATATATTTGATTAAGGTAATTACGCACAAAATCGTTTACCCTTGTCGGGTTATGTATAACATTACAACATATAAAGAAAGATTTGATACTTCTTCAAAAAACATTTTGTTCAAAAGAAAAAACATTGTATAGAACTGATGGCGCATCGAGTAAGAGCCGAATTACCGAGAAGGATAAATATCGGAATTAAGCCCAAACTCTCTTTCGGGAAATGAGATCGGATGTTTTTATCTCATCTATTTTAGCAGCAACAATGAAATCATTCATGCTCAGACCTCCTGCAAGATATAGAAACTATGACCATCAAAAACAGATCCAATACATTTAACAAAATTATAAATTTAACCAGATGATCGATCTTTCTATTTTTTATTGTTTCAAGCTCATACCAATAGACGAAGTCCACAGTTCCGCTCTAACTTGATTAGGCTCCTCTATACGAAGAGTAGGAACGAGCCCTGTCGATTCTATTGCACGGTTAATCCGGCTGATGAGTACTTCTGCACAGTTTGAATCTCTCACTTTCCACAAACATTGCAGCCTTAAAGACCCTTCTTCATGTACAAGTCTCCAACCAACAACCTACATGACAATTTCACAGAAAAAAAAAAAAATTGAACCTTCAAATTTTAATGTGGTGAAGATATGTGCTTGAGTAATTGGAGGCGAGTAAAATGGTGAAAAACTCATTTTCCAAATATAGCACCTTTACTACATGAAATAATTTCAAAATAAATGGGAAATAACCAATTTAAGATTGAGCAGGCAAATAAGAGCTAGAGAACTAAAAATATATTCAGATTTACATGCAAACTCAATAGCCACAGAATCAAGAAAATTATAATCTTGGAAAACTGCAGAACCCATCTGAATAATAATAACATTGAAAATTCTATTAACTCAGAACAAAAGAAATCAAATTTCATGCATAATTTATCCCCCAAAAAATCAAAACTTTAGCAAAATTGTACACCAAGACTAGATTCTTAAGTCGGTTAAAGGGCTAAGAACCTTGAACAGCAGCTGCTTGGCCTCATATTCTGACAAGGGCTGCTGAATTTGAGAAACTGAAACGCATTCTTGCTGAGCCAAAGACAGAGCCGAAGCATTTGGGATCAAAATCTTGTGCTCCGTGCTGGAAAACCCAAGCACTTTTTCCCCGAAATTGCTCTCTATTTCTTGCGGAAACGGGTCCCTCGCTCCAAAATCACCCGCCGAGTCTGTTCCCGCTGCTTGGATTTTGAATGGATATTTGGGGTTGACGAATGGGAGGGAGTTTTGGGGGTACTTTGGTGGGTTTTTAGGAAGACGAAGAAGGGGAGACAGGAGTGGGCGATGAGTGGAAGCCATTGAGGGAAGAGTGAGGTTCATAGTTGCAGGTTTTCCAGAAAGAAAAGGTGTTTAGATATGGTTTTTTAAATAAATAATATAAAAATTTAAAAAGGTCCTGACTCCTGAGGGGACCGGGTTTTTTTCCCGGCTCCTCTTTTCTTTTTCTTTTTTGTTAAATAAGTATTTTTTAATAATGATTATCCATATTTGTATTATTTAAAGTTTAAAATCAAAATACTTAGTGGTATCTAATAATATTGTTTTGACTCCAATTAATTTATATGTATATTTATAATTATCACGAGATACTGGCACCACAATCGCATAGTATGTTTATATGGTCGATTTTTTAAAACTGTTTTTGTTAGTTTTGTCAACTTTGGAAATTAGTTCGGGGAGGTAATTGGTTCATGGAGCTTCTGATTAATTTTATAATTTTTTTTTTATGTTGTGATGACATTCAGTTGCGTATCTTCGGCGCACAACGGATAAACTATCGACTAACGCAATAACCTGTAAATCATGCTAGTTAGGTAAATTGTACTGAACAAACTTTGTGTGACAGACTCTTCCTAGAAGATGTTGGTAGAGGAAGTCTAACATCTGACCAAGTGTCAAGTACTCACTTATTTTACTAACTCGAACAACTCATTGGGACATTAGTTTTGTAATTTGTTATAGAACAAGACATTTATATATTATATAAAATAACTTGATAATCTATTTTGTTATGCTAATGCATACAATGTAATCTCCCAAAAAAGTCTTTGAAGTAAAACTTGTAAATAATATAAAACTAGTTTTGAGAAGAAGGTGAGACCCCGGCCCCTCATTCAATTTTTGAAAGAATATTCAAGTTTTTTCTTTTGTTTTTTTGATAATTTGTATTTTTTTTATTTATTTAAAAGCCCCCTCTGGATAATTTATCTTAAAAGAAAAAAAAAACTCCCTTAAAAATCGGAATTTTTTTTAAAAAAAAAAAAAAAATATATATATATATATATATATATATATATATATATATATATATATATATATATATATATATATATACGCTTTTACTTCTATGTTTTTAACTCTGAAATAGATAAATTTTACTACTATATCCGAAAAATAAAATCGTGTCTAATTTTAGAAAATAAACTTTAAAAAACTCACGTTTATAGGTATCAGATTTTAAATGTTTCCGGTTGCAAAGCTGCTGGAGTATAATTAAATTTTAGTTATTTTTTTTATATTTTCTAGAATAAATATTTCAATTATGAAAAAATTATATAAGTCGCAGTATCTATGTTTTGATAAACATTTGTTCTAACGCGCCTGAATATATTCTTATCTATACATACAATCATCCCATTATTCTATATTGTAGTACAATAATAAGAATTCTTCTATATTTAATTAATAATGGAGACTATTAAAAATATTGAATAGAAATTTTTTTCCATTTCAAGAACGATCGATAAAAAAAGAAGTACCCGATTTAAGTCATTCATGACAATTACAAAATATAAATTAAAAAGTTAAAAAAAAAATGCCCCAAATAACTAAAATACAAAGAAAATAAAAAAAGGAGAAAAGTTTTTGGAATGGACACAATCGTCTGAGCAAAAATCTCACAGTGAAAATGGCTTTGCGTAGACATCAAATTGTTCATTAGCACTGAGCTGTGGTTCCTGCAAGCAAACATAATCAAAATAAAATAAAAAAATTCCAAGTAAAATTTTAAAGTTATCTCATCCCACGAATTCATCAAGCCCAGCAAACATGAGATTACGTGCATACCTGAGTGAGTCCAATGCTAGGCGCACTCGCACCAGATAAAAGCATCGAAAGTAGACTCGACGCGGAACCTCCGCCCAAGTCGCTGTCGGTTTTCCGAATAGTGGACCTCATGGCGGTTAAAATGCTCCCATAGGTAGTACCTTGTCCTCGTTCGATTGCTTGGATGAAAGCATATGTCATTACACCAGTAGATGTCACTTTTGACAGTAACTACATATTGTTCCACATTTGTATCAATTTTGAGGTAATTTTTAACATAATACGTAGTTTCACAAGATCAGAAGAAAAGTGTTAGAAATTATTGAAGCTTGTGATGGGAGCTTACGGCTGTATCCGCGGAGGTTTGATCATCATCACAACCGCTAAACGAAATGGCTTCGCCTCCGCTGGTGCCTTTCCATGTCCCGTTTCGTGGGCGATGGTCTTCCCATGTGTAACGCCCGTTCCTGCGCAAACCAAGGATGATAGCATGAACCAGGGGTGGTGAAGGTGAGCCTGCTCGAGCTCGAATTCGATTGATCAAACTCAGCTGTTGGTAGAGCATGTATCACAAGTTAGAAATAAAAAGTACAAATCGCCAACCTGTCCATTCTACAAAGATAGGGCAGATCCAGCACCGTCCCGCTATGGCACGAATCTATGACCGCGTGAAGCTTGACTCCCGGAGGAAGCGGTCGGACTAGGGTTGCATTAACTTCATTGTCGACAATCGATCCCTGGATCTCGAAATCCAAGGGGCAGAGCGTCTCATCGTATCCATCGAGTTCGTCTCCGGTGTAGTTCCTCTGCTGGCCACCATGTCCAGAGTAATGGAACACGAGTGAATCCCCGGGTTGGCAGCCTTGGACCAGCCAAAACATGGCCATCCTAATGTTATGTTTTGTTGGGATTCTGGTCGGATCAGTTTCCTCTTCTGCAAATATGGAATGAGATGACATTTAATTTTCACAAGTTAAAAACATGTAGGCTTCGTTTGGATTTCAAATGATAAATTTTTTATTTAACAATGGATTTGAAATGACTCCATAATTAGAAATTTGAAATGTTTTGATTTAGTAATATTTGACAAAATTCACAAACAGAAAAATGTATAATCAAAATTACAAAAATTCTGAAAATAATATTTTATTTTACCCAACTCAAAAAAAAAATACAATTTTTCCTTTTAAAATCAAATGTTATTGCCTGAATTCTACAAAGGATTAAAAAAAGGGACAATTGAACAATTCTTCTCATTTTGTAGCATTGACCGATCAAAGAAAAATATACATTGCAAAAACACAACTTGCTTCTCCATCCTCACCAATAGCAGAAATACTTGTTTGACAATTGAATATCTAATTCCACGCATTAACATGTTCCATAATATAGACTGAAAAATTAATTACAACTTTCAATTAAATCCAACAGTTTATGACATGGACGAAAATAAAACTCGAAAAATTTAAGGAGGTAAGAACGTACATGCCACGTTCTATAAATTTTATAAATTTATAAGAAAAATTACAATAAATCAAGGATTGGGGTTGTAATCGAACCAAGATAATCTAATATTTTCAAATATAAAATTCTTTCTCCAGTTCAAGTATTTGTTTTTTCATTCCTTCCAATTTCATTATCGAACTAAGCTCGAGCTCGAATAGAATGTTAATAATTTCTCAATTCAATAATTTGTTCTAAGTTTCTAACTACCATTTCTCATAGCAAGTGGATATAAGTAAATTAGAAGGATGCTTAGACTTTGCTTATTCAAAGTTGACTTCTAAAGTCAACCATAACTAAGGAAACTCTATCAACACATTGCAAAGCCGAATTCCCACGTTGATCCAGAAAGCGATCGAGAGATAGAACACGCAGAATTCGGAGAAAATGAAGAAGATGGAAAAGGCAAATATATTACCTGTAAGCAAGATAATGGAGGATTCGGGGAACATGAACTTGGAGACCAGCATATGTTTCATGCATTTGGCGTCGTTAATGCATCCCTTAAGCTCGCTCTTGGTGTTTTTGTAAGCGATCCCGATGATCACCGCCTTCTTCCGGCCATGAGCCGGAGGAGGAGGGCCTGGTGGAGCGTGGTTGTACGGCGACGGTGGGGGGTAGTAGTTGTTGTAGCCGTTGAAGGAGGGGGTGTTTTGGAGATAGCTAGGTTGCGGCGGAGCAGGTGCTATTTGGGTGATAGCCTGGCAGATGACGCAGCGGATGGAGGTGGCGCCCGGCGGCAGCTGGAGGGGCGTGCGGCAGTTGGAGCAGTTCACTAGCATTAACATTTTTATTGGTTCGATGGAGAGATGGGAGTGAAATTGCACAGAAATTGAATCTATAATTATATACGCGTGAAAGGGAACATAGTGAACTTTTAACACCCTATGTTAAATAGTCTTCTTTTAATAATTTAGTTGACCGGAGTGCAAATTCCACATCTTTATAATTTATTTAGACAAAAACTTGTGTGAGACGGTTTCACGGGTCGTATTTGTGAGACAGGTCTCTTATTTAGGTTATCAATAAAAAAAAGTATTATTTTTTATGCTAGCAGTATTACTTTTTATTATGAATATCAGTAAGGTTGACCCGTCTCACATATTAGGATCCGTGAGACGGTCTCATATGAGACCACTCATTTATTTATGCTCAATATTATTTACATGCTAATTTATATATGTTGTTCACACTCATTTCTATAAAATGAGAAAAATTGCAAAATTTGTTATGTAGCTTGACATGTTTTAATTTTTTATCCCGTAAATTATCAAAATTTTGGTCTTAATACAACAATTTGAAATTTTAGCTATTTTTCGTCGAATGACTAACAAGTATTCAATGCAACATGGATAATGTATAAAAGACAATTTTGTAGTTTTTTCCGTATAAAAGTCATTCATAAGATGAAATGATGAGCCATATATGTAATATAAAACATAGTTAAAATAATAATAATTTTATTTTATGATTGACTTGAATATTAAAATATAACAATGGGAAATTAAAGCAAGTAGAGAAGGGAAATGTTGGGAAGGGCAAATGGGAAAGACCAGGTCAATTCAATTGTAAACGGCGGAATCCATTTTGCATTTTCGTACCCGAGTTTTAAAAATCATGAAATCGTGTAAATCCTAAAGTTAAATAGGATGATTTTGAAATCAAAAGTGATACAAAAAATTAAAAAAAAAATTGCAATTGCGGTTGTTAATACCATCTATTAGGACTCATGTTTGGCAAAAACTTGAGTGAGACGGTCTCACGGATCGTATTTGTGAGACAGATCTCTTATTTGTGTCATCCATGAAAAGTATAACTTTTTATGCTAAGAGTATTACTGTTTATTGTGAATTTGGGTATGATTGACCCGTCTCACAGATTAAGATCCGTGAGACCCACTCCTCATGTTTTGCTATTGAAGCACCACTTGTAGCAGAAATTCGTTTTGGTATTAAGCAGGGAGACGTACGTGAATTAGTCAACATTGCTATCGAGAGGCCCACCATGTTGCGCACACATTGGCAGAAGAAAGACTTACTAAGGGCATTATTGTTTCGTTCGTGGACTTTATCCCTATACATATGTATATATCAGTTCTTTTGGCACAAAAGTAACACTTTTTATAGGTGACCTATAAAAAACTCGTATCACAAAATTGACTCATAAAATCGTCTCACAAAAATTTTTGTGTTAAAGATATATGTTCTTGATGTCGCATAATCTTATATCAAAAATTATATAATGATTTGATGATAAAGTGAAGGAAAAATCACTTAGATTGCACTTGAGCATAAGGATTTAAATATATAGATTTTAAATTTATTTGATTGCCTGGATGAATTTGTGTTTAAGGGATTCCTTTTCGGTTTATATAGATGCAATGTTAATGATGATATATTTAAAATGATACAGTAGACTAAGGAGGGAGCGTTCAATATAGAAGATTTGATGACTTTTAATTATTTTTTTAGAATTTAATGTCTACAGTTATTTAATCAAGTTAATTATATACATTATAAAAATTTAGTGATATTCAAAATGAATTTGTGTAGAGCTTTAAAAGTCAAATGATATACAACCTTGAATTTTAAAAATATAGAGTTATTCGAAATATCCATAGTTTTTAATAAGTTCGTGAAATTAATTTACATACAAACATTATAACTTAAAGTATGACTATCATTCGTCAAAAAATGTCTTTCGCCCAACATAAAGATTTGGACGATTATTTTAAATTTATAAACCACGTATTTATTTTTCTCATCTATCACCTCCTCTATGTCTTACTCTCTCCTATCTTCAAATGTATCTCTATATATACAATAATTAATCATCTATTTCATCTTCAAATTTTTTTACCATTCAAGTACAAATACTTTCCGATAGTTTGGAATTTTTTTAAAAAAAAATTCAAACTATTTTCATATAAAATTTTGAATTTTGGAATCGATTTTGTGATTTTTAAAATATGATTTGAAAAATATTGTAATATTCAATGACAACTAAAGATGATCCAAAAAAATGTACCGTGGCATAATTCTTATATATTTGAATCAATTTTGTGATTTTTAAAATATGATTTAAAAAGATTGTAATATTGAATGATAATGAAACATGATCCAAAAAAATATAAGGCGACTTAATTCTTAAATATTTGAAAGTGTGCAACAAACATGATTAAAATAAGATTTTACTTTATAATTTAAGAAATTTAAAAAATAAATTTTATTATATTTATTTATGACATTTAAACTTAAAATTCTATCATGTTTAAAGTGATATTTATAAAATTTTTTAAATAAAATTATTATACTACATATAAAAAAAAGCATAAAATTTGATGGACTCGTAAAATTGGAAGTAATAATAGATTTTTAATAAATAAAATTTAAATTATTTATTAACTTTTAAAAATAAAATTGATTTATTTATTTTTTTAAAATATTTTCAGTTAGCCTATAAGCTATCATTTTTTATTCAAAAATTATATTTACATCGTAGTAAAATAATGTATTAGTTTTTTTTACATGAAGATAAATGACACATTTTGCAGTGATGCAATAGTTGTATTTGTTAGATAGAATAATCGAAATGTGATGTTTGATCTGTTGTACGGTTTAGAATATTTGAATTGTATAATTACTACCAGTTATAATTTTGAGTATAATGACAAACGTTTGTTCCTATAATTGATATAAAAGTCAAGATCACGGTTTCGAAGTTCATTAATTGCAAAGACTACAATTATTACAAGAGATATTATTATAGTGCAATAATTGTTCATGTTAGATAGAGCAATCGAAAAATTGTGTTGGATCTGTTGTATGGTTTAAAAATTTTGAATTATATTATTACCATCAGATATAACTTTTGGTAAAATGTCAAACACTAGGTTCTACACATGTTTAAAATTTACGAACACACACACACATATTTAAGGATTTAACTGATTTAAATTTTAAACAAGTAAAATTTATTTACGTTAATAAATTTAAAAATTATTTCAAAGTAAAGATTTTAATTTATGTCAAATAATTATTAGCTCAAAGAAATCAATGAAAAATAATTAGATATAATTAAAGGTACAAATCCATATAATTATATGAAAAGGTTAACAAGTATCTATAAAATTCTTGCGAAAAGTCTACACAAATCAATTAATCTTGTTTGAAATTATGTGAGATTCTATATAAATCTATAAATTGGCTTTGTTAATGTGGGGACCCGGACGCTAATCACAGTCATAATCGTCATTGGGACTAATTAATCAATTATAAAACAGGGTCTAAATTTTTTTTTTTAAAATGCGGAACGTAATGACAACAATCTAATATACAACTCGGTATATAATAAAGTACAAGTCATGTACCGTTTACAATTCAGTACAAACTACGGTTCAACAACTACTATCCAGTGTTCAAACCCTATATACAATCCAAGTCCGGAGCCTCCACTCTAATCACGATCTCTCCTCATCTCCTGGACCCTGAACCTGCCTCACCTGTTGTCATGTACACATACAAACAAGACAACAGCCGGATAACTCCGGTGAGAATAAATCCCAGTATAAATCAAAGAACATGCAGTCATATATTCAATATCAAACATGAAACAGATAACAGTAATACATATCAAAATCAGAAATGTAAACAATATCAATCTGTCGACAATATTCGTGACTCCACGATTCAGACTAGACTCAATCCTAGCCTAGGGATCCCGGTGTCCAGATGTGGCATTCCTATATCGACAAACAGTAATAGAAAAGACTCCAGTTCTATCCAAGTCGATATAACCAAACATCCAGTGTCCAGACGCATCCGTCATAGACTATGGTCTATCGCCATATCTTGTGACATCGTGCAATGTACCCGTGGTTACCTGCCACTATCAGGTACTTCTGTCACAAGATTACTCATCTAATGCATGCTCCTATAAATCCATAGAACAAGCATTTAAATCAAATCATTAAACACAATGATAAACGATTAATAAGTATGTGATTTAGGGAAACTCAAGTACATCCTACTTGAGTCGATTTCCCAATACACATTGACTTATACCTTCCGTTGCAATTTCGGTCTGGAATCCAAACTCTGTCAATCCCTCAATCTGACAATGGCAATACCAATAATCTCATACCAATATACCATTCGAATTACTAACAATCTGATTAATCTTGATTTAATTCAAAATCAACGGCATAACGGTACAATCTCAGTATCCCCGTCAATACCAAATCAACAGACATCAATTACCAATCATAACTCATATCCATTACAATCTGTAATTCAATCACAATTCAAATTTGTCTGGTATAAATCAATATATCCTAAAAATTCATCACAATTCCATAATCAGTCCGTTTCTCAATCTGACTTCGATTCTACGATGTCTAATATGTCAAGAACATCATATATGAATTCCATTCAATTCTGACAACATCATAATTTCAAAGCATGTCAAACGTAGTAAAACTTACATCAAGTTGTAGTCTACGTTGCTAGGAACTCGGTACCGAAGTCGGATTACAATTTATACGGACGGATTGATCGCAAATCGAATTCTGGAATCAAGGATCAAAGCTTTCCCCGGATTCTCCTTTTCTTTCTTCTGAAACGGACGAGTATATATATATATATATATATATATATATATATATATATATATATATATATATATATATAGATATATATATATATATATATATTTATATATATATATATACACACACACACACAACATGCAGCAAAGCAAGTGGCTGAATGTGCGTACTGCACGTCTCGCGCATATGCGCGACCACCTTCCGCGCATATGCGCGAGACATTCTGTCTCGGCGCGTAGCTTCACGAGGACTCGCGCATATGCGCGACACTCTTCCGCGCATATGTGCGAGGATTTCTTCACAACTCTCGGGTTGTGTCGCGCATATGCGCGGATACACACCGCGCAGATGCGCGAGACCTACTGTCTGCTTGGCGCATGTGCGCGCGTTCTGTCGCGCATGTGCGCCGATGCTACTGTCCTCGCACATACATTTCCACACGTATTCTTATTTCGTGTCTCGATTAATCCTCTTATAATCATGTCAAATTATAATTCAATAATTATAGATTATTAGGATTAAATTTCCGGGCATTACAGTTAAATTTATGTCGCCTTATTGAATTACCGTTCTAAATTCATGATGATTCATGACTTATAATTGATAGGGAAGAGTAACTCGATACATTGACACCATTCTTCCACCGAATTATTTGGTCATTGAACTCCAATTAATTGTCACGGTTATTCCAAAAATCAATCACGAACACAAAATTTCGGAAGTGCGCGGATGTCAAGTTTTAGTATAGATTTTAAAGTCGGGTTGTCGTATTCACAGGGAAATTTGCTATTTCAAGCAAGTTCTAAGTAAGATGATAAAAATAAATGAGTAAACAACCAATGCATCTGGACGGGTTGTCGTATCCACAGGGAAATTTACTCTCCCTTGTCGATTATAAGTCGTGAATCATCGCGAATTTAGAATGGTAATTCTATTAGACGATAAAAATTCTCAAGTTATAAATCCAGATCTCGTGGTATTTTGATGTCTAATTTAACAACATAAAAACTTTTGTGAGACGGTCTTAATAGATAGCTATTCCTTTAGGCAGTGTTTGGTTGCCTTGATTAGGTGAGTTTATTTTTTTTAACCCACCTAATCACTCGTTTAGTACGTTTTTTATTTAACCAAGTCAATCTCTCATATGAATGATTAGCTTATATTAGGTAGGTTACAATAATACCTCTTCACCCCCTAGGATTATTTATCTCACTCTTAATCCATCTTATTTTTCCAATTTTACCTCTCCTAAATCCAAACTCACCACCACTTCCTTCCATCGACCGCCCACCGCCAACTCTTGCCGTCGGCCGACCGCCGACGCTTGCGACCGACTGGCCGCCGCCACCGGTCGACCATCGCCGCCCGCCGCCGACGCACAAATGGAAGGGCAATTTTGTCGATTCAACAAAAAATTATTAATTATCACATTTTTATCCATCATACCAAACATAATATTATTTTATCATTATATATTATATTTCTACTTCAATCATTCTTTTTATCATTTCTCTCTTAATCATTTTATTATTTTATCCTCCAAACCAAACGCAGCCTTAATGTATTAAAACAAACCAAAGAACTTATATTAATCTCCAAAAGTTAATAGAGATCCACAAACTATAAAAGATGGGGGAGGATTTCTCAAACCCTAACACTAGAAGAAATCATTTCATGTCTAGATCCAAAAATAAACCAAACAAGAATTGTTCTCTCAAAAAAAAAAAAATACATGTTTAAGAATTCAAACTTGAATTAAAATATCAGAATCAAGTTCTTCCTTTGATGTCCTTGTGAATTTGGGCTTCTTCCTTCACTGTTTCTTCAATTCCGGGCATCGTCTTTGTTGAGGATCCAAAAAATTATTTTACGATTCCTTTGACTTTTTAATAGTTCTATATATTCTTTACTGATAACATTGTTTTTTTTTTCTAAATAGAGGCTAATTATATCAACAAATGTAAAAAAATAAAAAAAAAGTAAAAAACATAATAT
The DNA here is from genome assembly GCF_022965805.1 of Primulina eburnea. NCBI lineage: Eukaryota > Viridiplantae > Streptophyta > Magnoliopsida > Lamiales > Gesneriaceae > Primulina > Primulina eburnea. The sequence continues at coordinate 7,092,151 of NC_133101.1, forward strand.
GTAAAATTAATAATATTTTAGCCCTTTTTAAAAAAAAAAATCAAGCATAAAACCCAATTACAAATGGGGTAAATGTGTCTGAGTTTTTACAACATATGGATGAAATATGTTTGACTATTAAAAAATGAATGATGCATTAGTTTATTAATATTTTTAGGGGTTTAACTTCTTTTAGACTTTAAACAATGGTGGTCTTTGAAATTAGCCTTTTTAAAATATGAATATAAAATTTGGAAAAAAATTCTTTATATCAAAAATATTATTTTTACTTTAAATATGGACCTAGTCAACCATTTGGCTATCTTACATGAGTCATACTATGATTGGATAAATGTGATTATTTTGTTTTGCAGAAATATATGAATAATACAAAATCTTCTGTTTTCATATTCTTTTAAATTATTAATTTAATGAATGATTTATTTATATGACAAGAATAAAACATGTATTACACATATTAAAATCCATATAATAAATGAGAAAAATAAAACAAAATGAAATCCAATATTTCAAAATACGAGGAAAAAATCATGTTGTTTTACTTAGTTTTTACTTAGATAGATTTCAATGCGTGTGATATATTTTTTGTCTAATATTTTATGGACTTAGTATTTGAGACGAAAAAACAACAAATTAAAACAAAAAATCAAGTTACTTGATGAAATTCAAACTTACAAATTACAAAATCAAAATCCAAAACATGTTAACTTAAATGACTATAATTACAATTTTTATTTATAGATATAAACAAAGCAAAAACTGATTAAAAAATTTAAGATGCCAATGGCAAATATCGGGACTAGTACGAAACCAATCGGAGTAGAAGACTTTTGGAAGTTGACCTCTGAAGAAGTGGGTTCATTTCAACTTACCTTGTGAGGCACTGTCTTCATGAGGTGATCAAAGGCGCAGATTTAAACACACATACATCTCATGAGGTGATCAAAGGCCTAAATTTAATCACTATGTAAAATCAATGGCTGAGATCTTGTGAGGACACTGCCCGCAGGGGTAGGGTCGAGTTAACCGAAGAAGTGGGGTGAGTTTCGAGGGGGCGTCGACCCATTATCTTCGACACATGCACGCATCAAATTTTTTTTTCCCAACTTTTTTTTTAATGTTGTTAACTTGTTTTCATCTTAATTTCTTATTGTAATACTACTAAATATTGTCTTGAACTATTTAAATAATTATTTTTTTTTACATTTTATTAGTTTTTTGAAAATATATATACGGACCATTCTCGTAACGCGCTGCCCAACGTGGGTTCGGTTGGATTGAGAAATTCTCAACATACCTGATGGCAGGCTAGCCCACCTCCGTCTAGGGGTGATCATTCGGTTAATTCGGTTAGCGACCGAACCGAATTAGCCATAACCGAACCGAACCGAACCGAAATATTTATCCATTACCGAAATGACCGAATTAATTTCCATTACCGATGAAAACCGAACCAAATTAAAATCGATGACCGAATTAACCGATTAGTTTAAAAAAATTATGATTTAACTTTAATTATATATGTAATTCTTTTAACACTATAGTTTACACAAATGCATAAAAACATAAAATCACACACATCACAAATATATAAGTTTTATTTGAACACAATTAATACATATTATATCGATTTTAAAATTAAAAATTAAAATATTTATAAAAATTGATAAATAAATTTTTTTATTAAATAATAATATTTATTATATCGGTTAATTCAGTTAACCGATTTAAAAATTTTGAAAACCGTAACCGAACCGAATTAACCGATGTAACCGAATTGTTTTAATTTGAAAACCGAATTTCCGAAATAAACGAACCGAATTTCCGAATTGGCTCGATTCGATCGATTAATTCGATTTAACCAAAATCTTGTTCGCCCTTACCTCCGCCCCACATAATGCTGCGTTGTGGTTGGTTGCGAGCTAGCTCGTCTTACTAATTCGTTTTGACAGTTTTATTTACTTCTATCGAATTTTTTGGTGAAAACTACATTAATTGTACTATTTCAGTTATTTATAATTACAACTATATATATTTTGAATATTACGGTTATGATTATATTATAAATTAAAACTGTAGGAATTAATCTATAATCTATGATGTATCTGGAATCCTTTAAATTACTGTTAACAATATTTAATTTGTTACAGAGTGTATTTAAAATTCATTGATTGCGCCTGACACGAAAGGACTTTATTAGTTGGGAAAATTTTGACGTAGAAAGGGATTTGAATACTGAATTTAATTTCATTTTGACCACTCTATTTTTAAATTTATATAAATTCACAATAAATATATTTAAAATTCATCACATATAAAATTCTATCTAAACAATAAACGTATTTGAAAAAACTATTTTATTTAAAATGTTTCGTCCCAATAATAAATTAAATAATAAATCTTGGAAAATACTATTGAGAAGAGATATTGAATTTTTATTTTTTCTTAATTAAGAAGAAGAATATTTATTTAATGTAATTTTCAATTCCAAATATGAGTATGAAAATTAATCAGCCAGACAAGAGTTGACTTCAACATTAATATAGAAAGTCTTCTGTGGAGAAAATTATATACACGATCAAATTTACAATATTTACCATATATATTTCTATTTGATCAGCTGGAACCTGAGAGGAACAAGAAAACCCTCGAAGCATGAAACTTTTCATTTCCAGAAGGCCAAAATTACAGTGAAATCCATTGATTTCTCGATCATAGAATGGAGTACACGAAGATCAATCGACTAGATTACGCCATGTATTTACTTCTTGTGATCGGTTTGTCTTACGTTTTCTTCTCCCATGTCAGCAAAGACGAGCATCTGTTGATGCTGGAAAAGCCGCGGACCTTCACGGCGGACACGAAGATCGTAAGTTTTATTCAATTTCCCTCCAGGGTTTGAGATTTTACTTTTACTTTTTTGAAGCCTATTTATTGTATTTTATTTTAGTTTGAAATGTAATTTAACTTGTCATAAATATTTGTACCGGTGTAATTAATAAATTGCAGGGTAACATATTAGTCGTTAAAGACGAGCTCGAGAACACCTTATCATCAACTTCAACAACAGACAAGACTTTGATAATCACCGTTATAAATAAAGCATACGTCGAAGGAGACAAGCCGATGCTGGACTTGTTTCTCGACGGATTTTGGATGGGCGAAAACACGAGGAACTTAACCGAGCACCTGTTGATCGTGGCGATGGATCAAACCTCGTACGAAAGGTGCCGATTCCTCAGGCTTCATTGTCACAAGCTCGAGACCGAAGGCGTCGATTTTTTGGGAGAAAAGCTTTACATGTCTGAGGATTTTATCAAGATGATGTGGAGAAGAACATATTTTCTTAGAGATGTGCTCAAACGAGGTTACAACTTCATTTTCACGGTAAGTTTAATTTTACCGTTTTGGGCAGAGAAATTAATTTTGATATTTAAATTACACTAGTAAAATTATATAACCATTTACGATTTACTATACATTAATGTACGGACCTAGCTAATTTGGATGCACGAAACATACATAAATAATAAATAGTTGAATAATCTTGATACTTATTAAATAAATATCAAAGGTTTAATAAATATCGTTGAAAATGTAATATGTCTTAATTAGTCGCCATACAATCAATCACTACTCTGAAAATTTTAGAAGATGAAGTTTTGGAAAAAGAGGGTGAATCAAATGACTTGCCTTAATTAAGATACTCATTTTCAAATTCAAAACCAAATTGGTCACGTAAGAAATAAAATTAGAAATTAGTTTACATTGTTTTTTTTTTTTTTTTTTTTTTTTTTGTGACTAGGCAAGCCATGAATGATATTTTCGACCCAAAAAAATATGTATTGAGAAGTGAATTTCTGCCCATTTGACACATACATATCTATTTTATAAACACAAAGGAGAAATATTAGTATGGAATAAAAACTTTGTTGTCATAGAGTTGACATAGAGGTATTTTTACAAGTTAAGGTGATACTTCTATTTCCATCTGATTATTATTTAAAAAAAATTTATTGAATTGTGGAGATTTCTTTTCAAATATATCTTTTCATCCAAATTGTGGAATTTGATATGTTTCGAGATTTTATCTAAAACTTAAGATTTTGATATCTATCAATTGTAAGTCATTTGACTTTACAAATACTTTTGAAATAAAAGTGAGTCTCATGTGAGACCGTCTCACGGATCATAATCTGTGACACGGATCAACCCTATCCATATTCACAATAAAAAGTAATAAGTAATACTTTTAGCATAAAAATTAATAATTTTTTATGAGTGACTCAAATAAGAGATCCGTCTCACAAATATAACCCGTGAGATCGTCTAACACAAATTTTTGTCTTAAAATAATCAAACCAAGTAATGAAATAAATCATTTTTGTAAATAAAATTATATGAATTTAAAGTCAAATCAAGACGAAGACCGGGCTGATAACTCAACGGTCTCACTAGTTTGCCTATTTAACGCTTTTTAATAATAATAATAAAATGTTACACTAAAACACTTGCAAATAATAATTCAATTAGTCAATATTTCAATATAGAATCATAATTTTTTTATTACTAAAATGCCCCTAAAACAACCCTTTCAACAGGACACAGATGTGCTATGGCTAAGAGACCCATTCCCGCGTCTGAATCCGGACCAAGTCCCAGATCTCCAAATCAGCACCGATAGGTTCAACGGGAATCCATTCTCCAAACGTAACCAAATCAACACAGGATTCTACATGATCCGAACCAACAATCGAACCATCGCCCTCTTCGAATCGTGGTACTCTCGGAAAGACAATTCCACCGAATTGAAGGAGCAGGACGTCTTGCAGATTCTGATTCGTGAAGGAATCGCCAAGAAATTAGGGCTAAATGTCCGGTTTCTGGACACCGTCTACTTCAGCGGATTCTGCCAGAAGAGCCGAGACGTCGCGGCGGTCTCCACTGTCCACGCCAACTGCTGCCGCCATATCTCCGCCAAGCTGGCGGATCTGACGTCGGTCGTCCATGATTGGAGGAGGTATAAGAAAAATCAAACGTCAACGTTTAGGTGGTCGGACCACGTGGCTTGTAAGGCTTCGTGGAGGCAATAATCTAGCTGGATTATTATTTATTTATTTACCAGAATATCGTTTTTTTAAAATGTTCCATGTAAATTATGAGAACAAAAAAGTAATCGAATCATCAGGATCTGGTAATTTATTTTTTAAAATTAGATTTTATACTATTTGGAAACTATTTATTACAAAAATATATGTTGATAATGGTTACAATGAGATACTTTAAAATATTATATATTGATTTAAGAAAAAATTCTGTATTTTTTTAATCGAAATTAAATATGTATCTATATTAAGGCATAGTTTGGTACACATGATAACATGTGATATATAATATAAGGATAAGTTAAGGATAAATAAGATGTAATATATCATATTTAATGTTTGGTATGATTTTAATAAGAGTGATTAAATTTATATATTAGATTGTAATGACAAAATTAACCTTATCATAATAAATTTTATAATTTCAAAGTTGTTGCTTGCCATTTTTTATTTGTTCATGCGTCGATAGTGCCTGTATGATTTATTAATTTTTACTTAATTTTATATATAATATAATATAATAAGTGAGCCTTTGATTTTGTGAGTAAAGTCAAATATCAATTTTTAAGGTTAATCGGGTGATACTAATAATTTTATTGAGATTTATAAAAATCAATTTATATAATTATCATTTTATATAATATATAAAAATAAATAAAAATATTTATTTGATTTTAATTTCTATCTATTAGCATAGATTTATAAAAAAAACATTTATAAATTGAGGGTAATTAAGTCATTTGTAGTGTATTTTAGACTTAAATTAAAACTATCACACCTAATAGAAGAGATATTTTATCCTTCAAAAAAATTATTTATCAAGGGCCCATGATATTATCATGAGTTTTTTAAAAATGTACCAAACATATGATAAGGAGGATTATCCTATATACCAAACTATGTCTTAGGGTAGTGGTGAAATATTAAATTAAATTTGACGAAAATATTGGCATGTGCACATGGAGATACTTATAAAAAATAAAGTTTTAGTAAAATGATAAAAATAAGGTGAACACTTTATTTTATTATTCAAAATAGGAAACCAATTTTTTAGAAAACGAATATCAGAGTAGCATTATACTCGATTAATGTGGGGCTCTTAGCTCCTAATCGTTATTATAACACAATTTGATTAGGGTTAAGTAATCACAGCGGAAAACGGGTTTAAAATTTCTTTTACGACGAGCCCAAAACATCTCTTCTAGATTTATAATACTAAAAATAGTATTTAATCTCAAATCATAAAACATGCCCACACGAAATCAAAACCAATCATATACAAACAACTCATATCCTCGGGACATGCCCCGGTATATAGATACATATACATATATACTGGGAACAAGACATAAACATAAAACCTCAGCCCAAGCTGTGGCTCCCTCCAGAAGTACCCTCTCTGGTCTCCTGATGTCCTGGAGTACCTGTCATTGTCCTCACACAAAGACAACAACAGCCCCCCTTGGGGGTGAGCAAAGCTCCGTATGGAACAACCAATCATATATACCACAGATATCTAAACAATAATATATGATATGCAATGTATGTATGTCGTGGAGGTATCAGGTCAAATGTCCATCCACTGAGCACATGTCAGAATCAATCGAATCGCTATCAAATCAAATCAATGCTCGAGCTGGCACACCGGCCGATATGGGAATACACATATGATAGCGTCGACGAAGCGACATCAATCCCACATCTCATATCCAATCATATGGGGCCACAAATGTCTATGTTTTACGGGTCATATAATACCAACATAGCAATTGTGTTCACAAACCCCGGAATCCAATCCAATCATATCAAGGTATCCAAGGATCATAGCTCAACGTGCATGTCATGTATCGATGTATGCATAAAATGATGTGTGTTAACAAAACATTTATTTTATACATCGATACTCCAATCTCAATGTCATGTATGCCACATCAAATCATCAAATAGGCACATAGACACGTATTCCAATCCAATCCAATCAATCCAATCATATATCATATAATACAGATACCTGTCGTATGTTACCCGGTCGCAACATACCTCAATTCTTCTTTTCCAGTTGATGTAGCTTTAGATTGCAGTATAATAATCTATCTACATCAATAACATATTCATTTCAATCAATAACATATTCCAAAATCATTAATTTGAGTTTCAAATATCATTTGAAACTTCAAAAATTCATATCAAATTCAAATCATATCATAATTCAATTCCGACTTCGAATATACGTTTATTGTCGGTTATTCTACTACATATCAAAATTCAACTTTAAATACATTCTATTCCAGCACTTTGATATTTAAAGCTGCTGGAACTAGAAGAAAATTACCTCAGTCAGAAGCCCTCGACGCGACGATCACAAATATATAATTTGTTTTGCGTTTAGACAGCGTTTCGAAGTCGATTTGGACGGAAGAATTTCGAAATCTCGAACTTTCCTCTCGATTTACGGTGAAGAATGAAGAAAGAATAAAACAGAAGTCTCGTACTTATCACCACCGTTCTCGCGCTCGGGGGGTAGAATTCTCGCGCCCGAGCGCGAGACATTCTGTCCCCGAGTGTCAAGTGTACCGCGCTCGGGCGGTCAAAAATTACCGCTCGTACGCGGCATGTTCTGTCCGCGAACATGTTTCTACACATCCTGGCGCTCGGGCGGTCAAATATTACCGCTCGGGCGCGGGGTGTTCTGCCCGAATACTCATTTCAGATACCCTGGCGCTCGGGCGGTAATTTTCTACCGCTCGGGCGCCACATGTTCTGTACATAATGTTTGATTTTGTACGTTTTGGCGTCCGGCCTTTCAAATCAAATTCATACAATATCAATTCATATACAATATTTGTTTCTCAATTCCATTGTCATGATATACATCAATTACATAATCACATGACAATTTCATTAATTATCGATAATCACATAGGATTTACGATAATACGATACACGGTCCTTACATTTCTTCCCCTCTTAAAAGATTTCGTCCTCGAAATCTCAAACATCAATATATACATAACATTGGTAAACATACATATGTCACCAGTTATAGTACATATCAAAACTAAAATCAGAATAAGGATCAGAATACATCGAATACAATGGAACAGATGTCATAGAATCAAACAAATGCGGATACGAATCTCGCATCTTGCTCTCTAATTCCCACGTTGATTCTTCAACACCATGTCGTGTCCATTGCACTCGTACCAGAGGAATCGATTTATTTCTCAATATCTTTTCCTTTCGATCCATAATGCGAACAGGTTGCTCAATATAGGAAAGAGAAGGATCAAGTTCAACCTCATCAGGCGCAATCACATGTGATGGATCAGGTTCATATTTCCTCAACATAGAATCATGAAACACATCATGAATAGCAGATAAAGCTGGTGGCAATGCCAATCGATACGCAAGATCACCAACTCGATCCAGAATCTCGTATGGACCAACATATCGAGGAGATAACTTCCATCGCATGCCGAATCGAACAGTGCCTCTAAAGGGATATATTTTCAAAAACACTCTGTCACCTTTCTGGAATTCCAAGGGTCGTCTTCGTTTATTCGCATAACTCGTTTGACGATCCTGAGCAGCTTTCATCCGCTGCCGAATTAACTGAATCTTATCGTTCATTTCCTGTATCATTTCAGGTCCAGTCAATTGTCTCTCACCAATCTCATCCCAGAATAACGGTGATCTACATCGTCTCCCCTATAGAGCTTCAAACGGTGCCATACCGATACTCGTCTGAAAGCTATTATTATATGAAAATTCAACCAATGGTAAGGCATCTTGCCATCCCATTCTGAAATCCATCACAATCGCACGTAACATATCCTCTAGAGTCTGAATCGTACGCTCATTTTGGCCATCAGTTTGAGGGTGATAAGCAGTACTCATAGCCAAACGCGTACCCATCGCTTCCTGAAAACTACCCAAGAATTTAGAAGCAAACCTGGGATCACGATCAGATACAATTGAGACTGGCACCCCGTGCAGTCTCACAACATTCTCAATGTATAAACGGGCCATTCTCTTATAAGGATAAGTCCGTTCATACGGAATAAAATGTGCAGATTTTGAAAGCCGATCAATAATGACCAAATAGCATCACAGCCCTTGGGCGAGCGAGGTAACTGAGTCACAAAATCCATAGCGATATGTTCCCAATTCCATTTCGGGATTTCAAGACTATGGAGCAATCCTCCAGGTTTCATTCTCTCGGCTTTCACTTGCTGGCAGACAAGACATTTTGAAATAAACTCAGCAATGTCCTTCTCCATACGTCTCCACCAGAATTGAGGTCTCAATGTCAAATACATCTTCCGACCTCCAGGGTGAATACTGTATTTGCTACAATGTGCTTCTCGAAGAAGAGCGGATTTCAAATCAGAATCATCAAAAACTACCAGCCGACCATTAAGTCGTAAAGAACCTTCAGAAGAAATCTGGAATCCAGACTGATGTCCAGCAGATACAAGTTCTTTCGACTTTTGGATCTGAGCATCGCTTCGTTGGGCCTTTCGTATTTTTGATATCAGATTCGGCTCAATTTGCAATGCTGAGACAGTGACAGAATTCCAATTCGAGTGAAAAGTCCAACAAGAAGTACATATATCCTCATGTACCTTGGCGACACAAATAGAAGCTAGAACAGAATCATGAACTTTACGGCTCAGGGCATCCGCAGTAACATTCACCGATCCAGGGTGATATTGAATCTCACAATCAAAATCTTTCAGGAGATCCATCCACCGGCGTTGCCTCATATTCAAATCAGATTGAGAAAAGAGATACTTCAGACTCTTATGGTCCGAATAGATAACAAACTTTTCTCCGTACAAATAATGGTGCCAAATCTTCAGAGCAAATACAATGGCGGTCAATTCGAGATCATGAACAGGATAACGTGTTTCATGAGATTTCAATTGACGAGACGCATAAGCAACCACTTTGCCATGTTGCATCAGAACACAGCCCAAACCCTTACCAGACGCATCTGTACACACCACAAATCCTCCGGTACCTGAAGGAATAGTAAGCACAGGTGCTGTGGTCAATCTCGTCTTCAATTCAAGAAAACTAGCTTCACATTCATCTGACCAAATGAATCTCTGATTCTTCTGTGTCAGTTGAGTAATAGGTTTAGCTATCTTCGAAAATCCTTCAATAAAACGACGATAATAACCACCTAAACCCATGAAGCTACGGATCTCAGGAACATTCGTAGGTCTCGGCCAATTCAATACAGTTTCGACCTTCGTAGGATCAACAGAGATGCCATGTCTCGAAATGACGTGGCCCAGAAATACCACTTTGTCCATCCAGAATTCGCATTTGGACAATTTGGCATACAAATGACTAGTACGAAGAGTTTGAAGTACCAGTCTCAAATGTTCAGCATGCTCCTTTTTCGATTTCGAATACACAAGAATATCATCAATGAAAACAATAACGAATCGGTCTAGATAATCACGGAAGACACGATTCATTAAATCCATAAAGATAGCAGGAGCATTCGTAAGACCGAAAGGCATAACCAGGAATTCATAGTGGCCATACCTCGTACGAAAAGCAGTTTTGGGCACTTCTTCGTCTCGAACTCGTACTTGATGATACCCAGAACGAAGATCAATCTTCGAGTATACAGAAGTACCTTGAAGCTGATCAAACAAGTCATCAATACGTGGAAGTGGGTACTTGTTCTTCACAGTAGCCCGATTCAGCTGCCTATAGTCGATACACATTCGCATCGTACCATCTTTCTTTCGAACAAATAAAACTGGAGCTCCCCAAGGTGATACACTCGGTCGAATATATCCCTTATCGAGAAGATCCTGTAATTGTTCTTTCAATTCTTTCAGTTCCAATGGTGCCATGCGATAGGGAGCTTTAGATATGGGAGCAGTCCCCGGCACCAGATCAATACTAAACTCAACTTCTCGATGAGGAGGAAAATCAGGAATCTCATCGGGAAATACATCCGGGAATTCTTTTGCAACAGGAATCTCAGATAAGGAAGATTCCTTCTTCGAAATATCAATAGCGTAGATAAGATAACCTTCATCTCCGCTAGTCAACAATCGAGACATTTCCAAGGAAGATACCAATGGAATTTTGGCTTGGGAACCCTTGCCATAAAAATTCCACTTGGGTCCATCAATCGGTCGAAATCGAACCACTCCATGACAACAATCAACAGTAGTTCGATTTGTCGTCAAGATATCCATGCCAACAATACAATCAGAGTCGTGCATTGGGAGGACAATCAAATTCAGAAATACCACATTATCCTCGTATATCAATACACAGTTATGCACAACTTTCTCAGACAAAATAATCTTCCCTGCTGGCGTGGCTATCGACAAAGTATCATATAACGAGTTACACTCAATATCGTGAGATGCAACAAATGCATGAGATATGAATGAATGAGATGCTCCTGTATCAAATAAAACACGTGCAGGATAATCGCAAAGCGTGCAAATACCTGCAATCACACCTCCAGGAGCTTCTCTCGCCTGATCCTCAGTCATGGCATACACTCTCACTTGAGGAGGAACTTGGGAACTCTGACCACCCGGTCCTCGATATCGTGGGACACTCGACTGCTGAAAAGAAGGAACAGGAACAGCAGGTCTCATCGTAATAGGGCCACCTCTAAATCCTGGCTGGGGTTGAGCAGAAGTCGTACCCCTGTTCGGACATACACAAGAGAAATGGCCTTCCTGCCCATATTGATAACAAGTACCAAACATACCTCGACACTGCTCGATAGTATGTTTGCCTCCACAATGGCTACAATAAGGAGCAATCACAGGACTCACTCTCTGTGATCCACTCGAACTCGAAGAAGACGAAGACGCAGAGCCAGTCTTCTTGAACTTCTTACCTCTCGGTCGCAAAGTAGGCTGCTGAGCTGACACCGGTGGTGGAGGAGTATACTGTGGCCCTCCCCGCCTAAGTCCAGCCTCGGCTGCCTTAGCTCGTTCAACTGCCTCTGCGTAGCTGGTAGGCAATCCAGAAACAACATATGTGTACAAAGCAGGATGTAAACCATTTACAAACCTGTTATATTTTGCCCTCGCATTCCCAGCTACGTGAGGTGCATACTTCAGTAAAGTAGAAAACTTCGAAGCATACTCTGCAACAGACATCGTTCCCTGCTGCAGATTATTAAACTCATTCTCCTGAGCGGTATAATAAGAAGGAGGGGAATACTGCTCCAAAAACTGGGCCTTGAAGACATCACATGTGACTTCAGTCCCGGCCTTTTTCAATCCAATCTTAGCGGCTTCCCACCAGGATTTAGCTCGGTCCTTCAACTGATAAAGAGCAAGTTTCAGTCTCCGAGCCTTGGAATATTCAACAATATTAAACAAATGCTCGATATCCTTCAGCCATGCCTCAGCTCTTTCAGCACTCTCAGTACCAAAGAACTTCGGTGGTTTCAGATCCTGAAATCGAGCCATCACAACATCCATGGACAATCCTTCAAATTGCCCAACAATCCTCTCAGTACTGCTACTCGCAGTCTCATTAGTGTGATCCATCTACAAATCAAAAGATGAATATCACAATTTCATATCAATTCATAATCTCATCGTCTCATATCATCAATCTCATCAGATACTTACTCAAATCAAATCACATAAGAGCAAGTAATACAATTAAGTTAAACACATACGCACAATTCATTTGTGCCTATTTAAGTGTACACAAGACTTAATAGAGCATTCCCAGCTATGCTCTGATACCATACTGTGTGGGGCCCTTAGCTCCTAATCGTTATTATAACACAATTTGATTAGGGTTAATTAAGTAATCACAGCGGAAAACGGGTTTAAAATTTCTTTTACGACGAGCCCAAAACATCTCTTCTAGATTTATAATACTAAAAATAGTATTTAATCTCAAATCATAAAACATGCCCACACGAAATCAAAACCAATCATATACAAACAACTCATATCCTCGGGACATGTCCCGGTATATAGATACATATACATATATACTGGGAACAAGACATAAACATAAAACCTCAGCCCAAGCTGTGGCTCCCTCCAGAAGTACCCTCTCTGGTCTCCTGATGTCCTGGAGTACCTGCCATTGTCCACACACAAAGACAACAACAGCCCCCTTTGGGGGTGAGCAAAGCTCCGTATGGAACAACCAATCATATATACCACAGATATCTAAACAATGATATATGGTATGCAATGCATGTATGTTGTGGAGGTATCAGGTCATATGTCCATCCACTGAGCACATGTTAGAATCAATCGAATCGCTATCAAATCAAATCAATGCTCGAGCTGGCACACCGGCCGATATGGGAATACACATATGATAGCGTCGACGAAGCGCCATCAATCCCACATCTCATATCCAATCATATGGGGCCACAAATGTCTATGTTTTACGGGTCATATAATACCAACATAGCAATTGTGTTCACAAACCCCGGAATCCAATCCAATCATATCAAGGTATCCAAGGATCATAGCTCAACGTGCATGTCATGTATCGATGTATGCATAAAATGATGTGTGTTAACAAAACATTTATTTTATACATCGATACTCCAATCTCAATGTCATGTATGCCACATCAAATCATCAAATAGGCACATAGACACGTATTCCAATCCAATCCAATCAATCCAATCATATATCATATAATACAGATACCTGTCGTATGTTACCCGGTCGCAACATACCTCAATTCTTCGTTTCCAGTTGATGTAGCTTTAGATTGCAGTATAATAATCTATCTACATCAATAACATATTCATTTCAATCAATAACATATTCCAAAATCATTAATTTGAGTTTCAAATATCATTTGAAACTTCAAAAATTCATATCAAATTCAAATCATATCATAATTCAATTCCGACTTCGAATATACGTTTATTGTCGGTTATTCTACTACATATCAAAATTAAACTTTAAATACATGCTATTCCAGCACTTTGATATTTAAAGCTGCTGGAACTAGAAGAAAATTACCTCAGTCAGAAGCCCTCGACGCGACGATCACAAATATATAATTTGTTTCGCGTTTAGACAGCGTTTCGAAGTCGATTTGGACGGAAGAATTTCGAAATCTCGAACTTTCCTCTCGATTTACGGTGAAGAATGAAGAAAGAATAAAACAGAAGTCTCGTACTTATCACCACCGTTCTCGCGCTCGGGCGGTAGAATTCTCGCGCCCGAGCGCGAGACATTCTGTCCCCGAGTGTCAAGTGTACCGCGCTCGGGCGGTAAAAAATTACCGCTCGGGCGCGACATGTTCTGTCCGCGAACATGTTTCTACACATCCTGGCGCTCGGGCGGTCAAATATTACCGCTCGGGCGCGGGGTGTTCTGCCCGAATACTCATTTCAGATACCCTGGCGCTCGGGCGGTAATTTTCTACCGCTCGGGCGCCACATGTTCTGTACATAATGTTTGATTTTGTACGTTTTGGCGTCCGGCCTTTCAAATCAAATTCATACAACATCAATTCATATACAATATTTGTTTCCCAATTCTATTGTCATGATATACATCAAATACATAATCACATGACAATTCCATTAATTATCGATAATCACATAGGATTTACGATAATACGATACACGGTCCTTACAATTAACCTTGGCAATATTATTTTTTTAAATAAATATTATAAACTTTTTACATTTTCTAAAAATATATATAATGGTTTGGAAAAAAAACATCATATTTATTTGTTTATTTATTATTTATTTAATTTCGTAAACATGAAGGAAAAAACCATACATGCAGGCGACAAGTTTATTGCCATACTATCATTGGTTGAGGCACAAGAGTTAAGTCAAATATCATGTTACTCGAACTCGATTCAATTTAAATTTTGTAGGCTCGAATTTGATCAAGTAATCCAATTCATGTTCGAGCTAACTCGACTATCATAAGTATATGCGTTAATACGACGAAAGTATAAACAAAATTAAAAGCTTGCATTTTTAAATCTTATTATTACATGCATGCAAGAAGTTAAACTTGGAGAAAACAAGGGTCGTAACCTTATCATTGTACATATAACACACACTTACTCTTCGATATCATACATCATCATCGGTGATGAAATCGCAACGAGACCACACTTCCGCGTTAACATTTTCTCTATCTTCTTCTTCTCCGTTAACATCAAATCCGGCTTGGAAATCGAAGCTCTCAACAGCACACGATGGCAGCTCCCACCTGGCCGCAGCACTTTTTTTGCTCACGGAAAATGCGTTGATACAGCTCCTTTCCACACACTTTCGACAGCTTGGAGAGACAGATCTGGGCGGGAGCCGGGAGGGTTCGATCTCGAGTTCGGGTCGGGTGGGAAGGCGAATTCATCGAGATCTAAAAACGATGGCGCCTCCGCTGTGCTGTGGGTTGGGCGTAAGGCAGGGATGTGAGGGAAAGGGTGGCGGAAGTGGTATTTTATGGTGGGTCCCGGGCTCCCGGCGCCAGGGTGGGGGGCTTGGCAGCTGCGGTCGCATGTACCGAGAAGGAAATGAGGGCTGCAGTTAATTAAGGTGAAAAATAGGGAGCTTTGCCATATTAGGGTTTCCAGGATTGGATTATTGACTTGAAAAACTTTGGAGGACAACGGTGGTTTTGTTCATGTTAACCACATTGTAGTGCTTTTATCAGCTTAGTACACATGTTAAAGTGGATAAATCATGATCATTCATTCAACCATAATATATGGATGAGTTGTTACGATGCATTACTTAACACACGTGTCATGTGTTGAGTGGATGAGGTCATTACCCATATAAGTAGCATTTACCGAGCTGGCAAGATTAGTGAATGTGTTATAGTTTATGGGTTATTTAATGAATCATAGGTTTACTTAACTGGTAATAGCTTTGTTTGGAAACCTTTCATGTTGTGCAATAATAAGTATTAATCTTAATTAATTTCGTATAATTTCGTTAATTTGCAGTTTAATTACTGAAATATGAAACTTTACATAAAATCTGGTTTAATTACATAAATAAATAATTAAATCGTTTCGTGGCTTTTTTAAAGAGAACCATTGTTTTTTAACACAAAAAACTACTTCACATGCACTTGTATATGTTTACTGAATTTTGAAGGGGTAAAGTCCCTTAACCAATTGTAGGATCTCTATAGTACCTTTGCCTTTGCCGTTTTTACAAAAAAAAATTACAATTAATGATAATAATTTGACTTCAATCTTTTAAATCTTCTAACAATTCAAGTGTCACATGTTTATCACTCTCCTAGCAAATATTAAATATAGTTTAAATCTATCCTTTAAAATATTTTTGTCTATATATGCATAATAGTTGCACGAAGCTAGTTACTTTGAATCCAACATGTGATGTGGTTCTCCAAATCAGTATTCTAAAAAGCGTCCCATATGACCGTTTAGGTGGTGGCCCACCATCCCAATTTTTAGAAAAACAACGTCTTTGAACGCTGTTAAAAAAATTGACTACCTAGGCGCTTCAAAATCCGTCTAGGCAGCCGCCTAATTTAATAAATAAATTTTCAATCTTTTTATTTTTTTTTAAAATATTGTTCGACGTATTTTTAATCAATTTGTATCAAATAAATATAAGAAATATATAATTGATTTTGAGTTTGAATTCGATATTGAGGAATTAGATATCGAAGAATAAATGGAGAAATATAGAGATAAACAAGAAGAATTAGATATTTAGATAAAAAAAAACCGCATATGCGCTAGGAAGTGGGTGGTTATATGTCTACTATTTTTTAGATCATTGCTTAAAAAAATATTTTTTAAATGTTATTAATCTATTCAATAGAGTTTTTCTTGGTGCGGGCTAAGTGTTTAGACCCTAGGAAGTAAGTGACCATCCAATCGCTTTTTAGAACAATACTGCTTCAAACAATATTTTAAAATGTAATTAATCTATTCATTAAAAGTATTTCTTTTAATAACAAAATTAGTTACTCGACGAGTCTTTTAATTTTTTTAATAACGAGTCTTTTAGTCATTAAGATAATTATATAGTAAGGAGCACAAGTGATTAATTATATATCACGAAATATAAATAGATAACCAGTGGACTTTTAAAACTAAATTTATGACTTTTAAAACTAAATTTATGCTTACCCGGGAGAGTGAATCTCATGTGAGACCGTCTCACGGGTTATAATCGGTGAGACGGGTCAACCCTACCCATATTCACAATAAAATGTAATACTCTTAGCATAAAAAGTAATATTTTTTCATGGGTGATCCAAATAAAATATCCGTCTCACAAATGCGACCCGTGAGACCGTCTCACACAAGTTTTTGCCTACCCGGGATATCCCAAATTTTTTTATACAAGCTAGGTTCATGCCAAATATAGTATACCCGGGGTATCCCAAATTTCTTCTTTTGAAAAATCGCTTTTGGTGCCTAGAGTAAATTTAATTGTGCCAAGTTTAAATCATTGGATTATATATGATCCAAGTGAATTTTATGTGAAAAGCATATCAATAATTAAGACAATACACCACTTGGCTCGTATATGATCAGATGATGCAAGATGCATGATATTAAAACAATAAATCAATATATTTAGATAAGATAATGATACATGACATTAATCATTTGTAATACTTGATCCAAGAATTGAATCAAATAATGATGAGTAACCATTCAATGTCTTATCGTCCACACCAAGTGACGGCTAAGGTCATCTCCAACCACAAAATATATTTTGGTGTAAATTTTAAATTAAAATAGTGCGATTTTTGCAACAAATACAAGATACATCTCCAACCCACTTATTTCAAATCTCATCCTAAAAAATATTCTCAAAATATTCTTAATTATTAATAATTAACATAAATAAATAAATATTAAAAAAATTAATAATTAAATATTTACTTATAAAATTAATAATTAATTATAATTAATTTTTTATGCTAAATGTAAAATTATTAAATTAATAAAACAAATATTAATTTATTATTTGTATATTATTAATAATTATTAAAACAAATAAATTTATAAATAAATAAAAAATTATGGCACCAAAAAATCCCTGCGCCAAATTTGGTGCAAAAAAGATAGGCCCCCATTGGAGCATTAAACCTTGCACCAAAATGATTTCTCACGTCATTTTGGTGCAAGGTTGGAGAAACCCTAAGAACATCTCCAAGGCTGAACACCATTTTGGTGGAGCTTTTATTGCTCGGTGAAATAGCGCAACCTCCTACCTCTGCGCCAAATTTGGCGCTGGGGTCATTTTTTTTTAAAAAAAAAAATGTATTTGTATTTATTATAATATTTGTATTAAAAATTATAAATATTATTTAAATAATAATATAATATTTTATTTTATTTTTCTAATAATGAGATATTTAATCAAAATTTTAAAAAAATAATTGTTGATTTTTAAAATATTTATTTATTTATGTTATTTATTAATATATAAAAACTATTTTGATTTAATGATTTTTAATTAATATAATTTAATAAAAATACAAAAAAAATTGAAGTAAAATAAAATAATATTTCGAGAATATTATTTTTGGTGTAAAATTTGAAGTAAATGGGTTGAAGATTGATGTTGTATTTGGTGTAGAAATCGCACTATTTTAATGTAAAATTTACATCAAATAGATTTTGTGATTGGAAATGGCCTAAGAGTTATATTGCACACAATATGGTGGATTCACTTCCATTCAAGCCACCCTTACTCGAAGAAAGAAAAGTTAAAATATAATAGTGAGGCTCAAATTTCACAGTACGATAGACCAAATCATTTTATTAAATTTCTATTAATACACGTATAAAAATTTAAAATTTGTTAAAATAAATAATAACCTATGACGATGTGAAGTATAATAATGTATTAATGTTAAACGAACAAAATTATATTTTTCTGAAAAAAAATTATTACAGAATATTGCCCCAAACTTGAGACCTAAAAATGGACTACAGTTGAATGTATTTGGGAGAATAGATATGCTAAATAAATTTAGTCCAGTAAAATAATTTCACGTAGGCTTGACCATGACTTAAAATTCATGCCAAATTTAAAACTCATGTTTTTTGTTGTTGTTTGTAATGGTTAAGAATTTGTTATAATTAAGTCATAAGTTCGAAATTAATTTTTAGGGTTTTAATGTAAGATAAGTTGTCATGGTAGGATAATTTAAAATTTTAAAATTAATATAGTATTTATTTATTATAGTAGGTATTAGTATTATTTTTCATTTTACTATCTTAATTTTAGTATGTGAAAATTAAGAAATATCAATTTGGATATTAATTGTATTATATTTAAAATTAAAGTATACATGTATTAAAATTTGAAAAATTAATTCTATTATTTTAAACATTAAAGTGTACATGTATTAAATTTTGAAAAATAAAATATCCAGTGTTTTTGTTAATGTTATTATTATTATTTTATTTTTAATATTATCATAATTATTTTTCAAAAAATTAATTATTACATTTATATGAATTAAATCAAAATTATAATATAAAATCATCTTTTTATTTATTTTTCATAATTAACTTTTATATATGAAATACATGATGGAATTTGTTAACCAACCATTATAAATATTTTTGGAACATATAATTAAGTCCATGAATTTAAAAATATCGTTTAAATATTTCTCAAATAGTATTTAAATTAGAAATTTAAAACATATACCTCGATAATTAGAAAGTAATTGTGGATGATTTGATTCACTAATGACCATACCTTCTATTTTTCATCAAATTTCTCGAGGGGAAAAAGAATGATTTATAAGAAAAATATTATTCAGTTGCGTGTAATTTTAAAAAATAATTCATAATATTAAATTTTGTACAAAAAATATGGGATTCATGCAAATCAGCAGAAAATAATATTTTCGTGGTCAATGAATAATAAATCGATCAGACATATCAAATGGAAACAAGTTTTAATTGGCTGGTTAAAATTGTTTCAAAGCCTCAAATATTAGTGTCCGCGGCAAAATATATTTTTTATCTGCACTATATTATTAAGTATGAGATCATTATAATAACTATTTTAAAGAACACTAAAATATTTAATTTCATAATTATCCTTCTTATCATACTAAAAATCTTCTGAAGTCACTCCATAATTTACATAAAAAAATTCTAAACATATCATTTAAATCGAACAACTCATTTAAATTAAAAACAACTGCATGTTACTTTTTTAATATTATTTAATCTAATTAAAAATAATAATAACACAACACCACGTCTGTACAACTTTTATTAGTTTTAAAAAATTATATGTCTCGTTAGTGTCCTATAATTTATAAATTTTTTATGTCCCGCCTCTTAAGGCTCGCAGCCCCGTCTGTTAAATTTTTTTATTTTTTTATAATACTTTGATAACACAATAAAAATGTTCATATGAGACCATCTCATGGATCTTAATATGTGAAACGGGTCAACCCTATCGATATTCACAATAAAAAGTAATATTTTAATATAAAAAATAATATTTTTTGATGAATAACTTAAATAATAGATCTGTCTCACAAATATCACAAATATAACCTTTGAGAATATTTCACACCATTTTTTCCCGAAAATGTTTGATAAAGCAAAAATAAAAGAAGTGTATTCTGAAAAAAATAAAAATAAAATAAAAAACCTAAATTGAGGTGCTCGAGCAAACTGCAAACCCGACTGTGTGCCAGCAGCTTCGTTTCTACTCTGCACGGGGAAGAATCCCAGGCAACGTGCGCTGTGTTCTCCGTCGAATATCGTTCGATTGAGAGGTGAGTGATTCGAACCCGATTATGCTTCGTATTGGTCATGTTGATTTTGGTTTTATGGGACGATTTTCTCTTTGAATCTTTTAGGTAATTGTGACGGCTTTTTTAATTGATTGTATCACTTGTTTTCTGTTTGGTTCAGGTTTTCAATTTTATTGAGTTTCTGTGATTTGGAAATTTTATTGCAAAAAGGGTTTTTCTTATATCTTGTCGCCATGTCTGTCACGGCGGGGGTCAGCGATACTGTTATTACAATTAGGGACAAACTTAGGGGGAAAATTGGGCAGACTAAAGTGAAAAGATACTGGCCTGGAAAAGCTCCGGAGTGGGCAGATGACAATGATGAAGAGGGGGATATTCGAACGGGAAAGGCTGCTGCCCTTGAGAGGGCTTTTCCGAGTCATGAGGGTGCAGATATCGTGCGAAAGGATGATCCTAGGTTGCGGCGGTTGGCTGAGAGTAGGTTTGATAATCGTGATGAAGTGAGGGAAGATCATAGGCGGATAAGGCAGGCAGAGATTGTTTCAACAGCAGAGGAGGAGAACAGGAGGCAAGAACGATTGGATATGGAGGAGGATGATGAGGATGCGTTGGAGGAGAGGAGGAGGAGGATTAGGGAGAAGCTGTTGTTGAGGCAACAAGAGGAGGCAGCCCTTATGCCGGAGGAGGAAGAGGAAGAAGTGGAGGAAGAGGAGGAGGAGGAGTCTGAATACGAGACGGATTCGGAAGAGGAGATGATGGGTATTGCTATGGTAAAGCCTGTCTTTGTCCCAAAATCTGAAAGGGATACGATTGTGGAGCGTGAGAGGCTCGAGGCTGAAGAACGGGCGCTAGAGGAAGCGGTGAAGAAGAGGATAGACGAGAGGAAAAGGGAAACAAAGGAGATTGTGATAGAGAAAATCAGGGAGGATCAGGAGATTCAGAGGAATATTGATTTAGAAGCCAATATTGCTGATGTGGATACTGATGATGATGTCAATGAGGCAGAAGAATATGAGGCTTGGAAAGCTAGAGAGATTGCGAGAATAAAGAGGGACAGGGACATTAGAGAGGCAATGTTGAAGGAGAAGGAGGAGATTGAAAAGGTGAGAAACATGACAGAGGAGGAGAGGAGAGAGTGGGAGAGAAAGAATCCAAAACCTTCTGCAGCGCCAAAACAAAAATGGAGGTTCATGCAGAAATACTACCACAAAGGTGCATTCTTCCAAGCAGACCCTGACGATACTGGTGGAACTAGTGGCGCCAGCGATATTTATTCCCGTGATTTCTCTGCTCCAACTGGAGAGGACAAGATGAACAAGACCATATTGCCTAAAGTCATGCAGGTTAAGCACTTTGGTCGCAGTGGAAGGACGAAATGGTCTCATCTTGTGAATGAGGACACTACTGATTGGAATAATCCGTAAGTACTTATTCTTGCACGAGCATGCCATTTGGTTTTGAATGTTCTCAAATTTTTTGTTTGATGATTGTGATATTTTAACAGCATTCAGGATTAGGCGATTAGCTTTCATGGGTTGTTGGAGTCACAATTGACTTCCTTACAATTCATGAAATATACTCTAGAACATACAGTTTTTATAATATCGTATTAACTATAATTGACATATCAAGTTGTTATAGACTAAAGTCTAAGATTCGGGCATTGCTAATGCAAACAAGGCATTAAAATTTATTTTAGTACATATATGACTTGAAATAAGAATGTGACTTCATTAATTTGAGTGCCTGTTCGTACTCAACTGTCAAAGATTCAGTTCGATGTGGAGATGCATGGAAAACTTGTGTGATTCTTTGTTGACCATCGGACTCCTTTTTGGATTAGTTCTGTTAGTGACAAGAGGTCTTTTCAAATTGGGTACAAAACGAACTTGAGCTCTGCAAATCATAAATGTGTTTACAGAAGGCTCTGTCAGTGCTTTGGAAATCAAATGGCAGTTTATGTTCTCGATATCAAGGTTTGATTGTTGCGGATCTTTGCAACGTACTATAAGTCTTTCAAATCATGGAAAGTTGTTGAATCTGTGCCATTGCAAATAGAATTTGCCAACTAGTAAGAAACTTTGTTATTTTTGGAATTCATTGTGTGGGTTTGCTTGCTGAAAACTAGTCAGTAGTTCCGAAACAAGCAGTAAATATGAGCTGATGCTTTCTGAAAACTAGGTGGACCTACAATGACGCTCTTCGGACCAAGTATAATCAAAAAATGGCTGGAATGAACGCACCGATAGCAAAACCTAAAGGAAGCAAGAAACTGAAGGATTGGGAGACACGATGAGCTCTCCAAGTTTTGAGCATTTCCAGGGAAAGAAACCAGCGGTGTCTTTGATATTTAGACTCCTTTGCAAGTAACTTCATTTGATAAATCTTAGTTCATCAACAATTTGAATTATTTATACTTCGTCTGTGATGCTCTTGGAAAGAGTTGTGTGTTAGCTTATGAAATCATCATGAAAATTTGCTGCAGATCTCGCTATTTCCCCTTTGAGCCATTTAACATTATGTTACTATAATAATTCATAATGGATTTATGTTTTGATGAGTTCCCTAAGGCAGGTAGATCTAATGGCCACCATTGGCCCGAATTTTTCTTTTTCATGTGGGGTTAAGTACCAACTTCACGCGTTTGAGTCAATCATAACCATTGGATCGGGATGTGGTAGAATGAGGTTATTGTTTACTTTCTCAATCAACCTTCCGCGAGAATTAGGGGAAAAAGATGTATTAAAAAATGTTACAAAAGAGATTATAATCCATCTACATTTAATTAAATGTTTTAGAAAAATCTATTCTCCTACATTTATAGTTTATCTATAATTATAATATCTTAATCTATAATTATAATATCTTAATCTATATTTTTGAAATTTTAATTTATAATTTTAAATTTTAATCTATATTTTTTAAAGGTTTTAATGATAATCTCATCCTAAATAAAAATGTATTCTAAAATAAATATTTGTAAATGTTTATTTTTAATATAATTTTAGATATTTTACACTAATATTATTTAATACCAAATATATTTTAATATGAAATCTGTCAAAGGACGCTAGTGTCTTTTTTAAAATTTCAAAGCTACAATTATCCAATCAAAGTGAATTGGTATTTATATATTTAAAAGAAACTAGGTATGGGTACCTCAATTCTTGAGGTTTCCTACACAGATTAATAGATTAATATATGAGTATTTATATTGTTTTTATAGAATAATTAATTATGTGTTTATATTTGTACAAGTTTTATTTAACAATGTAATTTTAAAAACTATATGTATTATGAGTACATGATCAATTTTTTACTTTCCGTTATAACAATATTCATACATTTAGAATTTCAAATCGGGCTAACAAAATAAAAAAATTTGGAAAACAAGGAATTTAAACGAATCAAATATTGAATATGACATTTGCTCTTGCTTACCGATTAATTTGAATGCGTAAATTGTTGGACATAATCACTAAAACTTCTAAAAGAATAAAATCCAACACGGAAATAATAGAACTAATTAAACCAACCGAAATTAAAATATATCAAAACAACTCTACTATCAAAATGCAGTTTGTCCAATCTACATGGTTTTAAAAAAAAAACACATAAATGAAACCAAACTGATCAATTTTTTTGAAACAAGTACATAATGTACCAGAAAGCAATCAAATTGATATCAAATAAACATAGATATCGTTTACTTAATTCACAAGGAATTCACAACTACTGCAAACCAAGGAATCATGTTTAGAAATCAAGAAAGAAACATTAAACCTTGGGACCTAAAGAAGCCTGAGTGAACTAAACAAACATTTAAACATAACAAAGTGATATAGTGATGCTGCTTATGAGTAGATGCGTACAAGTAGATATAAAATCTCGATAGGGGATAAAACAGTGGACTGAATGCAAATATTTCATTTAAATAGTGGATTAAATAGCACCTCATTTTATGTACATCAATAAAACTTAAAAATACTGACCAACCAAAAACGAAGCAATTCTAAGGAATAAGGACAACAAAAGGGAAACATGGCAAGATATCAGAAACCCAAAGCAAGGGCAAGGTATAAGCAAACAGAAGAATGTTAAAGCGAGCAAAAAAAAAAAAAAAAAAACCGAGGCAAAAACAATTTTCGTTAAATTGAGTAATGCATCAAGAAATTCAATTTTTTGTTTCAATGACTGACTGTTGATACAAAATGAGCTTGTATATGAGAACGAGTGCAAACGAAGGAAAAAAATAGATACTTCACTTCCTGGAAACTATCCATTAAACATCTAGTATAATTCGGTAAAGAGAGTATTTTCAGAAAAATGAGTTTTTTCAAGATTTTATTCAACTGTGCCATCAACTTCACAAGGCCTTTTCCTATAAATAATGTCACTGCTAACAAAAAATTGTCAAAGAAAGAACACTGAAGATCACAAACGTTTTAGAAGAAGGAATAATGTGTGTGAGCTCCGCCACTGGGGAAACTTTCATTGTGATTTTCTTGATTTTTTTCATAGCCCCAGATCCAGTTACAAAACTTAAATAAATTTGCCTTGATTGTTCTTCTCCTCAAATACAACTGTGGTGCCTCCCAATAACATCCTGTGAAAAAGTAGCTGCCATCACCACCAGCTTGAAATGAGACACTCTCATCAAGAAAAAGGTCTCTTGTGTATTTTGACCATAAGGTTCAATAATTCAGAAAGTATTAGTGATATTAATGTCTGAAAAAAGTGCCTAAAAAACAACACACCAGGTCACGATGTTCAAATATTCTTATTGGATCAACTTGTTTCATGAATCGCCCTTAAAAATAGAGATTAGAGATGTTACATAAAATATTTGAGACCACGTAAATATCTAGGCTTCACAATTCTTGGGAACTGTTGTTTTCACTACAATGATGAAGAAGAATCTATTCAGCTTTCTTGAAGAAAATTTAACGAAGCCATCAGTACCAAGGACTTGAAAACATGGACTCAGATGTCAAAATGTAAAGAGAAAACCAGAGAAGGATGTCAGAGTACTTGGACCATACTCGGTTATATTCATGGTGGACACTAAATTGGAAAATGGATTGCTACAGTCAAAGTCTGATATCCATTCTATGGGGAAAACGCTACCCGATCAGCTAAACACCAGAATATCAGTAGAAACTATATTTAAGTAATATTAAGTTCGTTTTACAATGTGAGAAATAATGGGTTCGACGGTTTTCCCTCATCAAGATTAATTCACTTCTTATAATAAGCTCATTCATTGAAATATACCTAAATACCACCACCACCACCACAGCTGCAATTTTAAATTTTAATAGCCAAATTTCAATAAGTATGAGGAGAAGCGCACAAGAATTCGTAAAGACCAGTTCACATATTAACTAACCACAATAACTAAAGAACAAAATAATCTTTAAGGTGAATAAGAACGGTCGGACAGAAAATATTTGAAAGAATTTACATGAATATGAAGATTGAGGAAAAAAAATTCTGGCTAAGGAAGGAGGGAGGGATAGTGAATAAATGAAAGCAAATATGGGGCGGCGCTCGTTCTTGCTCACATTTCTTGATGCTAATAGAACCCCGGGTACCAAAAACGTCAAGAGTTGCTTTTTCATTTTTCCTGTGACCATATTTGGCGGATAACACACCAAGCAAACTTTTTTTGTTGGGATTTGGTCGGTGAAATGGTGGGAAGCCGAAAAGAAAGACTCCAAAACAAAAGAAGACAAGAGGAAAACGGAGAGGGAAGAAGGAGACGAACCCTCACTGTAAACTACAGTTCGGTGTTGTGGTGGAGAGAACAGCCCATCCCACGTGCTATTGTCCCTCGTATTGTTGCGTTACCAGGCCAGCGGATTAAAATACAAATTTAATGACACCTGGTATGGCATAAAGTTGTTTACTTAGATGTATTCTTCGATGAAGTAAGAAATCCATCAAAGCCTTTCAATGCATTCCCAAGAATGTTGGTTTATTGCAAATAGTTTGGTCTCTAGTTCGTATACCTAAGAGCAACACCCACAATACTTGGATTGAAAAACAATGAAATAAATGCTCCCAAAAAAAAATTGAAAACGAGTACATAAACAGAGAAACCCCATCTAAACCTTAAATTTCATCCCAAAAAAAACCAACACACCTAGAACAAATAAAATTTCGGTAATTAATTCAAATTATTTCCAGCATTAACGCACCCCACCAAATTCGATATAAATAAACTGGATGATACAATTTGAAACTAACCATTTACTACTAAAAAATCATTCCATTTTTTCATAAAGTAAACATCTCTAAATATTTGACAAACCCATAATTGATAAAACTGAATCAAGATTAGCTTTTTTTTAAAGCAAGAAGATAAGTACCATCTAGGAAGAAACTTACCCCGAACAGCGACAAAAGCCGAGCGGTGGAGAGAAGAAAGCCGAAACCCCGAGCAGAAGCAGAAGGAGAGCGCAGCAGCAGTGGAGTGGAAAAAGCGGAAACCCCAAGCAGAAGCAGGAGAAAAGCAAACCCGAGAAGCAAAGAACGGAGTAGACACACTTTGTTGCCGGCTCTTCTCTGTTGCGGTGGAGAGAACCAAGGCTTCAAAACAAAGGAAGTAGAGGAAAACGAAGAGGGAAGAAGGAAACAAATCGACACTGTAACCTGTAACCTGTAACCCACAGGTGTGTGTTGTGGTGAGAAGAGCCCATCCCACGTGCTGATGGCCCTTGTATGTGATGTGGTGGAGGAACATGCTCATGACACGTGTAATGGGAGCAACTGGGAACTTGCAACAAACTGGCCAAAAACACATTATTCTCTCTTTTAGATATGTAGATATATATAATAATACTACTTTCCAGAAATCAAGATTATCGAGATTAATTTGTAAAGCACGACATTTGAAACGTGATGACACTTTCATGAAAAAAGCCCCCATATTCAATCTAAATTAGGGTTCCCTGTTTTTTTTTTTGGTGACAAGGATTAAATCAAATCCATGGTTTCCCCTCGAGACTCTCCAATGGAAGAAGGCAATCTTTCGTCCTCGTAAGTTGATCAATTTCCCTCTAAGAATCTAATCTAAATCCCCTCATTATTTTGTTCGAAATTGCGTTACTTTGCGTTGTTTAAGTTCAATTTCGGTTCAGTTTTAACATTATGTGATGACATTTTAAGATAATTTGCAGGCCGAAAAATATATACAAGGATCCAGATGATGGCCGGCAGCGGTTCTTGCTCGAGCTTGAATTCGTTCAATGTCTTGCTAATCCCACGTACATCCACTGTATGTGGCTTTTAGAGCTCCTTGTTCCGTTTTTCTTTTGAAAGCTGAAGAAAATGTTTTTTTACTTTGGAAACAGTTTAAACAGCCTATTTAGTGATGCTTTGTTTTAATCTATGTGACTATTTATCCAAGACCAAAATTGTTCTAATTTAGCTATACAAGACGATTTTGGCTATGAAGAATACTTGCTTTTATTGTTTTGATTTCATTGTTGACTTGTGATTTGTTGTTGGGAATCGATTAGGAAGGAAAAGGTGGAGGAAACTAGACCTGAGTATACCTCGACTTGAACTGTGAACTGAAACTAGCCTGTCTTTGAAAAATCGAAATGAAAATCATGAACTTGCGGTACAGTTCCTAGAAAGAGGAATCCACATTTGAAACCAAAACTGTGTTAACTGCAAAACCGATCTTGAATTCTTATGATCTCAGATATATATAGGAAATTTAACTTGTATAAAATGATTATTTGATTTGTATGATTTGAGTTCAAGCCTTGTATTTGTTTCAAAAAATGAAAATAGTTATAATATTTGTCCTATGATTATTGATTTGTATGATAAGTTCAAGCCTTGTTTTTGTTTCTTTTTGTTTGTAGTCCTTGTTTATATTTCTTTTTGTTCAGACTAACTGATTCAAAATCAATTTATTGTCTGGTAAGGGAAGAACTCTTTCAGCTATAAGTGTTTGATTTGTGCTCATACTTTGATGCAGATTTGGCTCAAAATCGGTATTTCGATGATGAAGCATTCATTGGGTACCTGAAATATCTTCAATATTGGCAAAGACCTGAGTACATAAAGTTTATTATGTAAAGTCTTCCAAGTTGAAGTACTGCATGTGCTTATGTTAACTTTCATCTTTCTTTATTGGTGCAAATTTTTCTTTTTGCATGATTACCATTGTGATATCATAACTTGTTATGTTCTCTGATGTAATAAGTTCGAATATCCTTTAGAATATTTGTATCTGACAATGATGCAACAGGTATCCGCATTGCCTCTTCTTTCTCGAGCTTCTCCAAAATCCTAACTTTCGAAATGCAATGGCTCATCCTGCAAACAAGGTTACTTTATCTTTTTTTAAATTCCTCATTATTTTCCTTAATAGCTTTTGCCTTTACAGATATATAATTAGAGTCTGTATGACTGTATAGATTGTTTTCTTGATGTATTTTGGTGCAATACTTTACACACACTACTAGTCCATTAAAATTTGAAACTTTTTATAGTCTTTTGGACCTTTTGGTTAATGAATTGCCCTTTCTTACCTAATGGCTTTTGTTTCGTTTGGAGCTTATAGGAACTGGCGCATAGGCAGCAGTTTCACTTTTGGAAGAATCATAGAAACAACCGGTTGAAGCACATCCTGCCAAAGTCACTGCCGGAACCTACAAGTGCACCGTCAGCAGTTCCTCCTCCAACATTGCCACCTACTACCATGATCACTGCTGCTCCTCCACCTCCTGTTCCTTCATCTGCTGCTAACCAAGTTCCTTCTTCAATGCAATATGGTGGTATTGGCTCAGGATCTGTTTTTGTAAAGAATGATCCAAGAAACAGTGGGATTGATAGAAGAAAGAGAAAGTAACTTATTGTCCTTTTCTTCTTTCTGCCATTAAATAAAATTATTATGACTTCCTGTTTCTTATTAAATTTAGTGGGGTTGTACATCTGTTCTGTTCGCGCTATTTCGGTTTTGTATGAATAAAAAACCGATGGTTGTGGGAACTTTTCAAACCGAACGGAGCAGAATTCATTCACAAAAGAGTAGTACTGAAATATGCAGTTTGATTTCAGTTTAAAGCAAAATCTTACTGTTATATTTTTTTTGGTATTTTTTCATGTTTTAAACTGAATCTTATTATTATTGTAAAGTTTATTTGTTTTTTTTTATATTTCTGTTTATTTTAAGTAAAAAATTCAACATTATTAGGGAAATTTTGACAGGTTCTCTTTAAAAAATGAGGTAATAAATATGTTGTATACAAAAATAAAAAATTCGTTTTTGGTTCGAGTCAGTTATTTTTTATGTGGGTTCGGTTCCATTTTGTCTTTTGAGCCAAAAAAAAAATTTATTTACGCATGATCAGTTTCGAATTTGCAAACTGTAACTTGAACTGAAAATTTGTCTTTTCTTGGTTTGGACAATCATTGTTTCAGATTGATTTCTTAGTTTTCTGTACGCCCCTAAAATTTAGAATTTTTATCATTTCAAGCAGGAAAGATGGGTGATTCCAATATTATTGGGAAGTAGAAATATCAGTGGCCATCAGACAATAATCAACGTATATCCATGTTCAAGAATTGAGTTCGCTACGCTGAGTATGATTGTTATCTAACTTTCTGTTCTTTCACTTTTTAATTTCTGGTTCGATTGTCTGTAGGATACATTTGTTGAAAAGAGATTTTCTCTTTGCTTAGAAGATACGACGTTGTAAAATATTCCCATTTTCTCCTAAAACAGATTTTACGATTGACTGATTTATCTTGAAGAATAAACTCGAGGCAACGGCTAATGGATGCTTTTGAATAGGATTCCCAACACAAACCTTTCTTTTTACTTGGCCTTACAAAGTGTGCTTTGAAACTGTACAGCACATGCATTGATATATTGTGTCCTATGAAAGATTATGAAGCTCCTTGTCTAGCTTGTCGGGTGTACTTTAATTGTGTTTAAAACAGTAAATGTGGATCGAAGGGTATTGGTTTCTCCAGATTTGTCTTTGTTAACCAACCTCTTGAAAAAGGTTGCATTTATTTCGCCCCATAATAATATCTTTATCTTGTGAACTGAATGTGAAATGAATGAATCACATCTTGAAATTGGAAGAAATCTTTATATATTTGGAATAAGCTGATGTTAAGGATTGTGTGTGCTAATCTATATGAGATGATTCGTAGGCAATCTTTATCCTCGTGTCTATATCTACTAATCATGGTTTTCTACCTCTCAAGTTCCCGAGTTTGATGTGCTAATTACATATAGTCCATCTGGCACTAAGACGTCGTTCAAGATAAAGTCTGTAGTTCGAGATTATGTTGTAGCAAACCACTAAAACGATTCTGGAGTTTGACCTGCTAGAATCGCTCAAATCGTTCGAGAGTTTTTTCCCTTTCGTTTTTTAAGGCTTATTTGTGACAAAATCGACGATATTAATTTAGATTTTCGTTCTTCGTAATAACGTGCAATCTTTGATCTTTCAAATATTTTTAAATAACATTTTAAGTTTTAAGATTTTATTTGAAATGAAAGGTTGTTGCTTAAAAAATTTATTGATAATGTATAGCAGAAAATATCATTTTAATGAAATATTGAACTTCACATAGAAAGGATCGATGTTAACAGTATAAATTTTCTCATTCTTCTTTGGTGGAAAAGATAGGAGAAAGTAAAGTCAAAGAAACATCATTATTATTATTATTATTATTATTATTATTATTATTATTATGATGTAAGAAATAAATGGAAATACTAATAAAATAAATTTATTATGATGAATACTAAATAAGGCGGCTACGTTTCCATGTTGGCTCACACTTTTCGTAATGACATTGAAATAGTCATTCGGAGGCGACTACCATCTCTCCTAATTATCAAATATATTTCCGTAGAATCAAACGCTTGCTGTTTAATTGAAAATCGTAGACGCATGCAAGTGGCAACAATATAATTCATGTTTTTTTGAACGATACAATAATCGAACATCACGTTTTGATCGTTTTCCAAAAATATATTATAAAGTATTTATAGATACATGTGCTGACGCGGAAGTTTGGTTCCATAAAACTATTGAGTAAAATTAATTTGATATTTCGACTTATTCTTTCAACAATCTACTTATAAATTTTAAAATATCGGTTAACTCGATTCAACTTCTATATTTTCCCGCTTCCATTAGAGAGCCCAAATAAATTGGATTCAACCCGAACAGATTTTACTGATCATAGGAGATAAGAATAGCCTTTGGTGCGGCGAATGGTCGCCGCCACAGTTGCTTCAAATTAATATTGTATATATTTCTTGATTTTATATTCTGTTTTTTTTTAATTATTATTTAAAGGATATTATATTCTAATTTTCTAATACAGAAGATAGCAAATCGAAAACGTCTTAGAAAAAAATATTACATTGCATCAAATTGCCAGCGTTTCGCCGCGTCCCTTGATAGGAACAAAATTAACGAAGCATAGAATATATCTTCAATTTACGTCACATATTTACGTAAAAAATTCATAATTAATCATTAAGAGATTTATTCAAGCAGCGCCAAATATATGAAAAAATATAATAATAATGTTTTGTTTCAAAATAGTCAACTTATTGCGTTTGAGTTCATGGAGTAGGTTTTGGGATATACATTCACATTATAATAAAAGTGGGGGAAATTCTTGTTTTATAATAAATTTTGTTACACGGTTCTTTTTATAACAATTTACCCAAAAAAATAATTTTCAAACTAGTTTATGGTCATAATTTTAAAAAAATACAACCAAAAGGATTTCAAATAGACTTATTGTGGTTAGAGATGTCAATGGGACGGGTATGGGGCGGGTTTGGCTAAACCTAAGACTCTCCCCATAGAAAAAAACTTTGACACATTACCCGCTCCACCTCGGTTAAATATTCTTCGGACCCACCCCACCTCGAATACGAAATGGGGCCGGGTAGACCCGTGAGACCCGAATTTTTTTAAAATAAAAAAGTAATCTTTCTTCTCACATGACTGAATTATGAAACAGACAAGCCTCTAAATACAACATTGTGGAAAATTAATTCATGTCTTCGACCACACTTAATAATAACAAACAAAGTATTTTCACGACATAAATAATTAAATAAAAAAGAGTTATTAGCTCTTCAAAAAAATCTTGACATCCCCAAAAAAAAGTCATAACATTATTTACACAGATCAATATAAAATCGGTGAGTACACAATATTTAAGTCTACTAAGATGAGGACCAACTATTAATCCACTATTGCTAAAAGCAGATTCAAATGCAACAGTTGACATAAAAATATCTAAGATCGTTATAGTTGAGGTGTGCTATTAAAAAAATGAAAATTAATAAAACTAAAACTTTAGAATATTTATATGCATATATATATGGGGCGGGTATGGGGCGGGTATTATAAGACCCATGACCCGCCCCATATCCGGACGGGTCTGAAAAATTTGATCCGAGACCCACCCCATGACCTATTTAGTATGCCCAAACTCACCCCATACATGTGGGTCCATTGTGGGTTTGGGTAAAACCCGGACCTATTGATATCCCTAATTGTGGTCTTTCTTGGTGAACTTGCCATGCTTTTTTCTATTGATACATCAATCAATTTGTGAAATCCCTTGACTATAGGATGTCAAAATCATAAATGATTTCTAATTATATAATCAAATATTCAAGAATATGTTTCTTGTGAGACGGTCTCACGAATCTTTATCTGTGAGACGGGTCACCTACCGATATTCACAATAAAAAGTAATATTTTTTCATGAATGACCCAAATAAGATATCCGCCTCACAAAATACGACCGTGAGACCGTCTCACACAAATTTTTGTCAATATTCAGTACTAATATCAGTTACACATGTTGCATGTTTGTACGTACATTCCATATATACAATTATATTTTAAAGTATGTCAACCAATTTTGTTTTATTTACTTTTATTTTAAAAATATGTGATTGATCCACCACCACCTTCCCCAGATAGCACTAAATTATATTTTAAATATGAGTTTTTAAAAATTTGAAATTGATTTTCCAAAATAATCGAACCACAAAAATTCTGAAGTAATTCGATCTAATCAACTAGTTTGGTTTAATTGATTGACTACTATGGGAAAATTTGGAGACTTGGCCAATTAAAAAGTCCACTTTCTAAATTATTATTATTTTTTGTTAAGAGTAGTTTTATTTGTGAAAAGTGTTTGTTATTTGTCAAGAGAAAATCAAGCAAATATTCTGAATAATTAGGAATGTAAATGAGCAGAGCCGAGCCGAGCCGAGCCGAGCCGAACAGTATCAGGTTCGGGCTCGGCTCGTTAAACTATTTTCTCGGCTCGGGCTCGTTACGAGCCTTTGGTTTGAAGCTCGGGTTCGGCTCGTTCGGAAGTTATGAAGCTCGGGCTCGGCTCGAGCTCGGCTCGTTAATGGCTCGTTTATCTTGTTTAATGAGCCTGGCTCGGGTTCGGCTTGTTAAACAAGCTCGTTAAACGAGCTCGTTATTATTATTTATCATACATAATTATTTTAATATTATAACTCATTAATTATCTCAAATTCGAGCGCACGATCTACTTAAACAAGCCCGAGCTCGTGAACCACTTAAACGAGCCGAGCTCGAGCTCACGAGCCAGCTAAACGAGCCGAGCTCAATTTTGAGCTCACGAACCTATTATCGAACGTGTTCACGAGCTAACGAGCCGAACATCATTAATCTCAAGCTCGGCTCCACAAAATTGTTGAGCCCAAAATAAGGCTCGGGTCGGCTCGATAAGCTTAACGAACGAGCCCGAACGAGCTTTTTACCGAGCCGAGATCCGAAAAACTCGCGAACAGTTCGGTTCATTTATATCCCTATGAATAATGAGTTTGTTATTATAATAATGACGTTAATACGGATAAAAAAGGAATAATTTTACACAAGTGATTTGAATATAAACTTAATCACGTACGCATAAGATATTTGGATAAAAAAATTAGCAACTGTCTATATGTATTTTTTTTATTTTTAATATGTACTTTATTTTATTCAGAAAAAAATAATTGAAATTTGAGGTGTGAAGAGTTTGAAACGTATATGCTTCATTATCCAAATTGTCAACACTTCGCCGCGTCCGTAGATAGGAACAAAATACGTAATAATGCATGAACTTTGCATTTTTTATTTTACTCACAACTGATGTTAATACGGATAATTATATATTAACAATGTCTTTTGTTTATGTTGGATTAAGTGTGTATAGGTGAGGGAAAGAAAGATATATGAATTTTTGATAAGTTCTCATACGTTAAGTCGATGACGTTGTGTTGAACAATTTGATTGAACCGTAAAATAAATACGTCTGATCTTGATAGATAAAATGTAACTAAAGCTTTATCTCATGCATGGTTGGCTTAATTGGTAAAAAAAATGATAAAGACGGATCTCTAAAGAGGACAAAATTGTTGTTTTGGTAAAAAAACAAAAACAAAAACTATTGTTTTTGGCTTAATAACAAGCACTCACATTATTCTATCTATTAGCAAAGGGACGAGTTTAGTATGTGTTCAATATTGTATAAATAGGTCTATTGTAAGATTGTTTCACGAATCTTTATCTGTGAGACAGATTAACTCTACCGATATTCATAATAAAAAGTAATACTCTTAGCATAAAAAGTAATACTTTTCATGGATAACCCAAAGATATTCGACCTACGAAATTGAACCGTGAAACCGTGTCACAGGAGTTTTTGTGATATTGTATTCATTTATTTTATACATCCCAATAATATATATTAAATGAAAGTTTTTTTTAGGTATAGGTTATAGTCATAATATACAAATATATGGATCTAAATCGTTGAATATTTCTTTAATTAAAAACTTGTTTAACATGAACATAATATAATATATGGTTAAAAGCCTAGTGTGATATATTTAGCAATTCTTGATGCATTGACAATTGTTCATAGGTTTTTTTTTTTTTTGATAAAAAAAATTCATAGTTAGATAGAATAAAAAATTTTGTCTAATAAAAGAATTAAATTGCCTAATAATGACGTGTAAATATTCAAAACAATTAGTATGAATTGACAATTTATGATTGCCTTCTCCGTGGTCGTTCGGTCTATATATCAATGAGCATAAAGTTTAAAGATCAGTTGTTACGTTGTTTGACGATTTCAGAGTCTATAGTTGTCAGATAGATTAATTCGATTCATATTTATCATGAAAAATAATAATTTTTTTATAAATTAATAAATTTTATCTAGTTAAATCGGTTAAGAGATTTTTCACGTAAAAAAATTGTTTTTAAGTGTTTTACTTCGAGTTTTTTTATTCAGTAAGTGAGTAATTTAATTATTATGTAAAACGCTATTACGTCGAATTAACTTTACATAACTAAATCTTTTTCAATAAGCAAATAAAATTTATATTATTTTTTAATTTTTAAGTTAGTGATCTATATAATAATGATATATGATCTTTTATAGGAGCTTAATAATATGGTATCTTCTAAATACATTAAATTATATTTCCCATAATATATTATTCTTTATTATCAAGAAATAATTATAGTAAGAATAAAAGTCAAATAAAAAATTTTATTGGTAAAAAATTAGTTCCTTATCATATTATAATTTTAATCAAAATTCAAATTTATTTACACAATAATAACTAGTTTAAAAAAGGGATAATGAACTAAAAATCGAGACCAATATATAATTACCGTTTTTAAAGAAGGCGACTCCTGTCCTGCCCCACCTGCAGATCCCATACTACTACTATAAATACTCCCCGAGAAACAACGTCCATTTCTCGTACTCGAATTTTTAACTCTAATTCTAATCGATTTTGAATTCGAAAGAGTTCTTGAAAATATATATAATGAATGCTCTTGCAGCTACCAATCGTAACTTCAGGCAGGCGGCTCGGATTCTTGGGTTGGACTCCAAGATTGAGAGGAGCCTTTTGATTCCGTTCAGGGAAATTAAGGTTTTTTTTTTCTGTTTCTTGAAACGGGATTTTGGAAAGATTGATTCTTTAAAAGGAAAAAAAAAAGATCTTGGGAAATAATGGCTCTTGAAATTTGAATATGGTTTGATTTTATGAGCTGTGATTTAGGTGGAGTGTACGATTCCGAAGGATGATGGATCACTGGTGTCTTACGTTGGGTTTAGAGTTCAGCATGACAATTCTAGGGGGCCAATGAAAGGGGGGATCAGATATCATCCAGAGGTACAGGGTTTTTTTAAAAAATAATATGTATTTGTGCCCTAAAAAAAGGACTTTCGGAATTTCTGTTTCTCTCATTGGCTCTTGGTTTTGGATTTTTGATTGTTGAATCAATGATTATCGATGACTTGAATTGGATATTTTTCTTGCGCAAAAGCATTAATTTTGTGGATTTATTATCATAATTATTGAATGGTATACGTAATCCAAGATATTTGGCGAAGCTTCCCTCTCCAATCTAGACGAGAACTTCAGAGTAAGATCAAAGGGAGATTTCTTTCACGAGAAATTCTCATCTCTGGTATCCTGCTAATAATGAGCCTGAGTGTTCGATTCGATTTTTTAATCATTGTGAATTGTGATGTAGATGTTATGTTTCTGAAAAAAATTTGAGTTATGCATATTGAATTCTTGTCTTTATGCTCAAAAGTTATGTTTCCCTCTGAGAAGTTGCTAGATTTGTTTTGCCAAAGGTCGATCCGGATGAGGTGAATGCTCTTGCTCAACTAATGACTTGGAAGACTGCTGTGGCAGATATTCCCTATGGAGGAGCCAAGGGAGGGATAGGGTGTGTACCAAAAGATTTAAGCACGAGTGAGTTGGAGCGTCTTACTCGGGTCTTTACACAAAAGATTCATGATCTTATAGGAGTCAATACTGACGTACCGGCGCCAGATATGGGCACTAATTCTCAGGTGAATACTTCTTTATAATCTATTCTATTGTGGATTTCTGCTGTAATCCATGTCATGTGCGGGTTCATTTCTGTTAGAATTTAAATAGTGAAGTTACTGAACATAATATATTATAGGATCTGTGTGGTTCGGGGGCGTAATGTATCTGTTAGAATATATATTGATGTCTAACACATTCATTTCTAACCAAATGAAAGCCAAAATTTGCAGACAATGGCTTGGATTTTGGATGAGTACTCGAAATTTCATGGTCACTCGCCGGCTGTTGTTACCGGAAAACCAGTTGTAAGTGAAAATTCAAATTAGTGCAGATTTTAACCGGTATATATATACACACACACTAAATCACCCACATATATGTATGGTATATTTATGTATACGTATGATTCATATGAGAAAACAGAACTCATCTTACCCCTGCTTATGTTTTGTACATCAGGATCTTGGTGGCTCACTTGGTAGAGATGCTGCAACGGGGCGTGGTGTCATGTATGCAATGGAAGCATTACTTGCTGAACATGGAAAGTCGATAAAGGATTTGACATTTGCCATACAAGTATTTCTTTTATTATTTGAGTACACCTTGTGTCCATTTTATTTGTCTATTAAATGCACTATCGTATTATACACTTTTCTTAAGAACTAACTTAACGGTTGCACAGGGATTCGGAAACGTTGGATCTTGGGCTGCAAAGCTCATACACGAGAAAGGTGGCAAGGTCGTTGCAGTCAGCGACATAACGGGAGCTGTAAAGAATCCAAATGGAATCGATATACTGGCTCTGCTTCAGCACAAAGAGGCGACGGGAAAGCTATCTGATTTCAGTGGAGCTGATGCCATGAATTCCGACGAATTACTCACTCATGAATGTGATGTTTTAATACCGTGTGCTCTAGGCGGAGTTCTAAACAGGTATAACTTTTGCTCTTGTAAAATTTTGTGGCCACGGTAACATAACGCCTTGTATCGAATTTTTTGCTCACATAATTGCTATGCAACACAGTATGTTTAGTTGGGATTAAAAAGTTGAAGCATGGAATTCCTATAAAAAGGGCAAAAAAACAAACATGACATCAGCTGTTTCCTCCCTCTTTACGATATATTGATTTCATTTTTAACACGTTTATCCCGCTGTCTTCGTACTTTCTGTCAATTTGTTGGTTTTCTTTGTTGAAGAGAAAATGCCGGAGACATTAGGGCCAAGTTCATTGTAGAAGCAGCAAACCATCCTACTGATCCAGAAGCAGATGAGGTACCAAACTTTGTCGAGTTTCCTTAATTCTTGAAAAAGTAGTGCATTTTTTTGTCACATAACATTGTATACTTGTTCAGATTTTGTCGAAGAAAGGAGTGATAATACTCCCTGATATATGCAAATGCAGGAGGGGTGACAGTTAGTTATTTCGAATGGGTTCAGGTAGCCGTCTCGTCTTTTCTTGGTTTTTACTAGAAAACGGATGGATTCTGATACTGTTCAGATGTGGGCAAACTAACTTTTACATTACTTTTATGTGATACATACAATAAACATCATTTCTGAATTTAGATGGTTTTGGTTTTTT
The DNA here is from genome assembly GCF_022965805.1 of Primulina eburnea. Taxonomy (NCBI): domain Eukaryota; kingdom Viridiplantae; phylum Streptophyta; class Magnoliopsida; order Lamiales; family Gesneriaceae; genus Primulina; species Primulina eburnea. The sequence continues at coordinate 7,131,488 of NC_133101.1, forward strand.
ATTGTAGTTTCTGTTATTGGCATAAAAATCGGACTAATTTATCAATTCTTTTTGCAGAACATTCAGGGATTCATGTGGGACGAAGATAAAGTGAATCAGGAACTTAAAAAATACATGACTAAAGCCTTCCATAATATCAAAGGCTTGTGTAAATCACATGATTGTAATCTTCGTATGGGTGCATTTACACTCGGTGTGAATCGTGTGGCTCGTGCTACGCTATTGAGGGGTTGGGAAGCATAAATTCTTATGAACTCGGGTTTAACAGATCGTGAAAGACTTTAGAACATAAAGATTTTCTTTTTTTTTTTCCTTGAATAATTCTGTGTGTTGATGATATTTGTTACACATTTTATCCCTAAGAGGCAGTGAATGAAATTGATGGTTCTGATACTGGTTTTTATTAAACACGCTCCATTTTTTTCTTTTTGTTGTATAAGTCATCTACAATTTTATTTTACTAATATATATGATTAAATTCGTCCATATTGTTATATTCTAAAATAAAGTGTTACTAAACAAAATACTTATTTCCTTGGCAATTGTTAAAAAATATTCTAAATATAGAAAAACAAAAAGTGATTACTGTCTAAAATAATTAATTTTTAAAAACTCAAATAGGAAATTTATAAAAAGAGAAGATCAAAAACTGTATATTCTTAAATTAATATAATTTAAATTAATTGTCATATAAATTGTGTGAATATAATAAAATTAAATAATAATATAATGGAATATAATTTAAATTTACAACTAAATTGTTGGTACTATACTAAAAGTATAGATACCTTCAAAAAAAGAGCTATGCTGTTTAAATGCAGCGAACACACGGTATTCTTTAGTAAAAGGCGAAAGAATAGTTCGCTTTGTGCTCACTGCACAGCTGCGTGTTTGAAAAGTTTTGGAAGTCTGTTATTTATAGTGTACCGGCTCTTCTTTTGTCGGGTAATTCATGGATGTGGGAAAGTGTAATGGAATAAGGCTAGTGGCCGCTTGAACACCACTTCGTATTTTGGGGCCTTATTAGCCTCGAAGATCGCAACTTTACATTTATTCAGTGAATGGATTTCTATATGTGTCGTTGAATCTTGAAACAGTTTTCTTCTCCTTTTATTACCAGAGCATCAGTAGATAAAGGTGAACATTCAGATATTGCGGTATCGAGTTAACCGCACCCAAATCGACAATCCGTTGCAGTTTGCACCCGGTGATTTCTGATAGCAATCAAAACTCTTCCCTCACAGCAATCAGGCGTGGTGCTGCTAGGACATATCCTGAAAGCTTTTCGCCCATATATTTAACCGTGTACATCCCAGATTGGTTATAATGCCAAACCGAATTTTCATCGCCCTCCACCTATAAGGTACTGTATGTGTCTGAGTTCTGCGTGACCAATGTGCCATTAGACTACTTTCAAAGGCATGCCAATTCCAATCCCACAAAGCCGTCAATAAAATCATGTACCTGCAAGAGTTCTTGCACAGGAGTCGGAATGGTGATTGGCCTAAAAGAAAGTGATCGCAGTAACAACATATCCCGAAATACATTAACATTTCGCCACGAGACTGTACGCCATCGTAGTCCCCTTTGAGAGCAATTCTCTACCCCATCAAAAACTTCTCTATACGTAAGGATGGGTTAATTTCATGTGAAGCCAAAAAAAAAAACAGAGATTAGGAGAAATATTTGGCTTAAAGAGTGTGTAAGAACCACGTCAGTAGTAGTTAGAATCAGCCAACTCTTTTTGCAAGCCGCGCTTGGTTGAAACGTGTTATATCCCGAAAATCACTTCCACCTTGAGATTTAGACCGACACAGTTTCTTCCACTTTATAACCCATGGGTAGATCAAATGCCCATCGCAAGTGCTTATGGTGCTGGCATCGTATTTTATGGTAAGATATTTTAAGATATCAATTTAACAAAAGACAACAAAGCGTACAGTTTCAATATACTTCAACAAATTTGTTAATCATCTAGTCTTGATCCAAATTTGTTGACGCCAAAATTGTTTGGAGTTGGCCCAGGTATTGAGAATACCACTCGAGTTCATTTAGTTGGAGCTGGCCCCGATAACGAATCCAACTCAATTTCATTCGGCTAACGTGCAAGTAGCAGAGACATTTAACCAGACACACATGGATACAAAAATTCACTAGATTAAGCAGGGGCCGCGCGAACGCAGGCCCCCTCTACCACAAATTATGACACAGGCTCGACCACTTGGGCCGACCTTAGACAGACACCCCTCCGAAGTGCAATGGAGGTTGTCTGCCTAGGCCATGGACCTTCTTGATCATCCATCGACCCTGTCCAGGTAAGTAAGGAGCTAGCTGCACAACCATCACGTTATATACACATCCGTTCTTCGTTGACTATGTTTCTTAACGATGTGGGATAGGAAATGGAAATAAAGCACATCAAGCACCATAAATAAAATTGGACTAATTTACTAAAAAATTTGTTGAGCATTCAAGGGTTCATGTGGGATGAAGAGAAAGTTAATCAGGAAGTAGAAAAATGCATGACTAAAGCATTCCATAATAGCAAAAGCTTGCGCAAATTGTCGATTATTATCTTCGTACATGCGTATGTATTACACTCGCTGTGAATCGTGTGGCTCATGTTACACTACCTAGGGGTTGGGAAGTATAAATTCTTATTAATTTAAGTTTAAAATATCACGTAAAACACTTGAATATCGAGATTTTTAATTGGTTTTTCCTTATGTTGAGATTTGTTGCACATTTTAATTTATACCTAAAAAAGGGTGAATGAAGTCATTGAGTTCTGATTCTAGTTTTTATTAATTCCGTGCATCCAACTTTTCAGTAAAAGATTAATCCTATTAATAGTCTGGTAAGATTATTAAGTGTAGGATAATTTTGAATTTTTTGATGAAGATACGAAATTGCCCTTCCGGAACATTAGCGACGGATTCTTAAAACCCGTCGCTAATAGCGACGGATTCTTAAAACCCGTCGCTAATAGCGACGGATTCTTAAAACCCGTCGCTAATAGCGACGGTTTCTGAGAAACCGTCGCCGATCTTGTGAAACCGTTGACATATAGCGACGGTTTATTAGTCATGAAACCGTCGCCGATGTTGAGAAACCGTCGCCGATTAGAATCCGTCGTCGATTTTTTTTCAGAAACCGTCGCCGATCTATTTTCAAAAACCGTAACTAATTTCAGTCCACTCGGATAAAAATAATCACGCCTGAAAGCAAGGACACAGAATCCCAAATTTAATCCCAAATTGTCCCACAAATAATCAATCTCAAATTTAATAATTGAACCAAACAACTGACTGTCTATCAATCCATCCACTATCCCACCTACCAAACTGGGCCTTAATTGATTATAGGTCATATTTAATTTTATTTACTACAAAAAAATGATTTAGTTTCATTAACATCCTTCAATATAAAAGCTAGTGAAAATAAAAATTTAAAAATCCATTCATTAAACTAATCATTACTTCCACTTCCATTACAATTTATGTTTTCAATTTTTTTATTTAGTTCAAAAGATATTTCGTTCTTATTTTTTTCATCAAATGTCGCATATATTGATACTATTTTATAGTAAAGGAAATTTAATTGCCTTTAAATTTAGAGTTTAATCGTTGGTTCAATCCTAAAGAGACACGAGCCCCTCTACTTGTATCCAAGTACTTTTGCAAATTAACTATTAAATTATCACATTTAGAAATTTAACTTTACTTTCATACTCTATACCCAATTTTGAGTAAAAAAAAAAATCTTTCTTTAAATCTTAAGCTCAAAGTTAACAAATATATATAAGATTTGGCCTAAATCAAATTAACCATGAAACTTTGAATACATTGCTTGTATAATTTGATTTGTTAGTTCGGTATATACTTATTATTAAGAATATAATAAATTGGGCTATTTCAATTTTTGTATATATATATATATATAGATTAGATCAAGTTTAAGGAAAATATGTTAACAACTCTCATGTTTCGATTAGTTCGACTTTGTTTTGTAATATGAATTCACAGTTTCGACTTAGTGCTGCTAGTGTTCTTTGAAACTTTTAGAAGTAGATATATTTGTCGTTGTCGGGGTTAACCTAAATGCTACTAATTATTTTTACTTAAAAATCTATCATTGCTAGCACTAAAACCCAGAATAATACTTAAGACTTAATTGTAGGGCCCAACCCAAAAAGAGAAGGCCCTCCAAAAAGAAGCGTATGCTGCTTAAATGCAGCGAACACACGGTATTCTTTAGTAAAAGGCGAAAGAATAGTTCGCTTTGTGTTCACTGCGCAGCTGCGTGGGATGTATTGCTATCAAATCTTTGTTTTATATGGTAGGCTCTTCCCTTGATATGTAATTTACTCGATGTGGGAACATGTAAAATAATAATGCTGGTGCCTTGTGCGGCGTGACACGACCTCTTCACGATTTAATTACATTGGTTTTCAGCTTCTAAGCCTCAGATTTTTTTAAAAAAATTCTCTACATCTAAATTAAAATAAGAGAATTTTTAAAGATTTTATTTATTCAATTTTATATTAGGGGTTTTTGTTTACATAAGAAATAACAATGAAAGCAGGATTTTGATCGAATCCTTATCTAGGTTAAATCAATTTTTTAAATAAAAAATTGTGAAACGACCCGTATTATTAGTGCGACCAAATTTTGAGTGTTCTTTTTTTAACTTGTATTAAAAATATCAGGAGTTTTGTAGACAAAGATCAATCGATCTAGTGTCAAGAGTGAAGTCCAAAACTTGAAAAATAAATAGAAAACAATAATTCCAAAAGGAGACGAGAAAAGATCAATTGTAAGACGTGTCTCTTTCCGGAAGTATAGGCTTAATAATTCGACCCATCAATATTCAAATAGGTGCAGCTCTTTATGTTCACTTGTCTCTCAGTATGAGGCTCTACTCTACCACTAATATAAGAAAATAAAATTATGATTCAATTAACCGCTATAATTTTTGACAAAGTAGTAAGCTATTCTTCTAAGATTTGCAAAATTTTGAATTGTGTATATAAAATTTGAAAACATGAGAACTAAATATTTTAATTAAAATCGTTGATATGTTTTAAAATAAATTTGTTATTTTATAATTCTGCATGATTTATGAGTTTGATATATAAATAAGAATAAAACAGTAAGTCCACGGGTGCAAAGTAGGTTGAACGGGAGAGGAGCTTTGTTTTGATAATTTTGATTTGTTTGTCCTTAAACCAACGTTGTATGTCTTATATATAAAAAAATTAATTTATTAAATGCTTAATTTTATGTTTAGTTTAATAATAATCGACATAAATTAATTAGAGATCATAGTTCAATTTGAAGGAATAATATTGAAAATAAGTTACACTGACAATGTTGGGAAAAAAAATTATTGTAAGGACAATTTCAGAAACAAAAGATTATATGATTTAGATAACAAATTCTTTATATAAATAGTATGCATAGTATAAATGGTCTTCCACAATTATCGCAATTATCTCTCTTGCATGCAACTAACGTTGCAGCCGTTGCATTTTATTTTTAATTTTTTTCAAACTCATACTCAGTTATTAAAGATTAAATTTATTTTAAAAATAATAATCTTTTTGTAGTATTAAAAAACGAGTTCTCTCATTCTAAAATTTATACTCACAATAAAATTCTGAGACCATTAAATTCATATACTCAAATCATGCCAATGCATGTTTAAAAAGAGTTATGGTAGGGATGAATCCAGAATTTTATGTTTGGGGGTCACATACTAAGAGATGACATCGTGTGGTGGTGCCGGATCTAACAATTTTTATAGGAGGTAGTCAATTTCTCTCTTCAGACTTGTGGTATATACGTTAGCTTCATAAAACTTTATACTTGGGTATTAGAAATATAGAAATGACAAAAATGATAATTAGATGACATGAAACTTGAATATCAGGTGTAAAAAAACAAATCTCACCAACAATAAATACTAGTTACTTTGCACACGTGATGCCTGTGTACTAAAGTTTTTATCATTATGATAGACTAAAGTGAAATTTGACAAATTATATAGGGACTAAATTGATATTTGAATGGTCGAAATAAAAAAATAAAATAAAAGTGTGTGTTGAAATTAAAAAACAAAAAACAAAAAAAAACAAAAGTGTAATATTAGTATCATATAAGGGTAAAATTGGAAGAAAAAAAAAATTGTTGTCCTTTTTAGGTAGTTATTATCATGTCCTTATACTTAATAATATAGTATATAAGTATATATATTAGAAAGTCAATACATATTTGATTTATTTGACACCTACTACGGACATCTATATGATAAATGTTGAGATGACATCCAACATCAATAGTGAATCAAATTTTAATTTAATAAAACTCAAACATCTTTTTTTTTATGTGTCTATTTACACTTTATTTAATTAAAGTCCAGAAAGTGTTTTTTAATTAATTTTTTAGAACTTTGTAATATTGAAAAAATTATTGAAAATAGAGACAAATAAAAAAAATTAAATAAACTTGAATATGTGATATTAAATTGTGTTAAATTTATGCGATAAATAATCAGCCTAAATTTATTAGATAAATTTTATTTTCTGGCAAAATTTTAATATAATATTTGGTATTAAATATGTGATAATTTTGGATTTATCCATACATACAATTGTCGGTCTAAAGAAAGACATATTGCTGGTCGGATTTATTATCAATATTTAATAACCATGATATTTAAGTGTATCATTTACAAATTGTTATTTCTGTTCAAAACTAAATATCAATGTTGTGTTAGATATCTTTTATGAGCCAACCACTTGCGCATATATTTTGTTATTTATTTAATTTAAATATATTTATAGACTTTAATTTATTTTGAGTTTTTTTTTTCTATTTTACTTTTGCGTCGTCTATATGTACCAATGCGAACAACATTTCAGTACTTAATAGCTCAAACTTCAAGAAATGGCAAGAGTATGTTATGATAATGCTCGGCTGCATGCAGGGACGGATCCAAGAATAAAAGTTAGGGGGGGCTTGAACTCAATATGATAAGTTATATATTATTAAAAAAAATTTACATTATATCTTCAACGAAGTTGTGCTCTACGAGATTTTAAAACATAAAATTCATCAATAATAGATTTTACATCAATATGTTTAGCTAAATCTCGTTCAATATAGAGTGTCAAACAATCGGCAAGAAAGTCATCCTCCATTTTATTGCGAAGTGCCGTCTTCACATGCTTCATTGCTGAAAAAGCCCGCTTAGTAGTGACAGTAGACACAGGTAATGTCAAAACAAGATGAATCAATCTAGTCAACATAACATAAACACTTGACCGTCTTGTCTCGGTCAATTGCTGACACAACTCAACAAGTGTAGAAACCTTTAAATTCTGCATCACATCAAGTTTATAATGTATCAATTCATACTCCAAAGCAACAATTTCTTGAGCTGTGAAATCTTCAGGATAAAACTTCTTCGCAAGCTTGCAAATATCATCACTGTTAAATGAGTCAAATGAATTTTTAGGATCTAAAGCTGTACTAAGAGAAAGAAGTTCCACCGATGACTCATTGAACAGAGTATTTAACTCCGTCAAAATGAAATCTATTGCTGCATTAAAAACATCAAAGTGGTAATGATGTTCTATTGATGTTCCATTTTGAAATAGTTCAAGTTATAATCCTAAACAAGAATAAAATAATTATTAAACAAATAAATAAGTAATAGTCAATCAACAACTCAACAACAAACAATTAAGAAACCACAAATCACGCACAGAGAAGCTATAAAAAAACAAAATAAAAAATGTATAGCCGATTCTTACCTGGATTGTTGCCTTGCCGATGAGCAATTCGATTTCTTCGGGAATCCGCAATTCTATTCTGTCGCTAAAGGGCTTGGGACTTGGGAGAGAAATTTTGTAGAATTAAGGTGGGGACGGATCAGAGGATATGGGATGAATTTGGTCTCATCCTTGTAAATGGACGGGACTTGATTGGACTAAGACATTGATGTACGACGGTTTTTTAAACAACCGTCGCTATTAGCAACGGTTTTTCAAAAAAATAGCGACGGTTGTTTAAAAAACCGTCGTTAATAGCGACTGTTTGAATTAAAACCGTCGCCGATCCACATCGGCGACGGTTTTACTAAAACCGTTGCAAATATTAGCGACGGTTGCTGAAAAACCGTCGCTAAAAAAAAAGTACAACCCAGGTACAGCCCTGGAATAAATCCGTCTGTGGCTGCATGGATTTGGACAATGCAATAAGGGAAAATCTCTCTGCACCATTGACCGGTGCAAGCACACGTGATCAAAAGGGTTATTTAGAAAAGTGGGATCGATCAAATTTTATGAGTTTGTGATTATGAAACACTTTATTCCAGATATCAGAAGGGGTACAATTTTTGAAAAAAAAATGTCAAAAAGTTCTTTACTCAAACAACATATCATTTCGCAACAAATGAACAAGTGGAGACAAACAAACTCGTCTCAATATGGTACAAAGACAGATAAAACATAAAAAATTACATAATAGAAAATGTCAAATCTTTTTACTCAAGTAAAGCATGTAAGTTGGAGTTGTTAGAAGACATACTCGTGCACTTAGTATTAATCTATCTGTTTGCGCAATTTAATCAATTCAAAATAAGTTATAAACCTAGAAATGAAAGTGGACTTTGAATGAGTTTATTGCGCATATTGAAAGAATATTTGATTGAAAATGCTCACATGACATCTGACTATCAAGATTATTGCACCAATAAGAAAATGAAATTGATCAATAAGGACATGGACACAGGAAGCTCTTGGACTTTACAACATATGGGACAACATAAACAAGATAAAGTGATCATTTTTTATTTTGTAAAAGACTGATGGATATGTGAAGAAAGACTGTACCAAATATATCAATTGGCGTGCAAAGAAAGTGTTGCCTAACAAGCTAGTTGTCAAGTGAAGATTGAAAGATACATTTATGTGGAAAGTGACAATAAGCTATTTTGGAGGTTGTTGGTGTTTTTTTAAGCTTTATTTAAGAAATGATTTTTAATTTTCTAGTATTTGGATTTGGAAAACACTTTTGTTGCACTACTTTTTAGATAAATTTTATATTAGATTTTGTTTGGAAAAATCAAAGTTTTCCTTATTCATTTGGCAAATTAAATTTTCAAGCTTTTTCGAAATTCAACTGTGATTGATATTTGATAAGTTTTATAAATCGAACATAAATATTTAAATGACATTGAAAGTATGCATGCGTCTAATTATGAAATTAAATGGAAATTAAATTAGTATGTTGACTTTAGTGAGAGTGAGTAAATTAGAAAATAATTTTGAGAAAAAATATATTGTGCTTATATTTTCGTATGTGGCAGTATAATTCGATTATGTGATAATCTCATTTAGATTTAGATATAAGACCTTGATCATTTTATATATTTTATATTTAGTGGCAGTGCCATACATGCATGTGTTGTATAAATTTGAATATTTTATATATAATTATAATGCTGGCCAGATATTTAAGAAACTCGATATTGGATTATTAATCGGGATATGCAGTATATAAAGTGAACTAATGATTTTATGCTCACATTCAGAGATATGACATTTGAAAATCGTTGGGTATTTGGATAATGAATAAAGCTGCGGAGCTTTATCACCAAGAATGATAATTGGTCTAAGAAACTATTGAAGATCAATTGTGATAATAAAGCCGCTAAGTTATATTTAAAAAATGACTGACGTTTGTCCAAGTCAAAATATATTATTATGGAGTTTCTAGTCGTGAAGGAAATAATGCAGAGTGATTGTGTGTCAATTGAATATGTTATTGCAAACTCTATAATTGTGTCCAAGTCAAAATATATTAATATGGAGTTTCTAGTCGTGAAGGAAATAATGCAGAGTGATTGTGTGTCAATTGAATATTTATTGCAAACTCTATAATTGTGGATGTGTTTGTCATGGGATGGTAGCCCAAGATATTATGGGCAAGTGACACACATTAGTGTTATCTATGTAAATGATTTGCTCGTAGAGTGAGAGTTTGTATTCGATTTGAGTATTAAATATTTGACATGATTTAATTTTCTGTTTAGACTAAGATTTAGTTGAATTACACTGAAATAAAATGATGACTTTTATTTAGGTGTGACATTTTGTTGAAAGTATGTTATTTGGCTATTTGAATAATCAGGAAGACTAGTTGAAATTACATGTTTTTATTATTAGATCACATATTCACATTTATGTATTTAATGTTACACATCCATACTATGTTATTAATTATGCTGATATTGTGATCATTGATGAGTCCAGTGATTTTAAATGTAACGATGACTGTTGTGGTTCAACATTGGTGTAATCGATATACCAGTTTGTTAAGGAATATTTTTGTTTAGGTAGCAAGAGCTCAATTGAATTTTTGCATGTACAATATTTAGATAACTTATGTGGTCCAAGTGGAAGATTGTTGGTTAACTATTACATGGGCTTACATAATTTAGCTAATTATAAATTTACAAATTGTCTAATAAAATATCAATTTAAGTGATATAATTAGTTATAAGTTTCCAATTATTAAATAAATTATTATGATCCACCTTATGTATAAAAACTCAGCTCAATTAAGTTTTTTATGACATATCGAAGACTTGCAAGATTATATAAAGTTATGATTCACGAAACACAATAATGATACAAAATATATATGCAATATACATATTACACACTTATCTCCTACTACCATCTAAGGAAAGAAATAGGTGGTCGAATATCTTTTGTTTAGAAGATCCATAACTCTCAGCGCTAGATCAATCAATAGATTATGATATATATTTATTGTTATTTATATTTTATGATAATTTGACAGAATCGCAAGATTTATAGATTTTATTAAATCTCTAATATGAGAAGTTTTGAATTTAACGGACATAATTCTTCATGAAATGGTGCAAACTGTTTCCAACATTTCATGATTGAGGCGCCACATCCATTCATGAATTCATCTTTGCCAAGTTTGAAGCACTTGACTCACTTGGAATTGAGCTACAATGATTTTCAAGGGATTCAGATACCCAACTTCATCGGTTCGAAACTTGGATTTCTTGATCTCTCTGAAGCTGGATTTGGAGGAGAATCCCACAGGAACTCGAAAATCTGTCGAGTTTAAGGTATCTTGATCTTTCGAGTAATCATTTCAACTCCTTAGTACCTCATTGGATCCAAAATCTGAGCAATTTGGTTCATTTGGACCAGGGTTCGCCAGAACGGCCGCATAACGGCCGGAACGGGAACGGTGGCCACCGTTCCAAAGTTCCAGGCCAAATCGTTTATTGTATTGTAGCGGCGTTATGTGGCGTTTTATCGGCCGCATAACGGGAAAGTGGAACGGAATTGGTGGAACGGAACGCAAGTTGCGACGGATTTGTTTTGAAGCGTCGCTACTAGTAAAACCGTCGCTAAAATTCGTCCGAAGTCGCGCACTTGCGCCCCCCAACCTCGCGCCTTTGCGCGTGTTGGGCAGAAAGTAGGGCGCATATGCGCCCGAAAAGTCGCACATATGCGCCCCCAAATCTGTAGAAAAAAAAAAGAAACGTGTTTGTAGGCACTAAAAGTTTTCTTCTTTCCTTATCATTCCATCGATTCAAGCCGTCTTCTCTCCAAGGTTTTCTCTCCCTCATATTCTACCTCAAGCTCAAGGATTTTAGTTTATTGTTTAGATTTTCCCATCTCAATTTACAAGCTTCAAGGTAAGAAGTCTATATTCTTGACTTGATTGAGGGTTTAAGAAATTGAAGGTAATTGATGGTTTCGTTGAGTTCTTTGATTGTTGGGAAGGATTAATGGTTGAATTCATGTCTTTTGTTGTAGGATTCCCTTCAAGAACATCTAAGCAATCATTTGGTTGGGTAGTAAGTAGAAACTTCTCCTTATACTCACATGATGAATATATGTACATAACCCATGTTTATTGATAATTAGCTCTTTTCATTGGTATATATTTTTATCTATATATTGTCATATGTTCATTGTTCAAGGATTTTTATTGAGTTCATTGATCAAGGAATTAATAATCTATTGTGTCTGCCAAGTGTTTGTTTTATTGCTTCAATGAGGTTCCTTTGATTAAAGCCAAGGAATGATAGCTTTTGAATATGTAGAATGGCTCCAAAACCCGATATTGGTTGGGAGTTCGCTCGCATCGTAGGTGATAATCGGAAGATAATAATATGCAAATTTTGTGGAAAAACCATAAACGGAGGAATTAAGAGATTCAAAGAACATATTGCACTTGTTAGTGGAAATGTTCAGGCATGTTATAAAGCTCCCAAGGAAATATCATCGATGATCAGAAAACATCTTCAAGATTCAAAAACAAAAATAAATATATTGAAAAAGAAAAAAGAACTTGGCTTAGAATCAATTCAACAAAGCGTTCATGGATTGGAAAGTGAAAGTAGTGGTGAAGACGCTTCAGAAGATATTGAAACTCAACAATTGCGAAAAGCGTTGAAAGAAAGTCGTAACACTAGAGCTTTCGAGGAAGAGATGCGTAACCGATATGGTCAAGGTAAACAATATATATAATTTCATTAAATCATGTGTGTATGCAATTAATAATTTATATATGCCTGATAGTAAATTTTTAATTGTAGGATTTATCGGTTCTAGTTCATCGTCTGGTTTGAAAAAAGAGATGCAACGTAGCTTTAGTGTAAAAGAAAAATCTAAATTGTCATCAAAGGGGATTGACACTTTTATGTTTCCCTCGAAGCATAAGAGTATAAAAAATTGGTTTGGTGCGGAAAAAGTTAAGGGAGTTGGAAAAGCTATTTCAAAATGGTTTATATATAATGCTATTCCATTCAACGCAGCAGATAGTGGACCATATTATCAATCTATGATTAATACCATTGCAGAAGCTGGACCTGGAATAAAAGGTCCATCGGGACGCCAAATTGGTGGGGTTTTTTTGGAAGAAGAGGTTGATGAGATAAATGGTTATCTAAATGCTTTGAAATCTAAATGGTCCAAGTATGGGTGTACGATTATGTGCGATGGTTGGAGCACACACAACAAGCATCCTATCATTAATTTTATGATTTACTGTGATCGTAATATGGTATTTCATAGTTCAGTTGATTGCACCAACAAATCAAAGACTGCTGATTTCATTTTGTCTCTAATGAATAAAGTTATTGATGAGATTGGTGAAGAAAATGTTGTGCAAGTGGTTACAGATAGTGAAGGTGCAATGAAGGCTGCAGGTGAAAGATTGATGATGGAAAGACCCCATTTGTTTTGGTCCCCTTGTGCAGCACATTGTCTTGACCTCATTTTAGAAGATGTAGGTAAGATGCAAAATGTGAAAAATGTATCGAGAAAGCCAAGCAAATCACAAGTTTCATCTATAATAGTGATAAAGTTGTGAATTTGATGAAAACATTTACCAACGATCGTGAATTGTTGAGACCAGGAATAACCCGCTTTGCTACAGAATTTATCTCAGTTGAAAGTCTTGTTCGGCATGCTTCAGATTTGAAGAGAATGTGCAATTCAACTGAGTGGGAAGAAATCAATAATACCAGTAGAAGAAGAAAAGAAGCCGAAAAAATTACAGGGATTATAATGGAAACAAGATTTTGGAAGAGAGCTCGTGATATTTGTGCTGCAATGGAACCACTTGTAAAAGTTTTAAAATTGGTTGATCAAGACAAAAAGCCAACAATGTCAATTATCTATGAAGCAATGGATAGAGCAAAATTGGCAATAAAAGAAAATACTAAAGACTGGCAATCATATTGGGATGTTATTGATAATCGGTGGTACAATCAATTACACCAACATTTGCATACTGCAGGTAATAAGATAATTTATATGATTAAATATAAAATAAAGAGCATGTCATCAAAATCATTTATATCTTCCATATTCTAGCGTATTTTCTAAATCCATTACTTCAGTATTCTTGAACTTGTGTTTATAATGACGAGGTCAGACAAGGAATAAAAGTTGTGATCGAGAGACTTGAACCAGACTTGAGTGCTCAAGCTTCGGCGATTAGTGAGGTATAAACATATACATACATATATATATATATATATATATATATATATATATATATCTATATATATATATATGTTATGTATTAATTTTTCCTACGATATATTTCATATATAAATCGTAATAAATTTTTCATTTTTTCTTTTAGATTAAATTGTTCACGGAGCATATAGGTGAATTTGGATCATCACTCGCAAAATTGGCAGTAAAAAAAAGTCTCCCAGGTTTATTGTTTCTTATTTGAATTTAGATTTTAATATAAATCGTAAATTTAAAAATATATATCTTATTATGTTATTTGTATCAGCTGAATGGTGGAATGACTATGGTGACGACGCTCCACACCTTAAAAAAATTGCAACAAAAGTTTTAAGCCAAACATGCTCATCTTCTGGGTGTGAGAGAAATTGGAGTACATGGTCTCTCATACACACAAAGCTTCGTAATCGTTTGGCTGTAGAGAAGCTACACAAATTAGTTTATGTTCATTATAACATGCGGCTCAGGGTACGAAACTTGATGTGTGGAAAAGAAGATGACGATTATTACAGCCCTATAGACCTCAACCACATTTTTCATGATGACGATATCTTAAGCGAATGGATAAGGGATAATGAACAGCCTGTTTTACAAGATGACGATTTGGCATGGCTAGATGAAGGAATTCAAAATATAGATGCTGAAGAAACCAACACAACCACTAGTGTTCAGAGTCGTGGAAAAAATAAGAAACAGGCCCAAAGGCCCAAACGTCATCAAAGTTGAAAGTAAAAGAAGTTATATCGAGAGATGATAGTGAAGATAATGATAAGAGTGGTGATAATGATGATACAGATGACGGAAATAATCAACAAGGACGTGGAAAATATCACAAATCACAAGATACAACAAATGATCAAAGTCATCAAGATGACCAACATATCGCAGGTATGACATGGGCAGAAGGAGATGAAAATTATTATGCAACACAAGATACTGATCATGGTTACCGTCCTGGAATTGAGGAACAACGTCGTTTCTTGGAAAGTTTATCAGAATTCTCTAGTGCTAGTGATAAAGAACATTCAGCTGATTCTACTCAACCATACATGGGTGTCGAAGAACATATAAGATGTCTTGGATTGGGGGGACATCGACAAATTCAAATGACAGATAATTATGGATCGATGAGTTACAATTGGGACTCTCAGCATGTTGGGTATGATCCGACTGGATATCAATCAGGTGGATATGGATATCAGGGTAATTATAATTCCACACACGATTCTTTTGATAGATCATTTGATTTTTCAACATCTGGTACACATGGAATTAGACATAGTGGATTTGATTATGGGCCGTCTCAGTATATTGGTGATAGATACAATGAATCTTCATCATCTATATGGCGTGGTGTTGGACGTCATGGTCCCGAGTATAGATCTTCAAGTACAGCTGATAGTTCTACTGTGTATCGTGGATTCGGATACTATAATCGTCGTGACGAAACACTATTACAAAATCAATCATCTCATTCTAATGATATTTCGTCATCTCAATCTAATCAATATCCCTATGGACAATCACATCAATATCCAAATGTTCGAAATCAATTTAATCTACGAGATAGTGATGAAGAATATAACAATGATCTCGCTCCTCTGCGTCACTCTTCATGATATTAGCTTTGGTATGTTATAATTTTTAGTGTGTATTTTCTTATTGTGCTATTATTGTAAAATAGTTTTGTATTGATCTATTAATTTGTAATAACTTTATATATTTTATTTTTTAGTATGATGTAATTTATATTTACATTTTTTTACCAATTTTTTGAATTTATTAATTTTTTTATACAACCGTTCCGCAACCGTTCCGCAACATAACATTGGAACTGGAACGGTCGTTGCCGTTCCAAGCACCGCAACCGTTCCGGCGAACCATGCTCGTAACTGGTAGTTGGGTGACCAAAACAATCTTTTAGGATGCAGTTCTAAAGTTTTACAGTACTTGTATTTGGACACGAATAATTTTGGCTTCGTTACCATATAATCTTGGGGAAGTATCTGAGTTAAGGGAATTAGACCTCGTAGATTATAAGCTAACTGGAACTTTGCCTATTAGTATCAGACAACTTAAAATTTTGGAATTCCTTGTTTTATCTCTTAATTTTTTGGAGGGATGTGAGAATGAATCACACATTAGAAACATCTGAAGATTGAAGATATTTCGAGCGAAATGGAAACGCCTTATCTCACAAGCCGAACCGAACTTGGATCTCTCCATTTCAAGTCACAGGCCTATCTTTGAGAAAATGGGAGTTGGCGCCTGAGTTTCTCTTTTGGATTCAGCATCTGAAACATTCGAACTAATTGAGCATAGTGCACGACAGGATTTCAGACATCATTCCATTGTGGTTTTGGAACCAAGCATTTGAGCAAGGATACCTAAATTTATCAGGAAATTCCATACATGTACCTATCCCAAGTCTGTCAAATTTTGGCTAGCTACGGTAAAAATGCAGCAGCTGACTTGAAGTGCAACTTCATAACCGGCCCATTGCCAATTGTTTCTTCAAATATAAAGATGTTAGATCTTTCTGAAAATCAGATTTCGGGATCTATGCAAAATTTCCTATGCAGCAACCTAATCAAGAAAACGAGCTTGAAATTCTTGATCTTGTTTCAACCGATTGTCTGGAGAAATACCCGACTGTTGGATGAACTGGTCTAGATTGAGAGTTTTAAGGTTATAATCCAATTTCAATCTTTCTGGTGAAATTCCGAGCACGGTAAGATTCTTGACCGGCCTAGAATCATCGGCAGAACAATCTTTCAGGGACATTGCCTTCAATTGTGAATGAGTTAGCTGGTCTGAAGGTCTTGTACTTGGGGCGTAACCATTTTACCAGAGGAATACCAAAATGGATCAATGAACTCTCCAAATTAGTCGCCTTCAACGAGTTTTTTGGGACAGATTCAAGATGAAATATGCCTTCTTGATTCTCTCCAAGCATTGGACTTGGCAAGTAACAGCTAATCAGGGAGAATATCGATATGTTTCGACCGTTTCAGTTTGATGGCCGGAAAAAAAACCTCCAACTGATCATATATATTACTCCGTAGAAGACACATTTGGGGGCCTTCCGGATAACCAATTCCCGGTGATGAAACGAAGATTTGCAAACTATAGCACTCATCTTCAACTAGTGCTAACTGTAGACCTTTCGGATAACGGCCTATCTGGAACAATCCCAACTCAGATCACCAAGCTTGTCAAATTAATGTCATTGATCCTGTCAGGTAACTCGTTAACCGGTTCCATTCTTGTTAGAAAAATACGATCTTGTTTGGATTGCGATATCGCTTTCTTTAAAGAAATATTGTCCCTGCCTGGCTAATTTGAGATTTTTGCGATGGAGAGGAGAGTGAGGGATCTTTTCTATCAAGTGACAAATCTGAGATTTTTGCGAGTGTTCTACTTGGTTTGATATTTCACATGTATTAGATATTGTTCAAATTTGTACAAATTATAAATGTGAGGTAAATTTTTTCTTCTATCGTTTTTTTGTTTGTTAGTTTGTTATGTGATGTGCTAATGTGAGTTGCTGTCTAATGAAACTAGAAAATAATTTATACAACAAATCTATGGAACACGGTTTCTGTTGAAATAATATATTTGAATATTGAAAAAGTAATAGTTGAATATTTAAATGTTGAAAATAAGAGTTGTAAAGTTAGAAATTTGTGTGTGATGATGTAGGTAATGATGTATTTTATTTTTGGATTATGTGTAATAAAACTCTATAAATAGATCTCTCATTTGTGAAGAAAATCACAATTGAGTAGAGAGAAAAATATTATAAAGTGTGTAGTTTGGTAAATTTTGAGAGTTTGAGATTTTTACTTTTTACCATAAATTTTTACTTTTTCACAACACGTTATCAGCACGAAGCTCTAAAAGTCCTACATACTTTTCCAAGCTCCAAACAGAAGAAAAAGGTAACAAAAGTAATTATATTTATTTTACTGTTATTTATTTATTGTGTATTTTATTTAATATACAATATAATGTTATTATGAGAAATAATAAAAATAAATTTTTCATAAACTTGTTATAAATCCTGGGAGGATGTTAAGACGACATCCCACACTCCCGGTAAGGGATACGACAAGTATAAAAGCCTATAAGATTTTTTAAACAAAATAAATTATGACACTAATTATAATATTATGATATGATATACATAATTATTTAAACATATCTAATATTATATATACCATATTATTACCATAAAATTATACAAATATATACCTTTATTTTTTTGTACACCAACGGTCATAAATGGTAAAAAACGGCTAGTTTTTGCCCTATAAATATGATCTCACAAACACATTCAATCACTCCAACTTTATCTTCTTCTCTAAAAATTATTCATCATCAAATTTTTCGAAGAAAAAAGAAGATGACTTTCTCAAGGATATTTTTAATTATTTTGGTTATCATACTCACGAGTCTTGTATTTATCGGAGAATATCCTCCTCGTGCGTTTTCTTTATTTTTACAAATACTTGTACTTGTTGTTTATCCGTTACTTTGTATTGCAATATTTATTAACTAATAAAATGCAATCATGTCAAATTTAACAAAGCTCGAATTTATTGCGCTCGACATCACGGGAAAGAATTATATGTCATGGACTCTAGATGTAGAAATGCATCTTGAGTCATTGGGTCTAAGCGAGACCATTAAAGAAAATGGCATATGCACGTCACAAGAAAAGGCAAGAGCCATGATATTTTTGCGTCGACATTTCGACGATGGATTGAAATGTGAATATCTGACTGAAAAAAATCCCATGGCTTTGTGGAAGGGATTAAAAGAAAGATTTGAACATATAAGGGAAGTTATACTTCCGACCGCCCGGGATGAATGGAATACACTGAGATTCCAAGATTTTAAAAAAGTCAGTGATTACAATACGGCGATGTATATAATAATCTCGCAATTAAAATTTTGTGGACATGAGGTCACAGAATCTGAGATGCTTGAAAAAACATTTTCCACATTTCATGCATCAAATATTACTCTGCAGCAACAATATAGAGTACGTGGATTTGCGAGATATTCTGAGCTCATCGCCTGTCTTCTTGTGGCAGAAAAGAACAATGAGCTATTAATGAGAAATCATCAGTCCCGACCCACTGGATCAACAGCATTTCTCGAAGTAAATGTTGTAAGTAAAAATGAATTTAAACCTGGAAACCAAAATCAATTTCAAAGACAAGGTTTTGGTCGAGGTCGAGGTCGTGGACGTGGACGTGGACGTGGGCGTGGAATTGGTCGTGGTCGTGGATGCGGCCGTGGTTTTGAAAATAATAGAGATAATTATTTTTATAACTCATCTCAAAAGAGCGTCCCAAACCATCCATTGAAAAGGCATCATGAGAATACAAGTGTTAATGAGAATCACTCAAAAAGATATGAAAGTTCTTGTTACAGATGTGGTACTCCAGGACATTTGTCCAAAGTTTGTCGAGCCCCTGAGCACCTTTGTAAACTTTATAAAGAATCATTAAAGGGGAAAGAAAAGGAGACCAACTTTACTGAACGCAGTGACCGTTTGAGTGATTCAACTCATTTTGATGCTGGTGATTTTATGAATGATTTCTCAGGAAATGATCAACATGTTGGTGGGATAGAAATGAACAATTTTGATGCTACAGATTTTCTCAATGATTTCTCTGAAAATGAACAATTTAATGGTAGAATATAAATGTACAATAATTTATTTTTCATGTATTCATGTAATAATGTTTTTGTACAATTATGATATGTGTTATATTTACATATGTATTTTCAGTAATTTTATTTCATTGCATATTTTTTGAAGTTCAAATATGGAAAATGCTATGAGCAAAGCTGAAGTTTGCATACCCGATAGTGGTACAACGCACACTATCCTCCGAGATAAAAGATATTTCTTGGAACTAAAACCAACAAAAACAACGGTGAATACAATATCAGGTCCTGTAGACTTGATTAAAGGATGTGGTAAAGCACAATTTTTGTTACCTAATGGTACAAAATTTTTTATCAATGATGCTTTATATTCACCACAATCGAAAAGAAATTTGTTGAGTTTTAATGATATATATTCTCATGGGTATGATACTCAAACAATGAATGAAGGGAATGAGAAATATATGTGCCTTATCACATATAAATCAGGCAAGAAATATGTGATTGAAAAACTACCAATGCTCCCTACTGGATTGCATTATACATATATAAGTCCCATTGAATCAAACATGGTAGTTGATAATTCTTCGATATTAACCAATTGGCATGATCGATTGGGACATCCTGGTTCAACAATGATGCGAAGAATTATAGAAAATACACATGGTCATCCACTGAAAGACCAGAAGATCTTTCAGAATAATAAGTTTCAATGTAAATCATGTTCTCTTGGAAAACTTATTATAAGACCATCACCGGCCAAAATCCAAACTGAATCACCAATGTTTCTTGAACGTATTCAGGGTGATATTTGTGGACCAATCCATCCACCATGTGGACCATTCAGATACTTTATGGTATTGATTGATGCCTCCAGCAGATGGTCACATGTATGTTTATTGTCAACTCGAAATGTTACATTTGCAATATTACTTGCTCAAATAATAAAATCGAGGAATCAGTTTCCCGATTATACAATCAAGAATATTAGACTTGATAATGCTGGTGAATTTACTTCCCAGACTTTCAATGATTATTGTATGTCTATGGGAATCATTGTTGAGCATCTTGTTGCTCATGTACATACACAGAATGGATTGGCTGAATCATTGATTAAACATCTACAAATGATTGCTAGACCAATGATTATGAAAACAAAGCTCCCTATTTCTATATGGGGACATGCAATTTTACATGCTGCTTCATTAATTCGCATCAGACCAAGTGCATATCATAAATACTCCCCATTACAGCTTGCATTTGGTAAAGAACCAGACATTTCTCATCTGAGAATTTTTGGATGTATGGTGTATGTGTCTATTGCACCACCACAACGAAAGAAAATGGGACCTCAAAGAAAGATTGGAATTTATATCGGTTATGATAGTCCATCAATCATTCGATATCTTGAACCTCAGACAGGCGACGTGTTCACAGCACGTTTTGCTGATTGTCATTTTAATGAGGAAATCTTCCCAATGTTAGGGGGAGAACAGAAACATACCGAAAAAGAAATTACATGGTATGTATCATCATTGTTACATCTGGATCCAAGAACAAAACAATGTGAAAAAGATGTACAACAAATTGTACACTTGCAAAGAATAGCAAATCAAATACGAGATGCATTTGCAGACACAAAAGGGGTAACTAAATCATATATACATGCTGCAAATGCCCCTGCTCGAATTGAAATTCCAAAGAAACAAATGGAAGATACTCATGATGTCATTAAACGCCTGAAGCGTGGAAGGCCAGTCGGTTCCAAGGATAAAAATCCTCGAAAAAGAAAATTCATAGAGAAACACGATGATCACAAAATAAAGAATGATGTTTCTGAAGAAACACATGATGATCACAAAATAGAGAATGGTGTTCCTGAAGAAACACATGATGATGAAAATGCTCTGTCAGAACCACAAACTGACGAGAATCATGAAATCTCTATCAATTACATTAATACTGGAAAAATATAGAACAGCAAATATATAGATGAAATTGATGATATATTTTCTTATAATGTGGCAATCGACATCATAAATGATAACGAAGATCATGAACCAAAATCTTTTGGTGAATGTAAAAATCGGTAGGATTGGATAAAATGAAAAGATGCCATCCAGGTTGAATTAGATTCGCTAAATAAACGTAATGTTTTTGGACCTATAGTCCTTACACCTGAAGGTGTAAAACTGTTGGATACAAATGGGTTTTTATTCGAAAGCGAAATGAGAAAAATGAAATAGTAAGATATAAAGCTCGACTTGTTGTACAAGGTTTTTCTCAAAGGCCTGGAATTGATTATGAAGAAACGTATTCTCCTGTGATGGATGCAATTACGTTTCGGTATTTGATTAGCTTGGCGGTATCTGAAAATTTAGAAATTCGTCTTATGGATGTTGTTACAGCTTACTTATATGGATCACTTGATAGTAATATATATATATATATATATATATATATATATATATATATATATATATATGTATATGAAAATCCCTGAAGGATTTAAGATGCCTGAAGCACAAAGTTCAAAACCCAGGGAATGTTATTCTGTGAAATTACAAAGATCATTATATGGGTTAAAGCAATCAGGTCGAATGTGGTATAATCGACTAAGTGATCACTTGATGAAAAAGGGATATGCAAATAATTCAATATGCCCTTGTGTTTTCATTAAGAAAACAACATTCGGATGCGTAATTATTGCTGTATATGTTGATGATTTAAACATCATTGGAACGAATAAGGAAATTCAAGAAGTTGTGTCATACTTGAAGAAGAATTTGAAATGAAGGATCTTGGAAAAACCAAGTATTGTCTGGGTTTACAAATTGAACAAAAAGAATGTGGAATGTTTGTTCACCAGACAAATTATACAGAAAAGATCCTTAAACGTTTTAATATGGATAAAGCAAATCCTTTAAGTACTCCAATGGTTGTTAGATCATTAAACATAGAAAAAGATCCATTCCGTCCATGTGAAGATGATGAAGATATTCTTGGTCCAGAAGTACCATATCTAAGTGCCATCGGTGCCCTTATGTACCTTACAAATTGTACAAGGCCTGATATATCTTTTGCCGTGAATCTGTTGGCAAGATTTAGCACATATCCAACAAAGAGACACTGGAACGGAATTAAACATATATTCCGTTATCTACGAGGAACGACAGACTTGAGACTTTTGTATTCAAAAGATGTTAATCCAAGTATAATTGGTTATGCTGATGCTGGATACTTATCTGATCCATACAAGACACGTTCCCAAACTGGATATGTATTTACTCGTGGAGGCACTGCAATATCTTGGCGTTCACAGAAACAAACGCTCGTAACAACTTCATCAAATCATGCCGAGATTATTGCACTACATGAAGCAAGTCGTGAATGTGTGTGGTTAAAATCAATGACCCAACATATCCGAATTTCATGCGGATTATCATTCGATGAGAAGCCTGTGATACTATATGAAGATAATGTTGCATGTGTTGCTCAAATGAAAGAAGGATACATAAAAAGCGACAGAACTAAACATATTCCTCCTAAGTTCTTCGCATTCACCAAAGAGCTTGAGAAGAATAAATGTATTGATATTCGTCACATTCAATCAAGTGGAAACTCATCAGATCTCTTCACAAAGGCACTACCTACGTCAATATTCAGAAAGCACATATATAATATTGGGATGCGCAATCTACAAAATTTGTGAAGAGTTGTTCATGTCAACATCAGGGGGAGTTTACGTGACTGCACTCTTTTTCCCTTACTATGGTTTTTATCCCAATGGGTTTTTCCAAGTAAGGTTTTTAACGAGGCAGTACAAAACACGTAATGAAGACATCATCGTATCATGATCATCATCACAAGGGGGAGTGTTGAAATAATATATTTGAATATTGAAAAAGTAATAGTTGAATATTTGAATGTTGAAAATAAGAGTTGTAAAGTTAGAAATTTGTGTCTGATGATGTAGATAATGATGTATTTTATTTTTGGATTATGTGTAATGAAACTCTATAAATAGATCTCTCATTTGTGAAGAAAATCACAATTGAGTAGAGAGAAAAATATTATAAAGTGTGTAATTTGGTAAATTTTGAGAGTTTGAGATTTTTACTTTTTACTATAAATTTTTACTTTTTCACAACAGTTTCCATTTTTTTCCCTTGCCTAACATATTATATGGAAAAACTAACCCACCACTATTTGATGATGTAATACGAGTCTTTTGATTAAATGAAAAATAAAAGCTCATATCCACACTAAAATATCACAAAACTCCTGTGGAAATGTTTTACCGGTCAAATTTATGAGACAAATCTCCGACCTGATTGATGAAAAATATATGTTTTATGTCAAACATGTTGTTTTTCACTGTATACGTAGATTGAGTTGACTTTTTTTACGGATATTGACCCGTGAAATCGTCAATAAAAAAAATTATTCTTAAAATATATCTTTCCAAATATCATTTATCTGGTAGTCTTAACTTTTGACGGTAACTGCCCATTAAATATTTAATAGATAAGACTTTTATCGTTGTTTTTTAATCCAAAAATCTTCAAATTTCTTGGGAAAATAAATTCTCCCGTCTTATATTTTTATTTAAAAAATTTGTGTACAATGATTGGTACTGTTTGGTCAGGCTTTCTAGTCCCTTCGTATTGGGAAGGTTTTCTAACTGAATTTGTAGTATTTTATAATCTTGTTATGAAATTGGTTTAGTTACATATCGTTAAAAACTAAAAATAATGTAATATGAATCGTGACATTTAGAGAAAAAGGTAAAATAAAGACAAAACTATCAAAGAAAACGTTTGAAAGAATTCTTAGAGGCTAATTTGCGTGAACGAGTTTCTGACCTTGTGTGTAGTTATAGATACATCATCCAAGAACAAGTCAAGGTTGCTTAGCTAATACAAGGTTCGGAGCGCACCGGATAAAATTTGAGATAATGTAATAGTCTGTAAATCACATTAATTAGATAATCATATTGAATAAGTATTGTGTGACAAACTCGTCCAAAAAATTATTGATAGAAAAATCAAACTTATAAATATTAACCAAAACGTGATTGTTGGATTAGTTATATGTGGTTACAACATATGAACAATGATTGATATATAAAGTTATTTGGGAAAAACTACTCTAAAATCTATTTTTTCTATAAAAGAAATGAGATTAATAGAAAAAAATAATTTTCATCGATTTTTTTATAAAATAAATTATCAAAATACATATTAAAAATTACCAAAATACATAATTTACAAAATGGTTACCATTTCTCACAAAACGAAGAAAACCAATAGGAAAACTAATAAAAGCAAAAGGAAGTATCGGATGCAGAAAACTAAACCATCCGTGTAAAATGCGCACATCTCCGCCTCCGCCGCAGCTTGACTCGGATTCCGCGCAGGACTCAGCGGAGCACCGTCTCCGTGAGGCAGAGGAGCGGCTCAAGGAAGCGATTAAGGACCTGCAACGCCGGAAGATAGGAGCTCAGGGAGGACTCCACCCGCCGTGCGACCACGCTGATGAGTCTTGCGTCGCCAATGCCGTCGGAAACCTCTGCCAGAGTTTTCTGTTATCGTACGGTATTCGGGTGGGGATCGGGATTCTCCTTCGGGCGTTTAAACTGGTTCGCCTGAAGTCATATTCATCTCTCCTTGATCTCAAGGTTTAGCTATATGTTTCTCTTTTTTTTAAGTTTGTTTGTTTGATTCTCTAGAAAGTTGATTACTTGATGCATTTTTCAGTGTAATCGCCAAATTTTTGGAATAAAAGTTTGATCTTTGTCATTTTGACCAAAAAAGTGTGGCAGTCTGTGATTCATATTCAGCAACATATATGTGCTTCAGAAAATGCGTTTCTGTGGATGTATTTATCGCTGCAATGGTTTACCTACTTTGACTATCATCATGATAACATAGAAATATTGTGTATAAAACGGGCAAGACAGGGAATTGTGTGGTAAGGTTAGCTTAAGAGGTTGTAATGAGATTCGGGAAATCTGCAAAGGTTTGGGGTTCTGGTGGCAACCGATAATGGTAGAATGAATAGCACAACATGAACGTGTTAACTGGGGTCTGGGAGGTATTAAAATTGATGCAAAGAGAATGTCATAAGTAGTCCAAAATCAAATTTAGATGGAAAACAAACTCTGTAGTCAACAATGGTCGATTGAGGAATTTTATAACAATAAGATTTAGAGTTGGAAGAAATAAAAAACCGATTATGGATGAATCTTTATGCGCATAAGCGTGCTGTTCCCGGATTTGATAGAAGATATGTACTTGTTAGAGTGTGCTATGTACTTGGAAGAGTTTTATTATTTGCTGGTTGGGGTTATTTAATATTTTGGTGACCTATTTATTTGATTGCAGCAACTTGTATCTGAGAAAGACCTTATAGTGAGAGAGGAAGCATGCCGAATTGGTTTGCTTTTTGGAGGATTGACTGGTTCCTACCATGCTCTTAGGTGTTTGCTGAGAAAGCTTAGAAAGAAAGAGACACCAATGAATACGTAAGTTAACATTTATCGCTCATTTACTTGGTTTTTGACTGCACGTTACTTGATGATGTTATGTCCTTGAAGAAAATCTCAAAGTTCTTGATTTGGTATTATCTCTTTGTTTGAGCCTTTAATTTTTTAAATAGATTTTCGTTGTATTATTTATCCATCTCCGTATGTATGACATTGTTAAAGGGGATGATGGGGCAGATTTTTAGCTGGTGCAGTCTCAGGATTATCTATCTTAGCATTAGATGATTCAAGCCGTAGGCGTACGCTCGCTTTATATCTTTTGGCTAGGCTTGCTCAGGTATGAGTACAATTTTCCTAGTTTTTCTTCCAGTGTATGAGGTACTATGACTGCTTTTGCATGTTTTTACTTTGTCTAAATTATATGATCACTTATCTAGTGTGCATATAACTCGGCTAAATCCAACAACAAGTTCCACCTTTGGGGAAGCCATTGGAGTCATGGTGACACTCTGCTTTTTTCGATAGCCTGTGCACAAGTAATTGACTTATCACTTTCTGAAAGTCTCAATTGTAACTGTTGTTTTCTTTTGGTCAATATTCTGTTTTAGGGTCATGATCTCTGGTATAAGCTCTAGAACATATTATCACACTACAAATTATCTTTGTTTGTTACAGAGGATGCTCAATTTCGATTCCTTTTTCTAATGCAGTTCTTTTGTTGTCGATTTTCTAATTATAAGCACATTTCAGGTTATGTATGCTTTTGTTATGCGCCCTGAAAGCATGCCAAAATCATATCAAGATTTCATTCAGAAAACGGGTCCAGTTGCTGCACCAGTGTACAAAGCTGTGAGGGATTGCTGTAGAGGTTCTCCAGTAGATATTACCTCACTATCTACTTACTTGTCCAACAGAAGAGTATTTAGCACTGTGAAATTGGATGAGTTTCCGGATATTGTTCCTTGCTCTATTATCCACCCTAATACTGACTCGTGCTTATTTCACAATGCAAATGCTGCCAGAGATACCTTCAGGAAAACTTTTCCTCTATATTTCTCTTTGACATTTGTGCCCTTTGTTGTTCTGCGCATGCAAAAGGTACATCCTCTCATTATTAATGTTCAAAATCATGCCTTTGTAGTTTTCGCTGTCCATTCATTTTTTATCAAAAATTTTATGAGGTTTGACCAAATAATATGTGTTATATTCGACAAAAAGTCCGAGGGGGATCAAATAAACTGTACACATTTTCGATATAATAATTTCAAGTTACCTGTTCTAGGCTTTTAATTAGAAGATGATGGAGAGCTTATTTTCCATTTAATCATTGCACTTTTGTGTAAGAATACACCTTTACTGCTCTTCCTTGTACATTTTGGAAGAGGATATTGATTATTTCTTTGTCCGAGCAAATATTCAAAAAGCGTCTCTATTTTGCATTTATCGTGTTAGCAAATGGAAGAATCTCTGTTAATATCTTAACGAGTTTGGAAAATATTTGGACTTATCTCCTCTATGGTATATAGACTCTGTAAAAATGAGATTTACTAGATGATTTTGCCTTCAGTGTTGTAAGTTATGTAACCGTGTTCCTAGCTAAGTTCTAGTCAATGCAAGTTCTCATAATCGCTTAGTGGGTAATTATGTATTGTCTCTTTTCAAAGTTTATGGATGCTCCAGTTCGAACCTGTTGGCTTGCTGTTAAAGGTGCTGTGCGCTCTACAACGTTCTTATCTGCTTTTGTTGGCATCTTTCAGGTACCATTTCCTGCTGCTTCATTTATATAACATTCAGCCATCATAACTGTACTGATTAACATATCCCGGCAACAAAAGGGGGTAATATGCATGCACAGAAAAGTGGCATTGAAGGACCACAAGCTCTTGTATTGGCTTGCAGGGGGGATCTCTGCCCTGTCTGTGCTATTGGAAAAGAAAGCTAGACGTGGGGAGTTGGCCTTGTATGTTCTTCCTCGAGCTGGAGAATCTTTATGGTATATCTTAGTGAATCGCCATTTGCTTCCAGATATAAAAAATGCTGAGGTACAAAGGACTCTCCTTTATCTCGTTAAATTAGTTGGGGAATTCTACCAATGCTTTACAGTATTTATTGTTGAAATGCGTTTGAGTGTATTAAGGTTATGCAATTCCTGATATGCTGAAAAGATGCTTATTCCCTCTGCTTGATAAGACCAATATCCAGTATCAACAATTTTTATTCCCTTTTCTTGTCCTAGAAAAGTTTAATCTTTTTTTCCAAAATTCCTTCTTCTCAATCGTACGAAAGAGTCTCCCTCAAAATATAGTCCAATTTTACGGGAGTAGTTGAATCCCTGGCACAACTAATGGTTTAATTATTATCGGCTCTTAGCAAAATGATCACAAAGATGTGGAGAAACTACTTTGTGGTGTGGTAATTAACCACATTCTTTTCACTGCCAGATTAATTAAGCAACGGTGTGATTATCTAATAAAAAATAATTGAAACACACTTGTGAACTGTGTTCGAGTCCGAATTCAAAAGTGTATTATTCTATCCCTGAGCTAACTTTTATTCTCAAATATCCTAGGTGGCTTTGTTCTGTGCATGCATGGGTGGAATCATGTATTACTTAGAACACGAACCAGATACCATGGCTCCATTTCTTAGGGGCCTGATTCGCCGCTTCCTTGCGAGTAAAATCAGTAATCCAGGCCCATCAGCAAGTCGAAACGCCTCTTACGCATATCTACACACATTGGATGCCATAAAAAAGCCACAGATGCAGGATGGCCGAGAGGACGAAAGTTCATCTTCTCAAAAATACAATCTTGAATCTATTCCTGGACTCTGAGCTTGTTTTTCTCAATTGCTCAGCTGTGACAGCTATTATTTTAGGTATTGATTCGAAGACATTCATTGTTGGCAAGAGAGTTCTGTTACTCTAAAGACGGAGGAGGAGGAGATTGAAAGTAATCTTGTCGTCCCGCCTTCGTAAAAGTAGTCATCATCCCCTTTTAACCGCGACGGGCCAATTTTTTTTTCAGTTCTTCATAAAACTGAATGTTAGGTGAAGATTTGAGGGTAATTTCATGATATGTAAATATTGCCAACTCCCATCTATATTAAGATCAAACTGAACTTTAGTATGATTAGAGGACTTCTATTGATGAGTCAATTGCAGTATTGTAATGCATTCGTATCTCTGATGTGTGGTACGATTTATGTTTTTGTTCTCGTTCTTCTTTCGCGATTTTCAACTCAATTTTTTTAAATCATATGGAATATAAAGTGAATCTATCGTCATGAAAGTTGGAATAACCTTTGGATTAATCAACTTGGGAATATATATAATCCACCATTTTCACGAGTTTAATTCAAATTATTCTCAGAGTTGGTCTCATATGAGATTGTCTCATGGGTCATAATCTGTGAGACGAGTCAACCTTACCCATATTCACAATAAAAAGTAATACTCTTAGCATAAAAAGTAATATTTTTTTATGAGTGATCCAAATAAGAGATCCGTCTCACAAAAACGACCTGTGAGACCGTCTCACACAAATTTTTGTCTTATTCTCAATATTATTTATATCTTTTTTTGGTTATGGTTGCCTCTCTTTTTTGAGTGAGTCTTATGTGAGACCGTCTCACGGATCTTAATCTGTGAGATGGGTCAACCTTACTCATATTCATAATAAAAAGTAATACTCTTAGCATAAAAAGTAATACTTTTTCATGGATGACCCAAATAAGAGATCCGTCTCACACATATGACCCGTGAGACCGTCTCACACAAATTTTTGCCCTCTTTTTTATGTGATGATTTGATTTTCAATTTTCACATATATTTGTATTATCGTGAAAAGGAAAAAATAAATTTGGATCTTAAAAAACATGATTTTATTTATTTATTATTATTATTATTGAGACGTAATCGCGTGAGAACTCATGGTTCACCGATGTCTACTTTGTACGGAGGTAAATTTGGCCCGCCGACATCTGAAGTCAATTCACGTCTTCCAGCATTTCTGGGTGCGCAGATGGCATGTTTAATTTTATTATTATAATATTTCTTATAAAATTGGATAATAATTACTGTGTTAATGATATCTTTTTAAAAAAAATTAAGTTCGTCATGTTCATAAAAAATTATTGTTTAATCAATTTATATAATGAATATAACAAAAACTTGTGTGAGAGGGTCTCACGAGTCGTATCTGTGAGACAGATCTCTTATTTGAGTCACCCATGAAAAAGTATTACTTTTTATGCTAAAAGTATTTGACTCGTATCACAGATTATGATCCGTGAGACGGTCTCACATGAGACTCACTCAATGAATATTGGACCTTTGTAATTTGATATGAATATTATAATTAGTGTGTTTGTACATATTGTTGTGACAAAAAATCTATTTTCTATTAAACTTAATTTCAATAAAAAAAATGTAATAATATTATGATAGAAAAAAGAAATTTGTTTTGGTGTTGAAGAGGATGATAAAAAAGAGAAGAAATTTGATTATTATAATATATAATAGATTTTTGGTATTAAATATTTCTTTTTGAATTCGAGATATTATATTAAAATTTGAAAGTTTAAAAACGTTTTTTAACAATATTTTTATGTTACAAATTATATGATTAATTAAATAAAAAATTCAAAAGTATAATTAAAAATAAGAATATTTTATTTTGATATAATATATAAATAAAATGAAATCTACTAAAATAAATTTAATGATATTTTTTATTAAAAAATAAAATATTTTGCAATTTAAAAAAGAGTATTTTAAATTTATAAAAAACTTGATATTAAATTTAGTTACTTTAGATATCTCAAACTTATACACACACATTACGTTTCATGTAAGATCGTCTCACAAATTTATATACGTGAGATGATCTACTCGGTCCATACTTAGAGTGAAAAATAATAAGACAATATAAAAATAAAATTTTTATGAGTCGAGCCAAGTAAAAGATTCTACTCACAAAACTGATGCTTCAGACGATCTCACAATATTTTTGTAATATTTATATATAAATGACGTTAATTAATTTTTTAAATGTATTTATTTTAATAACTGGGCATAATTTATGAAAAAAATTATGAGTCTCTACAAATCTTCCAAAGTAAATGAAGAAGAGTCTATGAAAATATTTTATAACTAAGTGATTTTCTATTAGAAATTTATTAACCTGACAAAATCTATTATTTTAAAAAAGTCATTAAATCTATGCATTGAATACAAGCGACATAATTATATCGAGTACTACAATTTTAAAAAAGAAATCGGTATACATGTAATTCAATGATTGATACTTAAATCTTTCACGATTTAAAATAGATTACCCGAATATAACAGAAAATCTTCATTAATACACATTTCAGTCTTTGCAATTCACATATAGCAGAAATCTTCATAAAAAATATACATATTATAAATTCATTCGGTATCACTTTATATTTGGTTAGGTGCATTGGACGCAAGATTAACCTATTATTAATTCCCAACACGGTAATAATATTATAATATCGACTTTACAACTAATTTTAGTTTGAATTTCGAAATTTCAAGCAATCTTGCTAAATAAATTTGAAATTGATTAAAATTAAGTCAAACATATGACAAAATCCACAAGAATCATATCAAAATAAATATTAATTTCCAAAATATCACTATTTAAACACGTTTAGTCTACAAGATTTATTTATCACAAGAAACAAACAAAAAACCAGACAATTAATTTAGTACAAGAATTCAAATATCCATGGCAAGAAACAATCTTTCTTCTTTCACTGCCATTGTTTGTTTATGTCTTTGTCTATATATAATAACCGTCTATGCGATACGAGAAAACCCTAAACTCGACGATCATGGCAGAGTAAGTTCTTTCGCGTTTTTTTTAGCACGACGACGATTCAATTTAATTATATGTTATTTCTTATTAGATAATAACTAATTTGTTCATCTTACACAGGCTAAGTATTGTGTCGCGAAAAAAAACGCCCCGGATGATTTGTTAAAAGAATATATATACTATGCTTGTACGATTTTGAATTTCAATTGCAGCGTTATAAAGCCGGGTGGTTCGTGTTATCTTCCCAACACAGTAATGAATCATGCATCGTATGCGTTCGATCTCGTCTACAGAAATGCCGCCGGAAAATGCGACTGGCCTAACAATATCTCAAGAATAACGCTTGAGGATCCTTGTAAGTTATATATATATATAGTTTACGTTTTTTAAAATTAAAATTTGTGGATTAATTAGTTTCGGACTTGAATATTTAAATAGAAAAAATGTAAAGTTTGAGATACTTAGTGATCCGACTTTGTGACACTAAATTAGTTTTACGAAAATATCCTGGTCAATTTAGAAAAATAATATTTTATTTTAAAAAGTATATTCGTAATTTACTCATAATTACCATATTTCATTCACCTTCAAAAGTTCAAAAATTTACACATTATTTCAAGGAAAAAACTTGTATGAGACGGTCTCACGAGTCGTATTTTGTGAGATAGATCTCTTATTTGGGTCGTTATGAAAATTTATTACTTTTTATGCTAAGAGTATTATTTTTTTTTGTCAATATCGATATAGTTGACCATATATATATATATATATATATATATATATATATATATATATATATATATATTCTTTATTTTGTGCGAAAAATATATGGCATGTGTCGCAATTGACTAGTTCAAATAGATAAAATTTAAAATGCTGGATGTTTTTGTATAATTTCCGCGTATTGTCAATTCGAAATTGTTCTAATTTTTGGGGAAAATTAGAGATTTAAAAAGTTTGACCATTTTGGTGCAGCATATGGTAAATGCCGGTTCCCATGAGTGGTGCGGATTGCGACAAGGACGAGGACAGAATCGACCACACACATTAATTGTACTGCTAGTGAAGGAATTGTCCTAATTGCTTATTAATAAAAACTCTTCATTATCAAATATATTTACTTGTAATGGAAAGCAAATCCGATTCCAATGCTGCGAATATTGTATTTAAAATTTCAGCTTAAGTGGAATTTATTTTTTTATATATTCTAACGTATAATATATTCAACATATCACCTTAATTAAATTTAGTTAGACTTTTTACTATATTCTTTCTCAACTCAGCATACAGTTTCTTCATAAAACAATGACCTCGAGTTAACCGGCTAAAAACATGAAATGCCTTAATCCAAACACCATGCGGAAAGTTTTGAAACTTATCCTCCACAAATGTGATCAAGCATTGATCTTTTTTAAATCTAATGAATATTTGTTTCAATATAAAAAATAAATCGAGATTAAACGATGTAACTCAATTTTTTTAAATCATATAATAGATGAACTGAAACTATCGTCTTGGAAGTTGGAATAACCCATGGTTTAATCAACATGGGAATATATATTGATATTCATTGAAAACTTAAGATTCGGTTATAATAGGTGATGCTAGTCCGAATGCAGACAAGGATGCTAGTGAACATCAATTTAGTGAATCATTAATTAGACTCTCAAACCTGATATTTATAGGAGAATACATTGGTCTGTCATGTACCTCCTAACTTTGTTGGGAATGAGCCGGGATCCAAAGTATTGTTTGGGCCTGATTTTGATTGGCCTATTCATAGGATATCATATATAATCCACCATTTTCACGAGTTTAATTCAAATTATTTAGTAATATTATATTTTTTTGTTATGGTTGCCTCTCTCTTTTATGTGATGATTTCATTTTCTATTTTCGCATATATTTGTATTATCGTGAAAAGGAAAAAAAATAAATTTGGATCTTAATAAACATGATTTTATTTATTGATGTTTATTAATATGATGATGATGATGTAATAATTGATACATGGCATGTTTAATCTTATTATATAATATTTCTTATAAAATTGAATAAAAATTACTGTGTTAATGATATCCTTCTTTAAAAATGAAGTGAGAAAATATACGACATATTCATAAAAATATTACACAAAAATTCTTATGAAATCGTATCATGCGTTAATTTTGTTAGATGAACCTCTTACTCGATTCGATCCATAAAAAAAAAAATTATATCAGAATTATTACTTTTGTTTTATATATAGATTGAATCACGTCTCTCAGATATATACATATAGAATCGTCTCATAAAAAATTTATGCGTATTATTGTTACTATTATTATTTGAGTTACTGTGAAGAGATAAACAAAATACAATTCAAAGCCCAAAAAACAATGTGAATTTAATTAACAATATTAAATAAATTCAAAAAATGTAAACATATATTATTTTAAAATATCATTCATCATATAAAGAAAAAAAAATTTATGATTAATGTCCATTATATCAAGAAAAAATATTATAAATAAAAGCAATGGTTATTAAATTGCTCCCCAGTTAGACTTCGACCGTGAATCACATTTTGGACTCAAATTTTACTAAATTTGCAACAAAAGGGGAAAATATAATTTGTCCTATTATGGTTTCACTTTATTATGTATTTAAACTTTGATTTCGTTGTATGAGCTTTTAATATTTGTGTGCGATATGTGCATATATATATTTAACATTTCTGGTATTAAATATTTTTTTTTGAATTCGAGGGATTATATTAAAATTTTAAAGTTTAAAAACATTTTTTATAATATTTTTTTATGTTACGAATCATATGATTATTTAACTAAAAAATTCAAAAGTAGAATTAAATAAAGAATATTTCATTTTGATATAATATATATAGATAAAAAGAAATCTAATGATATTTTTTTTAAATAAAATATTTTTCAAGAAAAAATTATTATTGTGTTTATAAAAAAACATTAAATTTAATTACTTTAGATATTTTAAACTTGATATATAAACACTTACACACACAATACACACACATATAGTAAGTTTCATGTAAAGTCGTCTCATGGATCTATATCCGTGAGACGATCTAGTCGGTTCATACTTAGAGTAAAAAATAATACATTAACATAAAAATAATAATTTATATGAGTCGAGTTAGGTATGAGATTCTTCTCACAAAACTGATGTTTGAAACGATCGCACAATAGTTTTTATGATATATAAATATATATATATATATATATATATATGTGTGTGTGTGTGTGTGTGTGTGTGTGTGTGTGTATGTGTGCGCATTATAAAATGACATTCATTAAATTTTTAATGTATTTATTTATATTATTGGGTATAATCTATGAAAAAAATTTATTAGTGTCTAAAAATCTTCCAAAGTAAATCTAGAAGAGTCTATGAAAATATTTTATAACTAATTGATTTTCTAGGGGAGTCAATTAGGTGGGGTGGGTCGGGTCGGGTCGAGCAACAGTACTATTCAAAAATTGCTCAACCCGAAAACTCCCAACCCGAACATAAACCCGAATCAACCCGATCAACATGATAAACTCGTATAACTTGAATTTGAATTTTTTATAAAAAAAATTTAAAATAAAATTAAATAAAATTTAAATAAATAATATTAATATTTTAATTTAGATACATAATAATAAAATCTCTCTTATATATATGATTTGAATTTGAAAATCTAGTTGTAGAAAAAATAAAGTATATTTATAAAATCAAATAAAAAATTATTTAAAAAATAAAAAATGTTTAAAATAATAATAAATTTATGATATAAATATATAATAAATATTTTTTCAGACATACAAAATATAAAAATATAGGCAATATTTCCTAGTTATATTTTTAAATTTTTTTATAATTTTCGGGTTGATCCGAACCCAACCCGATCATTTTTTTTTTGTCAGCTATCGGGTCCAACCTGATCTGCCCCGAACCCGAAAACCCAAACTCAAACCTGATTTTTTTTCGGATTGAGTCGAGTTTGTGGGTAATTAATACAAAAATCTATTAGAAATACAAAAGTCTATTAGAAATTTATTAACCTTACAAAAATCTATTATTTTTAAAAAATTCAATAAATCTATGATATCGGGTACTACAATTTTTTTTTTGATGGTTAACACTTGTAATTATTTCATAGCCAAGATGTCCTTAGTTACAAGTTGAATCAACCATAATGGAAAAGCTCCAGCCTCTCATACAAATTGAGATTTGGAAGAAATAACAAAAGCTGCTATCGAATGGGCTACCACATTTGCCAATCGACGAACATGAAGAAGTGAAGGGTTGTTTCGAGAATTCAATAGGAAATTGATATCTGAAACGATGGAGCCTGAATAGCTAAGGTTCTCTTCCGGCCTTGTGACTGCTTGCACTGCAAGGAGAGAATCTGAAGCAATTTGATGAATCTGTAACTTATGTAGTTGAGCGAATTTTAAGCCCTCGCGAATAGCAATAAGCTCAGCGCATAAAACCGACTGGGGCATGCCAATCTTCCTTCCAAAGACTACTACTGGTTATCCCTCATGATTTCTCACCACTCCTCCAATAGCACAGCTGTTAGATTCCGCAAAATAGGTCGCGTCAACATCCAATCGGAGCATATATTCTGGTGGCGGCTCCCACATGGCAGGGGACGAGCACTATGCATCAACAGGCAGTGTCGACAGAGCTACTTGAGCCAGTTGGAAGTCATGCAGCAGGGTTTCACTCCAGTCTGTGTTATTAATTTCCAATCTCCCCTGGCTCTTGTGAATCAACCGCAATCTTTCACTCCACGTCGCCCAAGTATGCATAGCAAACACTTCAAACTCTTTCTTGCTAAGCTTATCCTTCATCCACAAGAAAATATCAAACACTTCCAGATGGCTTACCTGTTTCAAGAGCGACCGGTAGCAAGTTTCTTTCCAACAAGGCTTTATGGCGGCACATACGAATAAAGCATGGCCCGTGGAATCCCAGCTCGCCTGACACAGCGGACACACGTCTGCTACTGGGACATGGTGAGTCTGCAAGTTGCTCTCCGTAGGAATTATATTATGTATCACTCTCCAGCAGAATATCTTGACTTTCGGTGGAAGCGAGAGAGCCCAGAGGAAATTCCACCAACTTTTCATTGTACTGCTTGAGCTGGACATTGGTGAGTCATAGAATCCTGAAGCTGCCTTATACCCCTCTCGGACTGTATATAATCCTTTAGCATCGAATAGCCAGAATCGGAAATCCTCATGTGGCGTCGCTGGTAGAGGAATAGCCAATATATCTTGCACCAGGTGAGGGGAAAAGAGTTGTTGTACGACAGATTCCTTCCAACTTCCATTATCGATGAGGTCCCGAACCTTTCTGTTGTCTAGAGCCGAAGACAGAGATATTCTGCCTGTTGATCTCGGAATCCATCTATCCCCAGCCAAGTTGATCTTTGCCCCGTTGCCCACATGCCAGCACAGCCCGATGTCCAATAAAGAGCGGCTCCATACAATCGACCTCCAAAGGTACGATGGGTTGCTGCCGAGACCGGCTTCCATGATATCTTGGTGTCTGAAATATCTGGCTTTTAGCACACGGCCAACTAATGATCCCGGGTTTACTAATATGCGCCATATCTGTTTTGCCAACAATGCCTTGTTAAAAGTTTCAAGGTGTCGAAAGCCCAAACCACCCATACACTTTGGTTGGCACAGTGCTTTCCAAGATTTCCAATGCATTCTTCTCTTTCCCTCTTCAACACTCCACCAGAAATTTGAGCATTCACGCTCTATCTCTTCACAAACCGATTTCGGGATACGAAAACAGGACATGGCATAGGTGGGTATTGCCTGCAGCACTGATTTTATCAAGATCTCCTTACCCCCCACCGAAAAATTTTTGTTGCCCCACCCTTGTATTCGTTTCACAACTCTCTCCACAAGATATCTGAACTGTAGTCTCTTTCTTCTAGTAGAGAACACTGGAAGTCCCAGATAGACCTCATGCCCGTGCACTATCGAAATGGCCAGTCTTGACTTAATATTTTCTGCCAGTTGAGCATCGGTATTCGGGCTAAAAGAGAGCGAGGATTTTTCAAAGTTAATCAGTTGTCCCGAAGCCTTCTCATAAATAGCTAAGCAGTTTCGGATAGCCTCACAGTCTGCCATTGTCGCTCTAAAAAAGAGAAGGCTATCATCTGCAAAAAACAGGTGCGTGATGGCAGGGCAAGATGAGGCAATACGAACTCCTGTTAATAGACTGCGTTGTTCAAGAGATATGAGAGCAGAAGATAAGCCATGAGCACACAAGACAAATAAATACGGGGAAAGGGGATCTCCCTGTCTTAAAACTCGGCCTGGGCTGACATTTCCAATGATTTCACCATTTAAGGAGAAAGAGTATCGGACAGTGCGCACACATCGCATTATTTTCTCCACCCAGATAGGTGAAAATCCCAGCCGGAGCATCATTCCTTCAAGAAAGCCCCATTCAACTCTGTCGTAGGCCTTGCTCATGTCAAGCTTTAGTGCACCATACCCTTTCTGGCCCTGTTTTCTGCTTCTGATCCAGTGTAATGTTTCAAAACTGAGGATGATGTTATCAGATATCAATCTGCCAGGCACGAATGCACTCTGGAATTCATTCACTGTCTTCTTAAGAATAGGTCTTAACCTGTTTGTCAAACACCGAGCAACTACTTTATAGCAAACATTGCAAAGACTAATCGGCCGAAAGTC
This sequence comes from Primulina eburnea, assembly GCF_022965805.1. Classification (NCBI taxonomy): domain Eukaryota; kingdom Viridiplantae; phylum Streptophyta; class Magnoliopsida; order Lamiales; family Gesneriaceae; genus Primulina; species Primulina eburnea. Next base: position 7,170,329 of record NC_133101.1, read on the forward strand.
TTTCATAGTCATTGGACTCGGGGTCTTTGGTATAAGAGTAATTATGGTGTCATTCCAGTCCTCAAGAGCCTCCCCTTCATTGAGTATTTTTAATATGGCTTCCGAGACATCTTCACCTATCACATCCCAATATTTTTGAAAGAAGAAAGCAGGCATACCATCTGGTCCTGGAGCTTTGTCTGGATGCAAATCAAACATCGCTTTCTTCACTTCGGCCGCTGTGAATGGATTACATAGGATTGAATTTGTGTGTTCGTCAATAGTCACCTTCACACAGTCCAAAATCTGGTTTCTATCATTTTCTGTAGGATTATCAGATTGGAACAGGTGTGCAAAGTAGTCCTCCACAATCTCGGCCATGCTCCCCGTCTCTGTGCACCAGTCCCCATGAGCCGAGACAAGACCATTAATACGATTTCTAGATCTCCTGGTGGCCGCAAAAGCGTGAAAGTATTTAGAAATTCTATCACCATGCTTAAGCCAGTTAACCCTGCTTCTTTGCTTCCAATATATCTCCTCTTTCGTTGCCAATATCTCTACCTCTCGCTCTAGCTCGGAGATGCGGACGGCTGAGGTGTGCCACCGACCATGAGTTCTCAAGAAATTCAGATTTTTGCGTTTCTCTTGAATTTGTTTGGGGAGTTTATCGAACCTGTTTCCAGCCCACTTTCGCAAAGTTTCCTTGCACCCTTTGATTCGGTCAGGGAGTGAAATGGCATGGTTATTTTTATTCCACCTCTTATGAACCACTTCTTTGAAGTCCGTCTCTGTTACCCAATGTTGTTCGAACCGAACCATATGCTTTGGTCGAGGAGAGGATCGTAGCTGGCCTCTAAGGTCGATGAGTAAGGGCCTATGGTCCGAATGGTAAAACTCAAGGGTGCAAACTCTAGCCGCTGGGTATAGCAACCGCCACTCAAGTGTACCCACTAGACGGTCAAGTCTCTCGAAAATCATCTCATCAGAAGAGCGACGATTAACCCACGTAAAAAACTCGCCCATAGCATGAAGGTCCTGGAGCGAGCAAGCATTAAGGACTTCTCGAAACGCTCGAGTGTGGGAGAGAGGTCGAGGATTACCTCCGAGCTTTTCCCTGTCAAAGCAAATTTCATTGAAATCGCCACCTACTAGCCACGGGTACTCCTTGAATTCTGGCATGCAACTCAGGCGGCGGAGAAGAGACCAAGAAAGGTGTCTATTCTGTGTCTCCGGATTTCCATAGAACCCAGTGAATCGCCACTTCTTATTTCCATGAAGAATTGTACTGTCAATATGTCCCGATGTATATGAGTGAATAGTGACACACAACGGTTCTTTCCACAGAAGCATCAGCCCACCTCTTCTGCCCTCACAATTTACCACAAACATCCCTGAAAACCCAGAACATGCTTCCACCATCCACACTGAAATTCCCTCATCTTGGTTTCACATATGAAGAGGAGGGAGGGTCTCTTTTCCGCGACAAGTCGCTTTAGTTCACGAAATGCTCGTTGGTTCCCAAGCCCCCGAGCATTCCAAGTAATGCAACTCATTGGAGTCGGCGGGGTTGCTTAGCAACCGCCGCCGTTATAAGACATGCCGAGGGTAAGGACTGCCTCCTCAACAGTTCGTTTCTTTCTGGGAGAGCTTCCGTCATTAATTTTTTCCTTGCCTTTCTCCAATGCTCCACTTCCTTGATTTCTAAGATCTGTACCATGGGCCCGGGCACGACGTTTCCACCGCTTTAGGCTACTGTCCACCGTTGGGGTTTTTGTATTAAGAAAATTGGGCTGCTCCACCCCGCTCCTATCTTGTTGTGGCTGGACCTCCCGATCCAGTGGCCTATTGGGATGTTTCTCCTTCGATTCCTCGGCAGATGTAATGGCCAAGGTAGAAGCAAGCCCCTCCATATTAGTGTGAGTTATGTCAGGAGTAGACTTGGTAGGAGCCTCTCCCTTCGGACTGACATCTTCCCGTCCCCGAGAATTTGTTTCTCTAAGTGAACTCCTCATAGCCACCTCACAAGAAAAGCTGCCACTATTAGCCGAAGGCTCTCCACTCTGATATTCATCGCCACTAGTGTGAGGAGTTCCCCCGGGGGATCTCCGAGTCTTGGCCCCGCCCTTAAGAGGGGGAGCTCTTAGCCAACTCCCATACACTAGTTTCCCGCCGTCCACAGGGCCGTGACCACAGTCTCTGAAGGAATGTCCAATACGCCCGCAACTATAACAAAAATCCGGTAGTCTCTCATATGATAAGATTACAATCACCTCCTCTTTAGCCTGATTAGTGAAAAAGAAATTGGTATAAAAGTAATTCAATTATTGATAATCTTTCACGATTTAAAATAGATTACCCGAATATAACAGAAAATCGTCATTAATACAATTTCAGTTTTTTTCAATCCACATATCGCAGAAATCTCAATCGAACTTTAAAAAAATATACATATTATAGGACCGAGTGCTTACCGTTTTACCAATAGCTATAACTAGTGGTAATGGTGCAACTCAAATCTTTTAAACCGCCCAACAACTCAAGCACCACGGTTCGATCGCTCTACCAAGCAGGGACAATTATTGCACCCAACAATCTCCCTCCCAATAATTGCACTCTTTGCAATCAATGAGAATCGAACCCGTGACCTTGGCTCTGATACCAATTGTAGGACCGAGTGTTTACCGCTTTATCAAAAGCTATAGCTAGTAGTAATGGTGCAACTCAAATCTTTTAAACCGCACAACAACTCAAGCACCCTATCTTAGCATTAGATGATTCAAGCCGTAGGCGTCGTCGCTCGCTTTATCTCTTTGGCTAGGCTTGCTCAGGTATGAGTACAATTTTCCTAGTTTTTCTTCCAGTGTATGAGGTACTATGACTGCTTTTGCATGTTTTTACTTTGTCTAAATATATGATCACTTATCTAGTGTGCATATAACTCGGCTAAATCCAACAACACAGTTCCACCTTTGGGGAAGCCATTGGAGTCATGGTGCACTCTGCTTTTTTCGATAGCCTGTGCAAAAGTAATTGACTATCACTTTCTGAAGTCTCAATTGTAACTGTTGTTTTCTTTTTGGTCAATATTCTTTTTTAGGGTCATGATCTCTGGTATAGCTCTAGAACATATTATCACACTACAAATTATCTTGTTTGTTACAGAGGATGCTCAATTCGATTCCTTTTTCTAATGCAGTTCTTTTGTTGTCGATTTTCTAATTATAAGCACTTTCAGGTTATGTATGCTTTTGTTATGCGCCCTGAAAGCATGCCAAAATCATATCAGATTTCATTCAGAAAACGGGTCCAGTTGCTGCACCAGTGTACAAAGTGGTGAGGGATTGCTGTAGAGGTTCTCCAGTAGATATTACCTCACTATCTACTTACTTGTCCAACAAAGAGTATTTAGCACTGTGTGAAATTGGATGAGTTTCCGGATATTGTTCCTTGCTCTATTATCACCCTAATACTGACTCGTGCTTATTTCACAATGCAAATGCTGCCAGAGTACCTTCAGGAAACTTTTCCTCATATTTCTCTTTGACATTTGTGCCCTTTGTTGTTCTGGCATGCAAAAGGTACATCCTCTCATTATTAATGTTCAAAATCATGCCTTTGTAGTTTTCGCTGTCCATTCATTTTTATCAAAAATTTTATGAGGTTTGACCAAATATATGTGTTATATTCGACAAAAAGTCCGAGGGGGATCAAATAAACTGTACACATTTTCGATTAATAATTTCAAGTTACCTGTTCTAGGCTTTTATTAGAGATGATGGAGCTTATTTCCATTTATCATTGCACTTTTGTGTAAGAATACACCTTTACTGCTTTCCTTGTACATTTTGGAAGAGGATATTGATTATTTCTTTGTCCGAGCAAATATTCAAAAAGCGTCTCTATTTTGCATTATCGTGTTAGCAAATGGAAGAATCTCTGTTATATCTACGAGTTTGGAAATATTTGGCTTTCTCCTTATGGTATATAGACTCTGTAAAATGAGATTTACTAGATGATTTTGCCTTCAGTGTTGTAAGTTATGTAACCGTGTCTAGCTAAGTTCTAGTCAATGCAAGTTCTCATATCGCTTAGTGGGTAATTATGTATTGTCTCTTTTCAAAGTTTTGGATGCTCCAGTTCGAACCTGTTGGCTTGCTGTTAAAGGTGCTGTGCGCTCTACAACGTTCTTATCTGCTTTTGTGGCATCTTTCAGGTACCATTTCCTGCTGCTTCATTTATATAACATTCAGCCCTCATACTGTACTGATTAACTATCCCGGCAACAAAAGGGGGTATATGCATGCACAGAAAAGTGGCATTGAGGACCACAAGCTCTTGTATTGGCTTGCAGGGGGATCTCTGCCCTTTTGTGCTATTGGAAAAGAAAGCTAGACGTGGGGAGTTGGCTTGTATGTTCTTCCTCGAGCTGGAGAATCTTTGGTTATCTTAGTGAATCGCCATTTGCTTCCAGATATAAAATGCTGAGGTACAAGGACTCTCCTTTATCTCGTTAAATTAGTTGGGGATTCTACCAATGCTTTACAGTATTTATTGTTGAAATGCTTTGGTGTATTAAGGTTATGCAATTCCTGATATGCTGAAAAGAGCTTATTCCCTCTGCTTGATAAGACCAATATCCAGTATCAACATTTTTATTCCCTTTTCTTGTCCTAGAAAAGTTTAATCTTTTTTTCCAAATTCCTCTCTCAATCTCGAAAGTTCCTCAATCTGTCCAATTCTACGACAGTACTTCCCATTCAAATTATAGTCCATTTATACAATTGAGTACGAGAGTAGTTGAATCCCTGGCACAACTAATGGTTTAATTATTATCGGCTCTTAGCAAAATGATCACAAAGATGTGGAGGAAACTACTTTGTGGTGTGGTAATTAACCACATTCTTTTCACTGCCAGATTAATTAAGCAACGGTGTGATTATCTAATAAAAAATAATTGAAACACACTTGTGAACTGTTTCGAGTCCGAATTCAAAAGTGTATTATTCTATCCCTGAGCTAACTTTTATTTCAAATATCCTAGGTGGCTTTGTTCTGTGCATGCATGGGTGAATCATGTATTACTTAGAACACGAACAGATACCATGGTCCATTTCTTAGGGGCCTGATTCGCCGCTTCCTTGCGAGTGTAAAATCAGTAATCCAGGCCCATCAGCAAGTCGAAACGCCTTTACGCATATCTACACACATTGATGCCATAAAAGCCACAGATGCAGGATGGCCGAGAGGACGAAGTTCATCTTCTCAAAAATACAATCTTGAATCTATTCCTGGACTCTGAGCTTGTTTTTCTCAATTGCTCAGCTGTGACAGCTATTATTTTAGGTATTGATTCGAAGACATTCATTGTTGGCAAGAGAGTTCTGTTACTCTAAAGACGGAGGAGGAGGAGATTGAAAGTACTTGTCGTCCCGCCTTCGTAAAAGTAGTCATCATCCCCTTTTAACCGCGACGGGCCAATTTTTTTTTCAGTTCTTCATAAAACTGAATGTTAGGTGAAAGATTTGGGGTAATTTCATGATATGTAAATATTGCCAACTCCCATCTATATTAAGATCAAACTGAACTTTAGTATGATTAGAGGACTTCTATTGATGAGTCAATTGACAGTATTGTAATGCATTCGTATCTCTGATGTGTGGTACGATTTATGTTTTTGTTCTCGTTCTTCTCGCGTTTTCAACTCAATTTTTTTAAATCATATGGAATATAAAGTGAATCTATCGTCATGAAGTTGGAATACCTTTGGATTAATCAACTTGGGATATATATAATCCACCATTTCACGAGTTTAATTCAAATTATTCTCAGAGTTGGTTTCATATGAGATTGTCTCTGGGTCACTAATCTGTGAGACGAGTCAACCTTACCCATATTCACAATAAAAAGTAATACTCTTAGCATAAAAAGTAATATTTTTTTAGAGTGATCCAAATAAGAGATCCGTCTCACAAAAACGACCTGTGAGACCGTCTCACACACAATTTTTGTCTTATTCTCAATATTTTTTATCTTTTTTTGGTTATGGTTGCCTCTCTTTTTTGAGTGAGTCTTATGTGAGACCGTCTCACGGATCTTAATCTGTGAGATGGGTCAACCTTACTCATTTCATAATAAAAAGTAATACTCTTAGCATAAAAAGTAAACTTTTTCATGGATGACCCAAATAAGAGATCCGTCTCACCATATGACCCGTGAGACCCGTCTCACACAAATTTTTGCCCTTTTTTATGTGATGATTTGATTTTCAATTTCACATATATTTGTATTATCGTGAAAAGGAAAAAATAAATTTGGATCTTAAAAAAACATGATTTTATTTTTTTTATTATTATTATTGAGACGTAATCGCGTGAGAACTCATGGTTCACCGATGTCTACTTTGTACGGAGGTAAATTTGGCCCGCCGACATCTGAAGTCAATTCACGTCTTCCAGCATTTCTGGGTGCGCAGATGGCATGTTTAATTTTTTATTATAATATTTCTTATAAAATTGGATAATAATTACTGTGTTAATGATATCTTTTTTAAAAAAAAATTAAGTTCGTCATGTTCATAAAAAATTATGTTTAATCAATTTATTAATGAATATACAAAACTTGTGTGAGAGGGTCTCACGAGTCGTATCTGTGAGACAGATCTCTTATTTGAGTCACCCATGAAAAAGTTTACTTTTTATGCTAAAAGTATTTGACTCGTATCACAGATTATGATCCGTGTAGACCGTCTCACATGAGACTCACTCACATGAATATTGGACCTTTGTAATTTGATATGAATATTATAATTAGTGTTTGTACTATTGTTGTGACAAAAAATCTATTTTCTATTAAACTTAATTTCAATAAAAAAAATGTAATAATTTATGATAGAAAAAAGAAATTTGTTTTGGTGTTGAAGAGGATGATAAAAAAGAGAAGAAATTTGATTATTTAATATATAATAGATTTTGGTATTAAATATTTCTTTTTGAATTCGAGATATATATTAAAATTTGAAAGTTTAAAAACGTTTTTTAACAATATTTTATGTTACAAATTATATGATATAATTAAATAAAAAATTCAAAGTATAATTTAATAAGAATTTATTTTTGATTTAATATTAAATAAATGAAATACTACTAAAATAAATTTAATGATATTTTTTATTAAAAATAAAATATTTTGCAATTTAAAAAAGAGTATTTTAAATTTATAAAAACTTGTATGATTAAATTTCGTTACTTTAGATATCTCAACTTATTACACACATTACGTTTCATGTAAGATCGTCTCACAAATTTATATACGTGAGATGATCTACTCGGTCCATACTTAGAGTGAAAAATATAAGACAATAAAAATAAATTTTATGAGTCGAGCCAAGTAAAAGATTCTACTCACAAAAAATGATTGCTTCAGACGATCTCACAATATTTTTGTAATATTTATTATAAATGACGTTAATTAATTTTTAAATGTATTTATTTTTAATAACTGGGCATAATTTATGAAAAAATATGGTCTCTACAAATCTTCCAAAGTAAATGAAGAAGAGTCTATGAAAATTTTTATAACTAAGTGATTTTCTATTGAAATTTATTACCTGACAAAATCTATTATTTAAAAAAGTCATTAAATCTATGCATTGAATACAAGCGACATAATTATATCGAGTACTACAATTTTAAAAAAGAAATCGGTATACATGTAATTCAATGATTGATACTTAAATCTTTCACGATTTAAAATGATTACCCGAATATAACAGAAAATCTATTTTAATACACATTTCAGTCTTTGCAATTCACATATAGCAGAAATCTTCATAAAAAAATATACATATTATAAATTCATTCGGTATCACTTTATATTGGTTAGGTGCATTGGACGCAAGATTAACCTATTATTAATTCCCCACACGGTGTAATAATATTATAATATCGACTTTACAACTAATTTTAGTTTGAATTTCGAATTTCGCAATCTCTGCTAAATAAATTGAAATTGATTAAATTAAGTCAAAATATGACAAAATCCACAAGAATCATATCAAAATAAATATTAATTTCCAAAATATCACTATTTAAACACGTTTGTCTACAAGATTTATTTATCACAAGAAACAAACAAAAAAACAGACTTAATTTAGTACAAGAATTCAAATATCCATGGCAAGAAACAATCTTTCTTCTTTCACTGCCATTGTTTGTTTATGTCTTTGTCTATATATAAAACCGTCTATGCGATACGAGAAAACCCTAAACTCACGATCATGGCCGAGTAAGTTCTTTCGCGTTTTTTTAGCACGACGACGATTCATTTAATTATATGTTATTTCTTATAGATAAACTAATTGTTCATCTGACACCGGTTATATTGTGTCGCGAAAAAAAAACGCCCCGGATATTATATATTATATATATATATATATAATATATATATATATATTATATATATATATATATATAGTTTACGTTTTTTTTAAATTAAAATTTGTGGATTAATTAGTTTCGGACTCTGAATATTTAAAGAAAAAAAATGTAAAGTTTGAGATACTTAGTGGTCCGACTTTGTGACATAAATTAGTTTTACGAAAATATCCTGGTCAATTTAGAAAAATAATATTTTATTTTAAAAAGTATATTCGTAATTTACTCATAATTACCCTATTTCATTCACCTTCAAAAGTTAAAAATTTACACATTATTTCAAGAAAAAACTTGTGTGAGACGGTCTCACGGTCGTATATTTGTGAGATAGATCTCTTTTTGGGTCGTTATGAAATATTATTACTTTTTATGCTAAGAGTATTATTTTTTTTTGTGCATTCGATTATATATAGTTGACCATATATATATATATTCTTTATTTTGTGCGAAAAATATATGGCATGTGTCGCAATTGACTAGTTCCAATAGATAAAATTTAAATGCTGGATGTTTTTGTATAATTTCCGCGTATTGTCAATTCGAAATTGTTCTAATTTTTGGGGAAAATTGAGATTTAAAAAGTTTGACCATTTTGGTGCAGCATATGGTAAATGCCGGTTCCCATGAGTGGTCGGATTGCGACAAGGACGAGGACAGGCTCGACCACCAATTAATTGTCTGCTGTGAAGGAATTGTCCTAATTGCTTATTAATAAAAACTCTTCATTATCAATATATTTACTTGTAATGGAAGCAAATCCGATTCCAATGCTGCGAATATTGTATTTAAAATTTCAGCTTAAGTGGAATTTATTTTTTTATATATTCTAACGTATAATATATTCACATATCACCTAATTAATTTAGTTAACTTTTTACTATATTCTTTCTCAACTCAGCATACCGTTTCTTCATAAAACAATGACTCGGTTAACCGGCTAAAAACATGAAATGCCTTCATCCAAACACCTGCGGAAAGTTTTGAAACTTATCCTCCACAATGTGATCAGCATTGATCTTTTTTAAATCTAATGAATATTTTTTCAATATAAAAAATAAATCGAGATTAAACGATGTGTAACTCAATTTTTTTAAATCATATAATAGATGAACTGAAACTATCGTCTTGGAAGCTGGAATAACCTAGGTTTAATCAACATATGGGAATATATATTGATATTCATTGAAAATTAAGATTCGTGTATGATAGGTGATGCTATCCGAGCAGACTGAGAATAAGAGAGGCAGTAAGGGTGCTAATGAACTCATTTAGTGAATCATTAATTAGACTCTCAAACCTGATATTTATAGGAGAATACATTGGTCTGTCATGTACCTCCTAACTTTGTTGGAATGAGCCGGGATCCAAAGTATTGTTTGGCCTGATTTTGATTGGCCTATTCATAGGATATATATAATCCACCATTTTCACGAGTTTAATTCAATTATTTAGTAATATATATTTTTTGTTATGGTTGCCTCTCTCTTTTATGTGATGATTTCCTTTTCTATTTTCGCCATATTTGTATTATCGTGTGAAAAGGAAAAAAAATAAATTTGGATCTTAATAAACATGATTTATTTATTGATGTTTATAATATGATGTGATGATGTAATAATGATACATGGCATGTTTAATCTTATTATATATATTTCTTATAAAATTGAATAAAATTACTGTTTTATGATATCCTTCTTTAAAAATGAAGTGAGAAAATATCGACATATTCCTAAAAATATTACACAAAAATTCTTATGAAATCGTATCATGCGTTAATTTTGTTAGATGAACCTCTTATCGATTCGATCCTAAAAAAAAAAATTATATCAGAATTATTACTTTTGTTTATATATAGATTGAATCACGTCTCTCAGATATATACTATAGAATCGTCTCATAAAAAATTTATGCGTTTATTGTTACTATTATTATTGAGTTACTGTGAAGAGATAAACAAAATACAATTCAAAGCCCAAAAAACAATGTGAATTTAATTAACAATATTAAATAATTCAAAAAAGTAAACATTTATTAAAATATCATTCATCATATAAAGAAAAAAATTTATGATTATGTCCATTTTATCAAAGAAAAAATATTATAAATAAAGCAATGGTTATTAAATTGCTCCCCAGTTAGATTTCGACCGTGAATCACATTTTGGACTCAAATTTTCTAAATTTGCAACAAAAGGGGAAAATATAATTTGTCCTATTATGGTTTCACTTTATTATGTATTTAAACTTTGATTTCGTTGTATGAGCTTTTAATATTTGTGTGCGATATGTGCAATATAATTTAACATTTCTGGTATTAAATTTTTTTTTTGAATTCGAGGGATTATATTAAATTTTAAAGTTTAAAAACATTTTTTATAAATTTTTTATGTTACGATCATATGATTATTTAACTAAAAATTCAAAAGTAGATTAATAAAGAATATTTCATTTGATTTATATTATAGATAAAGAAATCTAATGATATTTTTTTTAAATAAAATATTTTCAAGAAAAAATTATTATTGTGTTTATAAAAAACATTAATTTAATTACTTTAGATATTTAAACTTGTATATAAAACACTTACACACACAATACACACACATATAGTAAGTTTCATGTAAAGTCGTCTCATGGATCTATATCCGTGAGACGTCAGTCAGTCAGTTCATACTAGAGTAAAAAATAATACATTAACATAAAAATATAATTTATATGAGTCGGTTAGGTATGAGATTCTTCTCACAAAACTGATGTTTGAAACGATCGCACAATAGTTTTTATGTATATATATATAATATATTTATATATATATGTGTTTGTGGTGTGTGTGTGTGTGTGTGTGTTGTGTGCGCATTATAATGACATTCATTAAATTTTAATGTATTTATTATATTATTGGGTATAATCTATGAAAAAAAATTATTAGTGTCTAAATCTTCCAAAGAATCTAGAGGTCTATGAAAAATATTAACTAATTGATTTTCTAGGGGAGTCAATTAGGTGGGGTGGGTCGGTCGGTCGAGCAACAGTACTATTCAAAAATGCTCAACCGAAAACTCCCAACCCGAACATAAACCCGAATCAACCCGATCAACATGATAAACCGTATAACTTGAATTTGAAGTTTTTTAAAAAAAAAATTTAAAAAAAATTAAATAAATTTAATAAATAATTAATATTTTAATTAGATACATAATATAAAATCTCTCTTTATTATGATTTGAATTGAAAATCGTTGTAGAAAAAATAAAGTATATTATAAAATCAAATAAAAAATTATTTAAAAAATAAAAAATGTTTAAAATAATAATAAATTTATGATATTAATATATAATAAATATTTTTCAGACATACAAAATATAAAAATATGGCAATATTTCCTAGTTATATTTTTAAATTTTTTTATAATTTTCGGGTTGATCGAACCCAACCCGATCATTTTTTTTTTGTCAGCTATCGGGTCCAACCTGATCTGCCCCGACCCGAAAACCCAAACTCAAACCTGATTTTTTTCGGATTGAGTCGAGTAGTTGTGGGTAATTAATACAAAAATCTATTAGAAATACAAGTCTTTAGAAATTTATTAACCTTACAAAAATCATTATTTTTAAAAAATTCAATAAATCTATGATATCGGGTACTACAATTTTTTTTTTGATGGTTAACACTTGTAATTATTCTAGCCAAGATGTCCTTAGTTACAGTTGAATAACCATAATGGAAAAAGCTCCAGCCTCTCATACAAATTGAGATTTGGAGAAGAAGAAATAACAAAAGCTGCTATCGAATGGGCTACCACATTTGCCAATCGACGAACATGAGAAGTGAGGGTTGTTTCGAGAATTCAATGGAAATTGATATCTGAAACGATGGGCCTGAATAGCTAAGGTTCTCTTCCGGCCTTGTGACTGCTTGCACTGCAAGAGAGAATCTGAAGCAATTTGATGAATCTGTAACTATTGTAGTTGAGCGAATTTAAGCCCTCGCGAATAGCAATAAGCTCAGCGCAATAAAACCGACTGGGGCATGCCAATCTTCCTTCCAAAGACTACTACTGGTTATCCCTCATGATTTCTCACCACTCCTCCAAAACACAGCTGTTAGATTCCGCAAATAGGTCGCGTCAACATCCAACGGAGCAGTATATTCTGGTGGCGGCTCCCACATGGCGAGGGACGAGCACTATGCATCAACAGGCAGTGTCGACAGAGCTACTTGAGCCAGTTGGAAGTCATGCAGCAGGGTTTCACTCCCGTCTGTGTTATTAATTTCCAATCTCCCCTGGCTCTTGTGAATCAACCGCAATCTTTCACTCCACGTCGCCCAAGTGCATAGCAAACACTTCAAACTCTTTCTTGCTAAGCTTTCCTTCCTCACAAGAAAATTCAAACACTTCCAGATGGCTTACCTGTTTCAAGGCGACCGTAGCAAGTTTCTTTCCAACAAGGCTTTATGGCGGCACATACGAATAAAGCATGGCCCGTGGAATCCCAGCTCGCCTGACACACGCGGACACACGTCTGCTACTGGGACATGGTGGTCTGCAAGTTGCTCTCCGTAGGAATTATATTATGTATCACTCTCCAGCAGAATATCTTGACTTTCGGTGGAAGCGAGAGAGCCCCGAGGAAATTCCACCAACTTTTCATTGTACTGCTTGCGTGGACATATGGTGAGTCATAGATCCTGAAGCTGCCTTATACCCTCTCGGACTGTATATATCCTTTAGCATCGAATAGCCAGAATCGGAAATCCTCATGTGGCGTCGCTGGTAGAGGAATAGCCAATATATCATTGCACAGGTGAGGGGAAAGAGTTGTTGTACGACAGATTCCTTCCAACTTCCATTATCGATGAGGTCCCGAACCTTCTGTTGTCTAGAGCCGAAGACAGGATATTCTGCCTGTTGATCTCGGAATCCATCTATCCCCAGCCAAGTTGATCTTTGCCCCGTTGCCCCACATGCCAGCACAGCCCGATGTCCAATAAAGAGCGGCTCCATACAATCGACCTCCAAAGGTACGATGGGTTGCTGCCGAGACCGGCTTCCCTGATATCTTGGTGTCTGAAATATCTGGCTTTTAGCACACGGCCAACTAATGATCCCGGGTTTACTAATATGCGCCATTCTGTTTTGCCAACAATGCCTTGTTAAAAGTTTCAAGGTGTCGAAAGCCCAAACCCACCCATACACTTTGGTTGGACAGTGCTTTCCAAGATTTCCAATGCATTCTTCTTTTCCCTCTTCACACTCCACCAGAAATTGAGCATTCACGCTCTATCTCTCACAAACCGATTTCGGGATACGAAAACAGGACATGGCATAGGTGGTGGTATGCCTGCAGCACTGATTTTATCAGATTCCTTACCCCCCACCGAAAAATTTTTGTTGCCCCACCCTTGTATTCGTTTCACAACTCTCTCCACAGATATCTGAACTGTAGTCTCTTTTCTTCTAGTAGAGAACACTGGAAGTCCCAGATAGACCTCATGCCCGTGCACTATCGAAATGGCCAGTCTTGACTTAATATTTTCTGCCAGTTGAGCATCGGTATTCGGTGCTAAAAGAGGCGAGGTTTTCAAATTAATCAGTTTTCCCGAAGCCTTCTCTAAATAGCTAAGCAGTTTCGGATAGCCTCACAGTCTGCCATTGTCGCTCTAAAAAAGAGAAGGCTATCATCTGCAAAAAACAGGTGCGTGATGGCAGGGCAAGATGAGGCCATACGAACTCCTGTTAATAGACTCGTTGTTCAAGAGATATGAGAGCAGAAGATAAGCCATGAGCACACAAGACAAATAATAGGGGAAAGGGATCTCCCTGTCTTAAAACTCGGCCTGGGCTGACATTTCCAATGATTTCACCATTTAAGGAGAAAGAGTACGGACAGTGCGCACACATCGCATTATTTTCTCCACCCAGATAGGTGAAAATCCCAGCCGGAGCATCTTCCTTCAAGAAACCCCATTCACTCTGTCGTAGGCCTTGCTCATGTCAGCTTTAGTGCACCATACCCTTTCTGGCCCTGTTTTCTGCTTCTGATCCAGTGTAATGTTTCAAAACTGAGGATGATGTTATCAGATATCAATCTGCCAGGCACGAATGCACTCTGGAATTCATTCACTGTCTTTTAAGAATAGGTCTTAACCTGTTTGTCAAACACCGGCAACTCTTTATAGCAACATTGCAAAGACTAATCGGCCGAAAGTCTTTCATAGTCATTGGACTCGGGGTCTTTGGATAAGGTAATTATGGTGTCATTCCAGTCCTCAAGAGGCTCCCCTTCATTGAGTATTTTTAATATGGCTTCCGAGACATCTTCACCTATCACATCCCAATATTTTTGAAGAAGAAAGCAGGCATACCATCTGGTCCTGGGCTTTGTCTGGATGCAAACAAACATCGCTTTCTTCACTTCGGCCGCTTTGTGAATGTGACTGATACATAGGATTGAATTTGTGTATCCACACTAAATATCACAAAACTCCTGTGGAAATGTTTTACCGGTCAAATTTATGAGACAAATCTCCGACCTGATTGATGAAAAATATATGTTTTATGTCAAACATGTTGTTTTTCACTGTATACGTAGATTGAGTTGACTTTTTTTACGGATATTGACCCGTGAAATCGTCAATAAAAAAAATTATTCTTAAAATATATCTTTCCAAATATCATTTATCTGGTAGTCTTAACTTTTGACGGTAACTGCCCATTAAATATTTAATAGATAAGACTTTTATCGTTGTTTTTTAATCCAAAAATCTTCAAATTTCTTGGGAAAATAAATTCTCCCGTCTTATATTTTTATTTAAAAAATTTGTGTACAATGATTGGTACTGTTTGGTCAGGCTTTCTAGTCCCTTCGTATTGGGAAGGTTTTCTAACTGAATTTGTAGTATTTTATAATCTTGTTATGAAATTGGTTTAGTTACATATCGTTAAAAACTAAAAATAATGTAATATGAATCGTGACATTTAGAGAAAAAGGTAAAATAAAGACAAAACTATCAAAGAAAACGTTTGAAAGAATTCTTAGAGGCTAATTTGCGTGAACGAGTTTCTGACCTTGTGTGTAGTTATAGATACATCATCCAAGAACAAGTCAAGGTTGCTTAGCTAATACAAGGTTCGGAGCGCACCGGATAAAATTTGAGATAATGTAATAGTCTGTAAATCACATTAATTAGATAATCATATTGAATAAGTATTGTGTGACAAACTCGTCCAAAAAATTATTGATAGAAAAATCAAACTTATAAATATTAACCAAAACGTGATTGTTGGATTAGTTATATGTGGTTACAACATATGAACAATGATTGATATATAAAGTTATTTGGGAAAAACTACTCTAAAATCTATTTTTTCTATAAAGAAATGAGATTAATAGAAAAAAATAATTTTCATCGATTTTTTTATAAAATAAATTATCAAAATACATATTAAAAATTACCAAAATACATAATTTACAAAATGGTTACCATTTCTCACAAAACGAAGAAAACCAATAGGAAAACTAATAAAAGCAAAAGGAAGTATCGGATGCAGAAAACTAAACCATCCGTGTAAAATGCGCACATCTCCGCCTCCGCCGCAGCTTGACTCGGATTCCGCGCAGGACTCAGCGGAGCACCGTCTCCGTGAGGCAGAGGAGCGGCTCAAGGAAGCGATTAAGGACCTGCAACGCCGGAAGATAGGAGCTCAGGGAGGACTCCACCCGCCGTGCGACCACGCTGATGAGTCTTGCGTCGCCAATGCCGTCGGAAACCTCTGCCAGAGTTTTCTGTTATCGTACGGTATTCGGGTGGGGATCGGGATTCTCCTTCGGGCGTTTAAACTGGTTCGCCTGAAGTCATATTCATCTCTCCTTGATCTCAAGGTTTAGCTATATGTTTCTCTTTTTTTTAAGTTTGTTTGTTTGATTCTCTAGAAAGTTGATTACTTGATGCATTTTTCAGTGTAATCGCCAAATTTTTGGAATAAAAGTTTGATCTTTGTCATTTTGACCAAAAAAGTGTGGCAGTCTGTGATTCATATTCAGCAACATATATGTGCTTCAGAAAATGCGTTTCTGTGGATGTATTTATCGCTGCAATGGTTTACCTACTTTGACTATCATCATGATAACATAGAAATATTGTGTATAAAACGGGCAAGACAGGGAATTGTGTGGTAAGGTTAGCTTAAGAGGTTGTAATGAGATTCGGGAAATCTGCAAAGGTTTGGGGTTCTGGTGGCAACCGATAATGGTAGAATGAATAGCACAACATGAACGTGTTAACTGGGGTCTGGGAGGTATTAAAATTGATGCAAAGAGAATGTCATAAGTAGTCCAAAATCAAATTTAGATGGAAAACAAACTCTGTAGTCAACAATGGTCGATTGAGGAATTTTATAACAATAAGATTTAGAGTTGGAAGAAATAAAAACCGATTATGGATGAATCTTTATGCGCATAAGCGTGCTGTTCCCGGATTTGATAGAAGATATGTACTTGTTAGAGTGTGCTATGTACTTGGAAGAGTTTTATTATTTGCTGGTTGGGGTTATTTAATATTTTGGTGACCTATTTATTTGATTGCAGCAACTTGTATCTGAGAAAGACCTTATAGTGAGAGAGGAAGCATGCCGAATTGGTTTGCTTTTTGGAGGATTGACTGGTTCCTACCATGCTCTTAGGTGTTTGCTGAGAAAGCTTAGAAAGAAAGAGACACCAATGAATACGTAAGTTAACATTTATCGCTCATTTACTTGGTTTTTGACTGCACGTTACTTGATGATGTTATGTCCTTGAAGAAAATCTCAAAGTTCTTGATTTGGTATTATCTCTTTGTTTGAGCCTTTAATTTTTTAAATAGATTTTCGTTGTATTATTTATCCATCTCCGTATGTATGACATTGTTAAAGGGGATGATGGGGCAGATTTTTAGCTGGTGCAGTCTCAGGATTATCTATCTTAGCATTAGATGATTCAAGCCGTAGGCGTACGCTCGCTTTATATCTTTTGGCTAGGCTTGCTCAGGTATGAGTACAATTTTCCTAGTTTTTCTTCCAGTGTATGAGGTACTATGACTGCTTTTGCATGTTTTTACTTTGTCTAAATTATATGATCACTTATCTAGTGTGCATATAACTCGGCTAAATCCAACAACAAGTTCCACCTTTGGGGAAGCCATTGGAGTCATGGTGACACTCTGCTTTTTTCGATAGCCTGTGCACAAGTAATTGACTTATCACTTTCTGAAAGTCTCAATTGTAACTGTTGTTTTCTTTTGGTCAATATTCTGTTTTAGGGTCATGATCTCTGGTATAAGCTCTAGAACATATTATCACACTACAAATTATCTTTGTTTGTTACAGAGGATGCTCAATTTCGATTCCTTTTTCTAATGCAGTTCTTTTGTTGTCGATTTTCTAATTATAAGCACATTTCAGGTTATGTATGCTTTTGTTATGCGCCCTGAAAGCATGCCAAAATCATATCAAGATTTCATTCAGAAAACGGGTCCAGTTGCTGCACCAGTGTACAAAGCTGTGAGGGATTGCTGTAGAGGTTCTCCAGTAGATATTACCTCACTATCTACTTACTTGTCCAACAGAAGAGTATTTAGCACTGTGAAATTGGATGAGTTTCCGGATATTGTTCCTTGCTCTATTATCCACCCTAATACTGACTCGTGCTTATTTCACAATGCAAATGCTGCCAGAGATACCTTCAGGAAAACTTTTCCTCTATATTTCTCTTTGACATTTGTGCCCTTTGTTGTTCTGCGCATGCAAAAGGTACATCCTCTCATTATTAATGTTCAAAATCATGCCTTTGTAGTTTTCGCTGTCCATTCATTTTTTATCAAAAATTTTATGAGGTTTGACCAAATAATATGTGTTATATTCGACAAAAAGTCCGAGGGGGATCAAATAAACTGTACACATTTTCGATATAATAATTTCAAGTTACCTGTTCTAGGCTTTTAATTAGAAGATGATGGAGAGCTTATTTTCCATTTAATCATTGCACTTTTGTGTAAGAATACACCTTTACTGCTCTTCCTTGTACATTTTGGAAGAGGATATTGATTATTTCTTTGTCCGAGCAAATATTCAAAAAGCGTCTCTATTTTGCATTTATCGTGTTAGCAAATGGAAGAATCTCTGTTAATATCTTAACGAGTTTGGAAAATATTTGGACTTATCTCCTCTATGGTATATAGACTCTGTAAAAATGAGATTTACTAGATGATTTTGCCTTCAGTGTTGTAAGTTATGTAACCGTGTTCCTAGCTAAGTTCTAGTCAATGCAAGTTCTCATAATCGCTTAGTGGGTAATTATGTATTGTCTCTTTTCAAAGTTTATGGATGCTCCAGTTCGAACCTGTTGGCTTGCTGTTAAAGGTGCTGTGCGCTCTACAACGTTCTTATCTGCTTTTGTTGGCATCTTTCAGGTACCATTTCCTGCTGCTTCATTTATATAACATTCAGCCATCATAACTGTACTGATTAACATATCCCGGCAACAAAAGGGGGTAATATGCATGCACAGAAAAGTGGCATTGAAGGACCACAAGCTCTTGTATTGGCTTGCAGGGGGGATCTCTGCCCTGTCTGTGCTATTGGAAAAGAAAGCTAGACGTGGGGAGTTGGCCTTGTATGTTCTTCCTCGAGCTGGAGAATCTTTATGGTATATCTTAGTGAATCGCCATTTGCTTCCAGATATAAAAAATGCTGAGGTACAAAGGACTCTCCTTTATCTCGTTAAATTAGTTGGGGAATTCTACCAATGCTTTACAGTATTTATTGTTGAAATGCATTTGAGTGTATTAAGGTTATGCAATTCCTGATATGCTGAAAAGATGCTTATTCCCTCTGCTTGATAAGACCAATATCCAGTATCAACAATTTTTATTCCCTTTTCTTGTCCTAGAAAAGTTTAATCTTTTTTTCCAAAATTCCTTCTTCTCAATCGTACGAAAGAGTCTCCCTCAAAATATAGTCCAATTTTACGGGAGTAGTTGAATCCCTGGCACAACTAATGGTTTAATTATTATCGGCTCTTAGCAAAATGATCACAAAGATGTGGAGAAACTACTTTGTGGTGTGGTAATTAACCACATTCTTTTCACTGCCAGATTAATTAAGCAACGGTGTGATTATCTAATAAAAAATAATTGAAACACACTTGTGAACTGTGTTCGAGTCCGAATTCAAAAGTGTATTATTCTATCCCTGAGCTAACTTTTATTCTCAAATATCCTAGGTGGCTTTGTTCTGTGCATGCATGGGTGGAATCATGTATTACTTAGAACACGAACCAGATACCATGGCTCCATTTCTTAGGGGCCTGATTCGCCGCTTCCTTGCGAGTAAAATCAGTAATCCAGGCCCATCAGCAAGTCGAAACGCCTCTTACGCATATCTACACACATTGGATGCCATAAAAAAGCCACAGATGCAGGATGGCCGAGAGGACGAAAGTTCATCTTCTCAAAAATACAATCTTGAATCTATTCCTGGACTCTGAGCTTGTTTTTCTCAATTGCTCAGCTGTGACAGCTATTATTTTAGGTATTGATTCGAAGACATTCATTGTTGGCAAGAGAGTTCTGTTACTCTAAAGACGGAGGAGGAGGAGATTGAAAGTAATCTTGTCGTCCCGCCTTCGTAAAAGTAGTCATCATCCCCTTTTAACCGCGACGGGCCAATTTTTTTTTCAGTTCTTCATAAAACTGAATGTTAGGTGAAGATTTGAGGGTAATTTCATGATATGTAAATATTGCCAACTCCCATCTATATTAAGATCAAACTGAACTTTAGTATGATTAGAGGACTTCTATTGATGAGTCAATTGCAGTATTGTAATGCATTCGTATCTCTGATGTGTGGTACGATTTATGTTTTTGTTCTCGTTCTTCTTTCGCGATTTTCAACTCAATTTTTTTAAATCATATGGAATATAAAGTGAATCTATCGTCATGAAAGTTGGAATAACCTTTGGATTAATCAACTTGGGAATATATATAATCCACCATTTTCACGAGTTTAATTCAAATTATTCTCAGAGTTGGTCTCATATGAGATTGTCTCATGGGTCATAATCTGTGAGACGAGTCAACCTTACCCATATTCACAATAAAAAGTAATACTCTTAGCATAAAAAGTAATATTTTTTTATGAGTGATCCAAATAAGAGATCCGTCTCACAAAAACGACCTGTGAGACCGTCTCACACAAATTTTTGTCTTATTCTCAATATTATTTATATCTTTTTTTGGTTATGGTTGCCTCTCTTTTTTGAGTGAGTCTTATGTGAGACCGTCTCACGGATCTTAATCTGTGAGATGGGTCAACCTTACTCATATTCATAATAAAAAGTAATACTCTTAGCATAAAAAGTAATACTTTTTCATGGATGACCCAAATAAGAGATCCGTCTCACACATATGACCCGTGAGACCGTCTCACACAAATTTTTGCCCTCTTTTTTATGTGATGATTTGATTTTCAATTTTCACATATATTTGTATTATCGTGAAAAGGAAAAAATAAATTTGGATCTTAAAAAACATGATTTTATTTATTTATTATTATTATTATTGAGACGTAATCGCGTGAGAACTCATGGTTCACCGATGTCTACTTTGTACGGAGGTAAATTTGGCCCGCCGACATCTGAAGTCAATTCACGTCTTCCAGCATTTCTGGGTGCGCAGATGGCATGTTTAATTTTATTATTATAATATTTCTTATAAAATTGGATAATAATTACTGTGTTAATGATATCTTTTTAAAAAAAATTAAGTTCGTCATGTTCATAAAAAATTATTGTTTAATCAATTTATATAATGAATATAACAAAAACTTGTGTGAGAGGGTCTCACGAGTCGTATCTGTGAGACAGATCTCTTATTTGAGTCACCCATGAAAAAGTATTACTTTTTATGCTAAAAGTATTTGACTCGTATCACAGATTATGATCCGTGAGACGGTCTCACATGAGACTCACTCAATGAATATTGGACCTTTGTAATTTGATATGAATATTATAATTAGTGTGTTTGTACATATTGTTGTGACAAAAAATCTATTTTCTATTAAACTTAATTTCAATAAAAAAAATGTAATAATATTATGATAGAAAAAAGAAATTTGTTTTGGTGTTGAAGAGGATGATAAAAAAGAGAAGAAATTTGATTATTATAATATATAATAGATTTTTGGTATTAAATATTTCTTTTTGAATTCGAGATATTATATTAAAATTTGAAAGTTTAAAAACGTTTTTTAACAATATTTTTATGTTACAAATTATATGATTAATTAAATAAAAAATTCAAAAGTATAATTAAAAATAAGAATATTTTATTTTGATATAATATATAAATAAAATGAAATCTACTAAAATAAATTTAATGATATTTTTTATTAAAAATAAAATATTTTGCAATTTAAAAAAGAGTATTTTAAATTTATAAAAAACTTGATATTAAATTTAGTTACTTTAGATATCTCAAACTTATACACACACATTACGTTTCATGTAAGATCGTCTCACAAATTTATATACGTGAGATGATCTACTCGGTCCATACTTAGAGTGAAAAATAATAAGACAATATAAAAATAAAATTTTTATGAGTCGAGCCAAGTAAAAGATTCTACTCACAAAACTGATGCTTCAGACGATCTCACAATATTTTTGTAATATTTATATATAAATGACGTTAATTAATTTTTTAAATGTATTTATTTTAATAACTGGGCATAATTTATGAAAAAAAATTATGAGTCTCTACAAATCTTCCAAAGTAAATGAAGAAGAGTCTATGAAAATATTTTATAACTAAGTGATTTTCTATTAGAAATTTATTAACCTGACAAAATCTATTATTTTAAAAAAGTCATTAAATCTATGCATTGAATACAAGCGACATAATTATATCGAGTACTACAATTTTAAAAAAGAAATCGGTATACATGTAATTCAATGATTGATACTTAAATCTTTCACGATTTAAAATAGATTACCCGAATATAACAGAAAATCTTCATTAATACACATTTCAGTCTTTGCAATTCACATATAGCAGAAATCTTCATAAAAAATATACATATTATAAATTCATTCGGTATCACTTTATATTTGGTTAGGTGCATTGGACGCAAGATTAACCTATTATTAATTCCCAACACGGTAATAATATTATAATATCGACTTTACAACTAATTTTAGTTTGAATTTCGAAATTTCAAGCAATCTTGCTAAATAAATTTGAAATTGATTAAAATTAAGTCAAACATATGACAAAATCCACAAGAATCATATCAAAATAAATATTAATTTCCAAAATATCACTATTTAAACACGTTTAGTCTACAAGATTTATTTATCACAAGAAACAAACAAAAAACCAGACAATTAATTTAGTACAAGAATTCAAATATCCATGGCAAGAAACAATCTTTCTTCTTTCACTGCCATTGTTTGTTTATGTCTTTGTCTATATATAATAACCGTCTATGCGATACGAGAAAACCCTAAACTCGACGATCATGGCAGAGTAAGTTCTTTCGCGTTTTTTTTAGCACGACGACGATTCAATTTAATTATATGTTATTTCTTATTAGATAATAACTAATTTGTTCATCTTACACAGGCTAAGTATTGTGTCGCGAAAAAAAACGCCCCGGATGATTTGTTAAAAGAATATATATACTATGCTTGTACGATTTTGAATTTCAATTGCAGCGTTATAAAGCCGGGTGGTTCGTGTTATCTTCCCAACACAGTAATGAATCATGCATCGTATGCGTTCGATCTCGTCTACAGAAATGCCGCCGGAAAATGCGACTGGCCTAACAATATCTCAAGAATAACGCTTGAGGATCCTTGTAAGTTATATATATATATATAGTTTACGTTTTTTAAAATTAAAATTTGTGGATTAATTAGTTTCGGACTTGAATATTTAAATAGAAAAAATGTAAAGTTTGAGATACTTAGTGATCCGACTTTGTGACACTAAATTAGTTTTACGAAAATATCCTGGTCAATTTAGAAAAATAATATTTTATTTTAAAAAGTATATTCGTAATTTACTCATAATTACCATATTTCATTCACCTTCAAAAGTTCAAAAATTTACACATTATTTCAAGGAAAAAACTTGTATGAGACGGTCTCACGAGTCGTATTTTGTGAGATAGATCTCTTTTTTGGGTCGTTATGAAAATTTATTACTTTTTATGCTAAGAGTATTATTTTTTTTTGTCAATATCGATATAGTTGACCATATATATATATATATATATATATATATATATATATATATATATATATATATATATATATATTCTTTATTTTGTGCGAAAAATATATGGCATGTGTCGCAATTGACTAGTTCAAATAGATAAAATTTAAAATGCTGGATGTTTTTGTATAATTTCCGCGTATTGTCAATTCGAAATTGTTCTAATTTTTGGGGAAAATTAGAGATTTAAAAAGTTTGACCATTTTGGTGCAGCATATGGTAAATGCCGGTTCCCATGAGTGGTGCAGATTGCGACAAGGACGAGGACAGAATCGACCATGCGCACACATTAATTGTACTGCTAGTGAAGGAATTGTCCTAATTGCTTATTAATAAAAACTCTTCATTATCAAATATATTTACTTGTAATGTAAAGCAAATCCGATTCCAATGCTGCGAATATTGTATTTAAAATTTCAGCTTAAGTGGAATTTATTTTTTTATATATTCTAACGTATAATATATTCAACATATCACCTTAATTAAATTTAGTTAAACTTTTTACTATATTCTTTCTCAACTCAGCATACGGTTTCTTCATAAAACAATGATCTCGAGTTAACCGGCTAAAAACATGAAATGCCTTCATCCCAAACACCATGCGGAAAGTTTTGAAACTTATCCTCCACAAATGTGATCAAGCATTGATCTTTTTTAAATCTAATGAATATTTGTTTCAATATAAAAAATAAATCGAGATTAAACGATGTAACTCAATTTTTTTAAATCATATAATAGATGAACTGAAACTATCGTCTTGGAAGTTGGAATAACCCATGGTTTAATCAACATGGGAATATATATTGATATTCATTGAAAACTTAAGATTCGGTTATAATAGGTGATGCTAGTCCGAATGCAGACAAGGATGCTAGTGAACATCAATTTAGTGAATCATTAATTAGACTCTCAAACCTGATATTTATAGGAGAATACATTGGTCTGTCATGTACCTCCTAACTTTGTTGGGAATGAGCCGGGATCCAAAGTATTGTTTGGGCCTGATTTTGATTGGCCTATTCATAGGATATCATATATAATCCACCATTTTCACGAGTTTAATTCAAATTATTTAGTAATATTATATTTTTTGTTATGGTTGCCTCTCTCTTTTATGTGATGATTTCATTTTCTATTTTCGCATATATTTGTATTATCGTGAAAAGGAAAAAAAATAAATTTGGATCTTAATAAACATGATTTTATTTATTGATGTTTATTAATATGATGATGATGATGTAATAATTGTTACATGGCATGTTTAATCTTATTATATAATATTTCTTATAAAATTGAATAAAAATTACTGTGTTAATGATATCCTTCTTTAAAAATGAAGTGAGAAAATATACGACATATTCATAAAAATATTACACAAAAATTCTTATGAAATCGTATCATGCGTTAATTTTGTTAGATGAATCTCTTATTCGATCCGATCCATAAAAAAAAAATTATATCAGAATTATTACTTTTGTTTTATATATAGATTGAATCACGTCTCTCAGATATATACATATAGAATCGTCTCATAAAAAATTTATGCGTATTATTGTTACTATTATTATTTGAGTTACTGTGAAGAGATAAACAAAATACAATTCAAAGCCCAAAAAACAATGTGAATTTAATTAACAATATTAAATAAATTCAAAAAATTTAAACATATATTATTTTAAAATATCATTCATCATATAAAGGAAAAAAAATTTATGATTAATGTCCATTATATCAAGAAAAAATATTATAAATAAAAGC
Organism: Primulina eburnea; assembly: GCF_022965805.1. Classification (NCBI taxonomy): domain Eukaryota; kingdom Viridiplantae; phylum Streptophyta; class Magnoliopsida; order Lamiales; family Gesneriaceae; genus Primulina; species Primulina eburnea. The sequence continues at coordinate 7,195,806 of NC_133101.1, forward strand.
AATGGTTATTAAATTGCTCCCCAGTTAGACTTCGACCGTGAATCACATTTTGGACTCAAATTTTACTAAATTTGCAACAAAAGGGGAAAATATAATTTGTCCTATTATGGTTTCACTTTATTATGTATTTAAACTTTGATTTCGTTGTATGAGCTTTTAATATTTGTGTGCGATATGTGCATATATATATTTAACATTTCTGGTATTAAATATTTTTTTTTGAATTCGAGGGATTATATTAAAATTTGAAAGTTTAAAAACATTTTTTATCATATTTTTTTATGTTACGAATCATATGATTATTTAACTAAAAAATTCAAAAGTAGAATTAAATAAAGAATATTTCATTTTGATATAATATATATAGATAAAAAGAAATCTAATGATATTTTTTTTTAAATAAAATATTTTTCAAGAAAAAATTATTATTGTGTTTATAAAAAAACATTAAATTTAATTACTTTAGATATTTTAAACTTGATATATAAACACTTACACACACAATACACACACATATAGTAGGTTTCATGTAAAGTCGTCTCATGGATCTATATCCGTGAGACGATCTAGTCAGTTCATACTTAGAGTAAAAAATAATACATTAACATAAAAATAATAATTTATATGAGTCGAGTTAGGTATGAGATTCTTCTCACAAAACTGATGTTTGAAACGATCGCACAATAGTTTTTTATGATATATAAATATATATATATATATATATATATATGTGTGTGTGTGTGTGTGTATGTGTGCGCATTATAAAATGACATTCATTAAATTTTTAATGTATTTATTTATATTATTGGGTATAATCTATGAAAAAAATTTATTAGCGTCTAAAAATCTTCCAAAGTAAATCTAGAAGAGTCTATGAAAATATTTTATAACTAATTGATTTTCTAGGGGAGTCAATTAGGTGGGTCGGGTCGGGTCGAGCAACAGTACTATTCAAAAATTGCTCAATCCGAAAACTCCCAACCCGAACATAAACCCGAATCAACCCGATCAACCTGATAAACTCGTATAACTTGAATTTGAATTTTTTATAAAAATTTTTAAAAGAAAATTAAATAAAATTTAAATAAATAATATTAATATTTTAATTTAGATATATAATAATAAAATCTCTCTTATATATATGATTTGAATTTGAAAATCTAGTTGTAGAAAAAATAAAGTATATTTATAAAATCAAATAAAAAATTATTTAAAAAATAAAAAAATGTTTAAAATAATAATAAATTTATGATATAAATATATAATAAATATTTTTTCAGACATACAAAATATAAAAATATAGGCAATATTTACTAGTTATATTTTTAAATTTTTTTATAATTTTCGGGTTGATCCGATCCCAACCCGATCATTTTTTTTTTGGTCAGCAATCGGGTCCAACCTGATCTGCCCCGAACCCGAAAACCCAAACTCAAACCTGATTTTTTTCGGATCGAGTCGAGTTTGTGGGTAATTAATACAAAAATCTATTAGAAATTTATTAACCTTACAAAAGTCTATTATTTTTAAAAAAAATTCAATAAATCTATGATATCGGGTACTACAATTTTAAAAAGAAGAAATTGGTATAAAAGTAATTCAATTATCGATAATCTTTCACGATTTAAAATAGATTACCCGAATGTAACAGAAAATCGTCATTAATACAAATTTCAGTTTTTTTCAATCCACGTATCGCAAAAATCTCAATCGAACTTTAAAAAAAATATACATATTGTAGGACCGAGTGCTTACCGTTTTACCAATAACTATAACTAGTGGTAATGGTGCAACTCAAATCTTTTAAACCGCACAACAACTCAAGCACCACGGTTCGATCACTCTACCAAGCAGGGACAATTATTGCACTCAACAATCTCCCTCCCATTAATTGCACTCTTTGCAATCAATGGGAATCGAACCCGTGACCTTGGCTCTGATACCAATTGTAGGACCGAGTGTTTACCGCTTTACCAAAAGTTATAGCTAGTAGTAATGGTGCAACTCAAATCTTTTAAACCGCACAACAACTCAAGCACCGCGGTTCGATCGCTCTACCAAGCAGGGACAATTATTACACCCAACACATATTATAAATTCGTTCGGTATCAACTTTATATTTGGTTAGGTGCATTGGACGCAAGATTAACCTATTATTAATTCCCAACGCGGTAATAATATTATAATATCGACTTTACAACCAATTTTAGTTTGAATTTCGAGAATTCAAGCAATCTTGCTAATAAATCACTTGCAAATGCCTTTTTGTGTTATTTGAAATTTATTAAAATTCAGTAAACTTATGACCGAATCCACAAGAATCATATCAAAATAAATATTAATTAATTTCCAAATATCACTATTTAAACTCGTTTATTCTACAAGATTTATTCATCACAAGAAACAAACAAAAAACCAGACAATTAATTTAGTACAAGAATTCAAATATCCATGGCAATAAACAATCTTTCTTCTTTCACTGTCATTATTTGTTTATGTCTTTGTCTATACATAACAACCCTCTATGCGATACGGGAAAACCCTAAACTTGACGATCATGGCAAAGTACGTTCTTTCGTTGGTTTTTTTAGCACGTCGAAGATTCGATTTAACTATATGTTATTACTTATTAGATAATAACTAATTTGTTCATCTGATACAGGTTAAGTTTTGTGTCGCCAAAAAAGACGCCCCTGATGATTTGTTAAAAGAATATATATACTATGCTTGCACGATTTTGAATTTCGATTGCAGCATTATAGAGCCGGGTGGTTCGTGTTATCTTCCCAACACAGTAATGAATCATGCATCGTATGCGTTCGATCTCGTCTACAGACGTGCCGACGGAAAATGCGACTGGCCTAACAATATCTCAAGAATAACGCTTGAGGATCCTTGTAAGTTATATATATATACAGAAAAATAATTAATTTTTGTTTATAAAAAAATATAATGCTTTATATATAAAAATCGAAATATAATTACCTATTTGCTGACATAAATATCATTAAACAACTGGAGTATATACATATCTTTCATGTTCAACTAATGATATTTTTAGTTGTTATATCATGACTTTTTTGTGATTTATATATGTTGGCTATATTTTATTTCCAAATTTTACGTTTTATCACAAATTAAAATTCGTGTATTAATTAGTTTCGGACTTGAATATTTAAATAAAAAAATATGTAAAGTTTGAGATACTTAATGGTCCGTCTTTGTGACACTAAATTAGTTTTACAAAAATATCCTCGTCAATTTAGAAAAATAATAATTTATTTTAAAAAAATTAATACATTTGTAATTTATTCATAACTACCATATTTCATTCAACTCCAGAAGTTCAAAAATTTACATATTATTTCAATAAATTATATATTTAATATAATTTCATCACTATTATCTAAATAAAAATCATATCAAAATAATCACAAATCCTAAAAAACTATGTATATATATTCTACAAAATAATAATAATATATATTATTCTTTATTTTGTGTAAAAAAATATTTCGCGTGTGTCACAACTGGATAGTTCAAATAGATAAAATTTAAAATACTGGATGTTTTTTGTTTAATTTCCGCGTATTGTCAAGAATTTTTAATTCGAAATTGTATTATTTTTTGGGGAAAATTTAAGATTTAAAAAGTTTGACCATTTTGGTGCAGCATATGGTAACTGCCACTTCCCATGAGTGGTGCGGATTGCGACAAGGACGAGGACAGAATCGACCACACACATTAATTGTACTGCTAGTGATGGAATTGTCCTAATTGCTTATTAATAAAAACTCTTCATTATCAAATATATTTATATGATTCCGCATTTACCTTGTAATGGAAAGTGTTGGTGCAATAATTGTCCCTACTTGTAAGGGCGGAGCCAAAGGCTCTTGTACCTGGGCTGGCCCATTTTTTTTTTAAAAAAATTATATATAAATTTTATAAATTTTGGAATAATATAATATTAGCCCGGGTAGATCAATTTAATACATTAAAAAATTATAGAGTTTAAAATTTTAGCTCGTCTGGCTCCGCCCCTGCCTACTTGGTAGAGCGATCGAATCGTGTTGCTTGAACTGCTGTGTGGTTTAAAAGATTTGAGTTGCATCATTACCACTAGCTATAGCTTTTGGTAAAACGGTAAGCATTCGGTCCTATAATTGGTATCAGAGCCAAGGTCACGAGTTCGATTCCCATTGATTGCAAGGAGTGCAATTATTGGGAGGGAGATTGTTGAGTGCAATAATTGTCCTTACTTGGTAGAGCGATTGAATCGTGGTGCTTGAACTGCTGTGTGGTTTAAAAGATTGAGTTCCATCATTACCACTTGGTAAAGCGATAAGCACTCGGTACTACAGAAAGCAAATCAAATTCCAGTGCTGCGAATATTGTAACAAACAAGACATTTTTTTAGTAGTGTTCACTTAACACAACTCATTAGAATCCAGAAAATAATGACAAAAATGCAACTAGCTAACTTGGTCCAGTTCCATTTAATAGACCCGTGAAAAGACCAAACATTATCACAAGAACATACAAAGTGTTCGTTGCACCAAGAAAGTCTCGTAATGACCTTGTCACTTTAGCTGATGGTATAGCTTCGCGGATTTTCGTTTACGCTGATGAGCATAGAATTAATCACTTTGGTTAGATTTGATGGAGAAGCATTTAACTTCAGATAGATCATTTTATGCATAAACTTCATCACGGACTTAGGTTCCTCTTCCTCATTTTATTAACAACAAAAACAATATAATTAACAAGAAATAATATTAGAACCAAAACGAATATATATGATTTCCCAAGAGCAGAACATGCATGAGTACTGAGGAAGGAATGGACTTATTTAAAGTTTTGAAGTGTATGTTTGGTTTTGTCGTCCCATCCTCAATTAATTGCATGCAGTCATAAATTCAAGGTTTCATGTCTATTTTCAGTCCTTGTCCTCAATTAATGGCATGCAATCATAAATTTAAACCACAGTCGTGAACATCAATATATACTAACGTCATAAGGGTAGTATTCAAGCAGCATATTGCTCGATTTTTGCGATTTTAAAACCGTATTATTCCCGAACTTTGCAAATATCAAAGGTTTTGATACCTATTTTACATGAAATACCACTAAATATGCAGGCACACAAGCGCTTATGTGATAAATCTCCAAAGGCACACGGGCACTAAATATGCAGGCACGCAATTTACGGCATACCATAAACAATTCTTATGTGAGACATATTTCAAGATGCATGCATGTTACGTGGGAAGATTTTGGACTGGTCTTTATATGAGAACAACATGCTGCTACATCAAATTTAAAGCTCGTGAAGTCGATGAGAATTTTTAAATCAATTAGCTAGATAGAATCGGGTATAGGGCCCGATGGGAACTAAATCCCCGCGGGGATTAAATAAGGAACCTCCGGTTAGAAAAAAAACGTCGTAAATATGGCTGACCACCGCCACAAGCAAAATAGATGATAACAACGATGCATGTTGAGTTGGTGAGATAAATGTTTGTGTACGGATAAGCACTTGTTGATAAAATTTTGAAAGGGCCTTTCGTACGCAACAATTGACAAATTCTTGTATTCTTTGTTTTTGTTTAATAGATTTAAGCGACGTCAATTAATTGATTTGCTTAGGAAAAAAAAGAAGAAGTGATCTTCCATCAGATTTCGTACTACAAAAAATCTGTTGTCGTAGCATTTTTAAAACTGTTGTAACTGAGGGTGTTGTTGAAAGTCCGTTCAACGACAACGGTTTTATCCATTGTGGTAGGTAGAATTTGCTACGGTTTTTTAAAACCGTCGCAAATAAAATTAGCGACAGTCTTTAATAAAGATTTTCGTTGCTAATTTGTTTCGAAAAATAAAAAAAATTCTTTTAATAATTTAATAAATCTAAAAGAAACTAACAATCGAAACTAAAATCGTGTAAGAGATAAAAATTTTAAGTGTTGTGAAGTAATAAAATCGTGTAAGAGAGAAAAATTTTAAGTGTTAAGAAGTAGTGAGAAAAATTTCAAGTGTTCTGTGAAGTGATAAAATTGTGTAAGAGAGGAAAATTTTAAGTGTCATGGAGGAAAATGGACCGAAAATGAGGTTATTTATAGAAAGATTGCGAAGGTTTTTTGTTAAACCGTCGCTAATTTTAAATTAGCGACGATTTTCATACACCCATCGCGAAATGTAGGGACGGTTTAAGTAAAACGTCGCGCGACGATTTTAGGAAATTTATTCATGCGACGGTACAGTCTCGCTAAATGTAGCGACGGTTTTAGGAACACCGTCGCATATTTATTCATGCAACGATTTGGCTTTAGACCGTCGCTCAATGTAGCGACAGTTTATACAAAACAGTCGCTCAATTTAGTGAAGGTTGTCGTAAAACCGTCGCTAATTTTTAACATGTGACGGTTTTAATTAAAATCGTCCCTACTATCAGCGACAATTTATTCAACATCGTCGCTAATTTTAGCGACAGTTTTAATAAAAACCCCCAAAGCAACGGTTAAAAAACCGTTGTCTTTGACCCCCCAAAAGACCACGGTTTTCGCTAAAATCGTTGTTAAAAACATACGACAACATTTTTTTCAAAAAAATCATTGTCGTATGTGCGTTGTTGTATGCAGAATTTCTTGTAGTGTATAAATGGTAAATTGCTTTTTTTTTTTGTGATTTATGTAGTATCACATTAGTACGTAATTCGGACGAAAAAATAACTAAAATTAACAAAATATGTTAGATTAATAAAACTGAATTTTTTTAATAAATTACCAAAATGACAAATAAGAAAACATGTAAAATCAGAAACACAATTTTCTTTTTATTCCCATCTTAAATCCTAACTTTAAAGATATACATTGTAATCAATACCGACAATTAAATATCGATGTGTATGGTACGTGGACTTGAATCTATTTAAAATCCATTATTTTGATCAATTCACCGAATTATTTCTAAAAAAACAAAATATTGAAAAATCCTGAGAAACATTTTCATCAATAAATTCTTAAGTTGTATTTCAATTGAATGATTTAAATGATTCAAATCCATAACTACTGAAAAGGAACATATATTGGTATGCAAGGCATAATTTATTTTTTATTTATATTTTCCTTCTTAATAATAGTACGCTTCAAAATATTTAAATAGCAGAGTTTTGTTTTTGTTTTTTTTTTAATCTAAAAAAGATTATATATGTCGAAGAATATATGTTCCAGAGTGAAGGCGAGGGAGCAAGAATGGAAAAACAAAAAATTGCTTGTTGCTCTTGAGAAATCAAATGGTTGAGTCTCACAGTGTTGCAGTGAAGTATTGAAAACTTTCAAATACAACACTTAACCAAAGTGTTGCTCGAGTGTTGTTCATTAAACTCGATTTAGGTTCACATAGTTTTGTGTCAATTGTTATTTGGTTATTTTTGTTGATATAAATTTATGATACACTTTACTATCTTGCTCTGTCAAGGGAGTTAATGTTTAATTATTCATTAATATTCATTTTTTGTGTAAACTGAATACATATTCTAGTGAATATTTTGTTTTAACTGTGTATAATTATTTATGTCTTAATTTACCTACATAAATCATTTGTGTGATAAAGTACTATAACACCGAACACAATACATATATCTGAAACGCACAATTCTTCTATTATTTAGTAATTGTAAATATACGATACAATATGTTTGCACAATATTTGGTGTTGCGGGGTGCCAGGTGCGAAGTGCACCAATTTGCGTAAAAACAACGAAAATCTAACTTCTAAAAACTTGACGATTATGGATACTAAATTCGACCGTCGGTTCTAATCTCCTAAAATGACTACGACGCCAAAATAAAGAAAACTACTGGAATTTGGGGAATAAACTCCTGACATCATTTATATTTTCAACAAACAGTAGGAATTTATAAAATATGGAAATATAACACAAATAATTGCTGAAATCTAGAACTAGAAGACGCTAGAAATGTACTGGAAATACTTGAAAACTAGTGCAATGAAAGATTGAATTTTGCAGAGCGTATTTGCAGATTTTGTCTGTGTAGAGTTCTGTTGTGTGTAGGAGTTCTCAGTGTTTGCCGATCCCTTCTTTTTCTTCGCTTTGAAAGGTAGTTTCTTCCACTCCCCCATGAGCCCATGATTTTTCCCACTACCTTCGCACGATTTCCATTTCTTTCCTCCCACGTTGTAATCGGTTTAACTCGATAAGAATTGAATTGATCTGTTATGGGCTTTTATAATTTAATTGGGCTTAACATTAAATTGGGCTTTCATAATTAATTATTTTTAGCCCAAACAATTGCCCCCCGCAAGCATTGGCCCGTGGGCCAAAATGCTTGTATGTAAGCCCGGTCCAACCCATTTATTTGTAGCGGCCCATTATCATTTGTCCGTGAAGTGGGTTAGTAATATTTGGGCCTAGCTTCCAAGCCCATTTAATTGTTGGATTTTTTCACTGCGTGTTGGCTTTCCCTCATACAGATTCAAATCCAAGACCATCGGCCCTCTCTTCTTCCTCTTCGCGTTACCGCTTTTCACTCCCTGCTGCCATCGAAGTGTTATCTCTTGGAGTCCGTTCGCCTTTCCCTTGCCGTCGCTCCCCCTACGCTGTGGTTGCCGTGGAGTTGATAATGGCTCAAGAACATTTTCCAGCGCGCCCATCTGAATCGAGCGCTGCCTACGCGTTATCTGTCTCGGCCGCTGCGTCCATCGCATCGCCGCCCAACTGCCGCAACAAGCAACCGCCGCTGCAGGTAATCTGTCTCTTTCTTTGCCTTTACTCTCATCTCACCATCACACAATAGCCACCTACTGTAGTTTTTGTTTCGGTCATGTGGTCCTTCTCTGCCACCGTTGTGTCCATTGCTTTTCTCCAGCAACTCCCCAAGTTTACTTATCTTCGTCTGCAATCGAGGAGTATGTGTAAATGTTCTTGTTTCTCCCCGATACCACGCTTGAATTAAATGATAGTCATCGGGCCCATCAATAACTAAAAAGGGCAATGATTTCGGATCCCACTGCAATTCATGATATGAAAATCGGCAACCCAGTGGCTTGTTAATTTGGGATATTGTATTTTTGGAATCTGTCAAACTTGAAGCAGCTCATGCTATCCCAAAGGACCTCTGCTTGTCACCAAATGATACAATAGCTAGAGTTTCACATTTGGACTCATCATCAAGGCTGCCATCTATACCTCTGTGCCTTGCAACCACAACTACACATTTCTCATTCCCGAAATCGAAACACACGACACTCATATTGCCTAAAAGCTTCTTAGCATCACAAATCTTGTATTGCATGTTTGCCCTCTGTAGCTTCCATTCCTCCTTGGATTTGGAATTACCATGGCCATTTTTATTGATCTGGAGGACCTTTGGGGCCCAAGAGACCAAGAAAGTTCATTCTGCATGCATTCTTCATTCCGGTGCCATTTCCACAGGCGGTGAAAATAATAGGTATGTAGTCTCTTGTTGCGTATGCATTTCGCATGTTTGCTCTTCACAGGTAATGCTGGATTGAGAATTGACCATGGGTTGGCCTCAGTTCTCCGGTGCATTCGACACTTAAGCCTTGGTGTCATTTGGGATATCTTGCAACATAGGTACTTCTCAACTCTAATGTGTCCTTACGTGCTCTTACATGTTGCATCCACTCAAGACGACTCCCTTATCCCTATCATTATGCATTGCACTTCAGTCGGATCCCTTTCCCACATACACGTATATGCATTTGCACTTCAGTTGGACCCCTTTCCCGCATACACGTATATGCATTTGCACTTCAGTCGGACCCCTTTCCCGCATACACGTATATGCATTTGCACTTCAGTCGGACCCCTTTCCCGCATACACGTTTACTTACTGTTCTTACATGCGGTGATTCCGCTTTTGATTTGTTGACTGTTGGTTTGATGTTGCGGTTGTTGGGTGTTGGATGTGGAATGAGGATGAGTTTAATGTGATGTTGTGTATTGGATGTTAGGAAGGAGTTTCTATTCATTCTTAATCCACTCAACCCAATTTATTCCAACAGTTTCAATCAAAATCATAAATTGGCTTAAAACTCCCCACTTGAGATTATTCTCTTCCTTAATTCCCTATCGAAACACAATGAATCCAATATGATAAAAGTAGCCTACTGGCCAACTTTCATTGATCTTTCTCGTTTTTTGAATCATAACCAACAAATATTTACATTAGTGGCCTAACGGCCTACTTAAAATACAATTTTGCAACATGAAGCTAAACAAACAATACAAAATGGCTAGATAGCCTATTTTTCTGCCAAAGTCAACTTCTGAGTCCTTTTGGGGTTTGTATCTGTTCTTTCTTTATTACTTGCTTTTCCGATCGGTGAGCTCAACTCCCCGCTCAGTATATTTCTTTCCTTCCATCTTCTAAGTGGCCTGAAGGCCTACTTCATGGTCTGTCACTGCACATGCAAACAACCAGTTCATATAATGGCGGTACGGTCTACTTTACCATGATTTCTCATACCATAAAAACATTGGAAATAAGTGGCCATAAGGCCGACTCCCTAGTGAAACAAATGGCATACTGTCCCACTCTCTCTTATCAATTTTATTGTTGAATCATAAACAGATATTTATTTCAGTGGCCCTAAGGCCTACATCACGTGATATCTTGAAATAAGGAACTTAATATATACAAAAGTGGCCATGAAGGCCAACTCCCCACTGAAGAATGCCAACTCCCCACTGAATATTAGCCTTCGTGTTTGCTTCTCTTGCAAGCTTTTCCTACTTCTTCTCTCATACTTGAAAAATACGGCTTGAGATACTTGCCGTTTATGCATCTTTTGTGTGGATGGCCATCTATGCTTGATAGCCAATATGCATTTCCGTCTAACACCTTATGTACCTTGAACGGTCCCTCCCAGTTGGGAGACCATTTGCCCAGCTCCCTATCCTTTGTTCCTAGTGGTAGTATGGTCTTCCACACTATCTCTCCTTTATGGAAACTTTTCTTGTTAACTCTTTTGTTGTAGATCCTCGCCACTTTCTGTTTCTGTAACAGCAAAGCATTGTACGCTTGGATTCTCAACTCATCTAGTTCTTCTAGCTCCATGATCATTGCTTCATTATAATGCTCAAGGGAAAGTTCATTTTGCTTTGCCACTCGCATTGATGGCACCATAATCTCCAATGGGAGCACTGCATCATGGCCAAAGGTAAGGGAAAACGGACTCACTCCGGTGGCAGTCCTCTTGGATGTTCTGTATGCCCACAAAGTTTCTGATAATAGCCTTGGCCAATCCCTAGGATTCTCTTCCATCATCTTTTGTAGAATTTTTATCAACACTTTATTTGACGCTTCGGCTTGCCCGTTTGACTGTGGGTAATGAGGGGATGAGTTTATCAATTTAATTCCATAGTCTTCTGCAAACTCCCTCATATCTGAGCCAGTGAACATAGTTCCCTGATCCGTGGTCAATGACTCTGGAATTCCAAATCTATGAATAATATTCTCTTTCACAAAGTTAATGACATCCCCTTGCTCCGCTTTCTTCAACGGCACTGCTTCTACCCATTTAGTGAAAAAATCTGTAGCCACAAGGATGAACGAGTGGCCTTTAGATGATGAAGGGTAGATTTTCCCTATTAAGTCCATGGCCCAGTCTTTGAATGGCCATGGTTTGACAACACTGTGAAGTTCATCGGCCGGAATTCTTTGGATGTTCCCGTGTCTCTGACATGGCTGGCATCCCCTAGCATATTTGATGCAATCTTTCAGGATGGATGGCCAATAGTAGCCATACCTCCTTATCAACCATCTCATCTTTATTCCAGATTGATGCGCTCCACACACTCCCTCATGAACTTGCTTCATGATCTCCAAAGCCTCTGGGAAGCCTATGCATCTGAGGAGCAGACCATCTAAACCTTTCCTGTACAAATCATCCTCCACTAAAACGTAATTAAGAGCTCTCATTTTTAAACCATGTGGAATATCTTTCCCGGTTGATTCTAGCACCATTTTCATGTCATCCCTCCAGTCCCCAGCTAAGTTTACATCCAAGTTGAGCGTGTCTACCTGAATCCCTCTTTGCTGAATTGAAGGGTGGTTTTTCTTTTGAATCAACACCAGCCTGTGTGTAAGTTCCGGAGACATCTTCAATCCCGAAGCAACCTGTGCCAACTCGTCTGCCTCTCAATTTTCTTGTCTTGGGACGTGTACTAATGACACTCCCTCGAAATCATCTAGAAGTTGGGATGCAGCGGTATAGTAAGGAGCTAAGGACAAACTTGTGCATTTGAACTCCCCTGACAGTTGTTTGAGTACCAGCTGAGAATCCCCTGATATCAATAACTCTTTTGCCCCTAAGTCTTTCAGAATTTCCAATCCAATTACCAGTGCTTCGTATTCCGCTTGATTGTTGGTGCATGGGAAATCCAAATTAAAGGATAGAGCGGTTTTCACACCTCTTGGGGAGGTGATCACAATACCAGCTCCAGCTGCTGTTTCTGTACTTGATCCATCAAACTTCAACTCCCAGGGTTGAACTCCCACTCCACAAACTGGAAACCCAACCTGTTCTCCAATAAACTCATCAAGTGAAGGGTGATCAGCTAAAAAATCGGCGATAGCTTGGCCTTTTACTGATTTTTGGGGATAATATGTCAATGTAAACTCGGCCAATGCTAAAGACCATTTGCCAATTCTCCCAGAGAGGATTGGTCTATTAAGCATGTATTTAATCAAATCGGTTTTAGCCACCACAAACACTCTTGATTGAATCAAATAATGTCTTAACTTAGTACATGCATAATACAGTGTTAAGCATAGTTTTTCAATCACAGATTATTTCACCTCTACTGGAGTAAGGAATCTACTCAAATAATAGATGGCTTGTTCATTTCCCTCATGATTATTTTGAACTAGTAGGCATCCAATTGACTCATGAGCAGCAGAGATGTATAATTTAAGGGGCATTCCATACCTGGGAGGCATCAGAACAGGTGGGTTAGATAGATAACCCTTGATCACATCAAAAGCTTTCTGATGCGACTCCTCCCATTTGAACTCCCCGCTGTCTTTGAGCTTCAACAGCTGTGAAAACTCCTTTGTCTTCCCTGCAAGGTTAGAGATAAAAGGCCTCAGGTAATTCACTTGCCCAAGGAAGCGTTGCAACTCTTTCTTGTTTCTAGTCGGATTTGCTTCCATAAACGCTTTGGCTTTGTTTTTATCCACTTCAACTCCCCTCTGGTGCACAAGAAATCCCAGAAAGTTTCCTGCCTTCACGCCAAATGCACATTTCAATGGATTTAACTTCAATTCATATTGCCTCATTCTTTGGAAACTCTTCCTCAAGTGCTCAATGTGATCAGTAGATTGTTTAGACTTTACAACGATATCATCTATATATACTTCAATATGATGTCCTATCATGTCATGAAAGATGGAGTTCATGGCTCTTTGATACGTGTCTCCCGCGTTCTTTAGCCCGAATGGCATAACAAGCCATTCAAACGTACCAACAGCTCCCGGGCATCTGAATGCTGTTTTGTGAGTGTCAGTCTCAACTATTTTGATTTGGTTGTAGCCCGAGAACCCGTCCATGAAAGACAACAACTCATGTTTAGCCACTGAATCAATTAACATATCAGGTATCGGCATCACATATACATCTTTGGGAGTTGCACAGTTCAAGTCTCGGAAGTCGATGCATATTCTGACCTTGCCATTCTTCTTCATTACTGGCAAAATGTTTGAAAGCCACTCGGTATATCGGACTGGCTTTATAAACTTGGCCTTCAACAATTTCTCAACTTCCTCTTTCACTTTCAATTCAACTTCTTTTGACATGCGACGAGATGACTGTTGAAATGGTTTGAAACCTTCTTTGAGTGGAAGCCGGTGTTCGACCAATTTTCGGTCCAACCCTGGCATGTCATCATAACTCCATGCAAAACAATCTTTGTATTCCTTCAACATGCTGATCAAGTCTTGCTTCAACTGCTCTTCCAGTAGCTTACTCACATATACTACTTTTGGATTCTCAAGCTCCCCCAAGTTAATCTCTTCCAATGGGTCTTGAACTTCACGTTGGACATCTTCCAGTTGAGATGGCGCCATCAACAACTCATCGACTTGGAGCTCATCATCTTGGTATTCTTCTTCTTGGACAACTTCAGTTCCATAAGTGTCTCATGCTTCCTCTTCCTTTAGTTTTTCCAGTACTTGCTGCACATGTGCCTTCCATATAGAGGTTGCAGCTACCTCCTTTTCTTCTTGGTTCGAATCAATCATCAATCTCCTCAATCAGTGACTGAATTGTCGGCCTCGACGGCACGATAACAGTAGGTTTGAGGATTCTTTCCAACACCGAGCTTGGAGTTGGTGTTTGCATGTACAGTGGATTTTCTTTCTTGCTATTGCTACGGATTTTGATGGGCCCAAAATCCCCATTGTAATATCTGGCTTCTACTGCACTTGCACTTGTTTGAACGGTTGTCCATCCGCTTCTACGACCTCCACGTCATCCCCCTTCCAAAATAACAACAGTTGGTGCATTGAGGATGGTATGCACTGGTTTGCATGGATCCAATCTCTGCCTAACAACGCTTGGAAGTTGGCGGAGGAGTTTACCACGAAGAATGCACATAAAGATGACATACTCCCCACAGTAACATCAGCGGGGAGTACCCCAATGGTCTTGGTAGTTTCTCCTGTAAATGCAGCAACCGAAACTTCTGAAGGAATCAAGTCTTCCTCATTTTTGCCCAGACTTTTCAACATTCTTACTGGGAGAACGTTTACCGCTGAGCCATTGTCAATCAACACTCTAGACACTTGCTTTCCATTCAAGTGGGCTTTGATGTACAACGGCCTTATGTGCTTGGTCATGGCCGGTGTAGGCTTTTCAAGTATCACCTGCTGAGGCTTGTTTCGGTGACCCTCCTTGATAATCACTTTTGAACTCCCTTCAGGGAGTTTACTTGGCTGATCTTCTTTTTGCGACGATTCATGAGGTATCAACTCCCCGTTCCCTTCTTCTACCATTTTAAATCTCTCGGGTAGTATCACCACTCCAGTGGCACAATCCACAGTGATGTGAAATTCCCCAACGCGAAAATTAATTGATTTCCTCGCTTGATCATCCTCTTCGCTTAATAAATCATCATCGTCTTCAACAAACTTGTCCTCAGTAGCCGATCTTCCAAACTTTGATTTACTCCCCACTGGCTCCTTGGAGACTGGAACATCAATTTTGGATTCATTCCTCAGCTTAGCGGACTCCTCTCTTCTTGCAATAGCTCTTTCTCTCAACAGTCGTCTCTTTTGTGTCCTAGTCGGTGGCCTAGGGAACTTTTTGTGTTGGGCCACTCTCCAAGACTCACTAAACTCCCCTCTGGCTGGAAGGACGTATCTCGGCTTTACTCCACTGTTCTCAATCATTTTTCCTTTTGTGATTTCGTATGAACGCCGTTCTCTGCCTTGATCAGCTGATAATTTTCTAGTTTCCACCATTCGTGACTCAAATGCATATGCATTTCCCCTGTCCGAATACCTTTGACGATGATTGCAAGATGACTCCCCTCTAAACCATTGTTTCTCCACCACTGGTCTTTCAAGGAAATGTTGATTCCTCGGCCTAAAGGCCGCGGATTCACCAACATTTCTGGGGAAACGTGGTTGAATTGTGCGCATTCGATTGGCACTATGCCTTCCAGATGCTTCAAACATTTGACCCTTTGGAATCCAGTATTTCTTGATTACTCGGTCTTTCACTGCAAAGGATCGGCTTCTTTTCTCATTGAGAAGATCCCTCAAATCTGTCACATTCACATTAACCAAAGCTACCGGGGGGAAAGGATCATCATCCACCGCCATAGACTCTTGTTTGTTGGGGAATTTCACAACTCCCTTGTTAATCCTATCTTGCAAAATGTTCTTGAACGCCCAACAAGATTTGGTGGCATGATTATAGGAGTTGTGGTATTTACAATACTCTCGTCCCTTCAGCTTTTCTGTAGGTGGCATTTTGTGATCAGGCGGGAACGTGATGAACTTTTCTTTCACCAAGAAGTCGAAAACTTCTTCGGTCTTTGATACATCGAATGTGTACTGCATGTCTTTGGGGAGTTGGGAGCTGTTCTTCTCTGTTGGCTTCTTTTTTAGCAGGGGAACTGTGCAAGACCCGGCCGATTGCATCTCTGCCAATGCCACCTCTTCCACCTCCTGATAATAAGACCCCATAGTAGTTTTCTTCTTGTACGACTCTTCACGCAATAGTTCTTCGTATTCAGCCACTTTGGCAGCTAGCTCGAAGAAATCCCTGAACTCCATTCCCTGGAATTTCTTCCTCAATTCAAAATCTAGCCCCTTTTGTGCCATTTTCACGAACTCGGTCTCCGGTAGGAACACCTTGCACCTATTCTTCATCTTCTTGAACCTGTCTATGAAATATTCCACAGACTCTCCTTTCTTTTGAGTGACTCTGGATAAGTCCGCAATGCACACTTCAGGCTCTGTTCTATAGAATTGGATGTGAAATTGCCTTTCCATCTCTTGCCAACTCATTACTGAATTTCTGGGGAGTGAAGCATACCAGGCGAATGCAGTCGCAGTGAGGGAATTCGGGAATAGCCGCAACTTTAGATTGTTGAAGTTCTCCAAGTTGGCTAATTCCCCGCACTGGATAGTGAATCTGGCTATGTGTTCCATGCTGGACTGGCCATCCTCCCCGGAGAATAAACTGAAATCATGAACTCTATAACCCCTTGGGTACGGGTTATTCACGTCAATGTAGTCTGGATAGGGTTTGTGGAACTCTGGGCGGCCAATCTGTTTCAAGGCCGGCCCATATAACTCTTGAACAGCTTCTCTCACCATTTCTGGATCAATCCCGTGCATGTTCCGAGCGGGGAGTTGGTGATGGTAGTAATTTGCCCCCCGAGCTTGGAACCCTGCATTTAAACCAAAATTACCTCCTGGTACGCCCCCATCCACTCCTTGATGATCCATGTGGGACATGTCATCATAAGCTCCCGGTTGGTACAGAGGATTGGTCACACTGTACACTTGAGTAACTGGTTGTTTCGAGCTCCCCACTCAGTGAGCACGTGGATATGGCTTTGATCTTCCACCTAAAGTTTCTTCTCTCTTGTGAGGTAGTGTGTACCTTCTCTCTGGATGATTTGGGAGAGTGAACTCCGGGCGGCGAGGATCGCCAGCCCTTGAGTTTCCAACTCCCTGGTCGAATTCCTGGACTTGGTTGCTTCCTTGGCCAGTCTCTTTGACAGTGGTATTTTGCTCCCCTCTGGTAGATTGATTCGGTCTACTCAGTAAAGTCTTCAAACAGTCGGCCATTGCCTTGGACAGGGCCAGTGAGATTTCCTCAATCTTTATAGCAGTTAACTCTTCCATCACCTTGTTTGAAACTTGATCGTATGTAGTAGGAATCTGCAGATCTACTTCTTCAGTATGTGGTTCAACAGTAGGTTGCTCTGGCTGTGGAACCTGAGTTCCCTCTTGATTAGCCAGAGACTCCCCACTCTCCTGGTTGACATTTTCTTTTCTCCTTGGCGCCATAGTGCGGGTCCCACTGGGCGTGCCAAAAATATGTTTGCACAATATTTGGTGTTGCGGGCGTGCCAGGTGCGAAGTGCACCAATTTGCGTAAAAACAACGAAAATCTAACTTTTAAAAACTTGACGATTATGGATACTAAATTCGACCGTCGGTTCTAATCTCCTAAAATGACTACGACGCCAAAATAAAGAAAACTACTGGAATTTGGGGAATAAACTCCTGACATCATTTATATTTTCAACAAACAGTAGGAATTTACAAAATATGGAAATATAACACAAATAATTGCTGAAATCTAGAACTAGAAGACGCTAGAAATGTACTGGAAATACTTGAAAACTAGTGCAATGAAAGATTGAATTTTGCAGAGCGTATTTGCAGATTTTGTTTGTGTAGAGTTCTGTTGTGTGTAGGAGTTCTCAGTGTTTGCCGATCCCTTCTTTTTCTTCGCTTTGAAAGGTAGTTTCTTCCACTCCCCCATGAGCCCCTGATTTTTCCCACTACCTTCGCACGATTTCCATTTCTTTCCTCCCACGTTGTAATCGGTTTAACTCGATAAGAATTGAATTGATCTGTTATGGGCTTTTATAATTTAATTGGGCTTAACATTAAATTGGGCTTTCATAATTAATTATTTTTAGCCCAAACACAATATAATAGTAACACAAGCGCGAACGTTTCTGTCGTTACGGTCTCCCGTCAACTGTTATTTTTGGCCATCTATACGCAGTACATCAATATTGTGATTATCTTTAGATTAACCTTGGTTATATCTCATTAATTCAGATAACCCGACTTAAATATTTTTTTTCAAAATAAATATGAAGTTGGGAATTTAATCGATTAACAATTCATGTCAATATATTTCTGTGCGCAACGCTACATATTTCATATATGATTGGCTTACGTGTGTTTCGACGTTTAAACTTGAGTTTTCTCTTTAGTCACCCTCTAAACAATATCGATATTAAGGAAATTCTAATTTTGTTATTTGACAACTTTTAATGGATCATGGGGAAATCCATTTTGATTATTAATATTTCCTAAAGTAATATCATTTTAATAATAAACAGTGACGTAACCAAAAAATTTGTGGCAAAAACTTGTGTGAGACGGTCTCACGGATCGTATTTTGTGAGACAGATCTTTTATTTGAGTCATCCATGAAAAAAATATTATTTTTATGCTAAGAGTATTACTTTTTATTGTGAATATTGATAGGGTTGACTTGTCTCACAGATAAAGATCCGTGAGACCATCTCACAAGAGACCTACTAAAAATTTGTTGTTTCACATTTTATATATAAATAGATTTCAGTATGCATAATATATGCTTTATTTTGTTACATTAGCCACGTAGAATATCACATGTGTCAAATTATCCATATCTGGTAAATTTAGTAACTTTGAGTATATTAAAATTATGGACTTAAAGTCTAACTCCACGTCAAAAACTACCTCAAGGTAACATAGCATGATATGTAGTAGAGGATTTGGACCAAAGAAATTTTAAGGAAAAAAATAGCCAAACATACTTATCATGATGGTAGATAATCGAAAATATTATCACTAATATAGATTCAAAAAATAAATATCAAAGACCAAAATACAATCATTTATTTGTGATGTTAATATGGTCAAATAGTAGAGTTTTTAAATATGTGGTGAGGCTGATATGTTTTAACTAGTTGTTTTCCAAACACAAACTTATCATTGGATTTTTGCTGATGACTTTCTATTTGAATGCGATTTCCATGTCTCTACTTAGAGGTAGATTCTTGAGGAATGAAAGGCCAGTTGTTTTCTCGTATTAATTTCGATACATTGAAGATCTGGTACTAATATATGATATTTGAGTACAAAATCTTTCGGATATGACATTAATATATGATTTTTTTGACACTCAAACATGTATAACAAATATTGATGTTAATGACACGTTTTTTCTCAGATGAAAATCGGTATAAAACATTGAAATATGATACTGATATACGATATTCAAGTACAAAATGTTTCAAATTTGCTAACAATATTTTTTTTGAGTACCAGAAAATGTAAAACAAATGTTGATATTTTCGATATAGTACTAATATATGATATTTGTGCACAACCAAGTGTAACAAGTGCTGATATTAATATAGTTGTTCCAATTTTATATACTCAAAATTTTATTTTTTTGTATCAGATATATAACAGTTATTACTCAAACGTCAAATATTAGTTCCAAATTTTAAAAGTTTTGTACCGAATTTCATCCGAAAAACACATGTAGGCCCAGAGAGTGCATAATTTTTTTTTGTGTGAATCAAAGCCTTCAAATTTTTTTTGGTACAACGGGAACTGAATACAAATCAATCCAGTGATCAAGTTCAATGAACTGATCATATTCATCTTGCATTTTGTTTCGTAATATTGTGATCTTATTTCATGGTTTCGTACTTCTCCAATATGTGTGTGTGTGTACCGTGCACCCATTTCTTGCTTCATGCTCTTCATAAATGCATGAGAAGTAAAAATGTTAATTATATGTTGGGGAGAACATATGTGAGAACCTGAAATTCCAGCAGTAGCAGCAGCTGGCCAAATTCAGCAGAAGCCAACGATTTCAGCAGCAACTCATATTTCAGAAGATGACATTTTCCAGCAGACCGAATCCAGCAGACAAAATCCAGAAGCAGAAGAGCGAATTCCAGCAGACAGTTACTGTTTACTGTTTCAGCTTAGACTTGTAACTGAAGCATTTATCACGGAATAAAGGTGGTTAATGGCAGATTATAGCCATTAAATGGGGAGCTAACAGTCAGAATATTTGCCTATAAATAGCACCCTCAACCTCTGAATTGGTGTTACACAAATCTTGAATTATCACTTGATATATTTGAAATAAGAGAGTGCTTATTTTCGGGCAGTAGAAAGCAGTAGCGAGAGCAAGCCTATTTCCAGAATTCAACCGAAACTCTCCAGCAAATTACTGTAAGTGGGCTTATGTATAAATATCTTGAAAACCGTTTGATGATTTTTGATTTAAAGCAAAGTATGTTCTTGAATCCTGTTATCTGATTTCGAAGCACTGAAACTTAGTGAACTAATGGTAGGAATATATATTCTGAACATTACTGATTACTGGCCTCACCCCTTAGAAGAGATAACATATAGGAGACTGATATCTGTTTAGCCATGAAATTCACGAATGTGCTCAGTGCTTATTTGATAAACTTCTGATTTCCGACTACTGAATACCGATTACTGATTTCTGAACACTGATTTCTGTTATGAAAATAAGAATTTCTGTATATTTTCGTATTACTGTTCTGTAGGAAAATGATTTCGAAAACTGGGAGTTATTCCCGCCCCCGCTTACTGAGTGACAACCATATCACTCACCCACCAAAACATCTCAGATAAGAACGATGAAGAAAGGCTAGAAGAAGAGGAGCAAATTCAGTTATGGGGCTGGTGAAGAAGATTGTTAATTCTCAGTTTTATTTATGTTGTTTTCCGTTGCGTCTGTAAGACATTGTGATGTCTGGTTTGTTTTACATTTCCGCTGTAAAACATTAATTATTCGAGTTTGTATCAGACATTGAAATATTCAGATTTATGAATAAAAGACTGGTTTCTGAATTTCGTACTTCTGAGGCTTGTTGTTTTCGAATTTAAATTTGAGAGCAACGCCGGTATCAACCAACCCCCGTCCCGGACGTGACAACATAAATAAATCATCACTCAAGAAACTTGATTTTTGTTTTCTGGGATGAGTTTGGATCTAGTTAATGACAAAAACTTGTGTGAGACGGTCTCACTGGTCGTATTTTGTGAGACAGATCTCTTATTTGGGTCATTCATGAAAAACTATTACTTTTTATGTTAAAAAAATTATTTTTTATTGTGAATATCGGTAGGATTGACCCGTCTCACAGATAAAGATTCGTGAGACCGTCTCACAAGATGTGAGGCCCGGGGCCCAAGGGGGCGGAGGGTGATCGCCGGTGCCATGAGGTTGCACGGACAATGAGCGACTCCTGGCAGGCTTCTAGGCGGAGGGAACATGAATGAACCAATCTTACACCGAAATGAGAGCGATTTCGAAATTGTTCAATGTAATGGACTGTACAGTTGAAGAGGGCTTAAAAGATTTGATATGTACTACTCATATCAAGAAAGTGCATCTTCTTCTCGGTAGCTTATCACATAAGAACTCCAAAGTTAAGCGTGCTTGACTTGGGGCAATTTTGGGATGGGTGACCTTCTGGGAAGTTTCCTAGGGTGCGTGTGAGTGAGGACATAAGCACGCTGGAAAGACTCGTCTTGATACAGTGAGGACAATCGTCGAGTTTGGGACGTTACACAATAAACCTACTCTTAGTTAATATTCCTAATCGTGGTCAAGTCAGAAACCATCTTAAACCTCGTTTTGTCAAACTAGTAATAATGATTATAGTAATGATAATGATTAAACCACCGGGAAAGAAATGTCCCTCAATTACATAAAAAAAAAGTTTAAAAATTTTGGAAGGAGGAGCATCGTTTCTGGAAAAAAGAGCATGCTGCGATGAAGATTGGAAATATAAGGTGGATATGTAAATTGATTTTGATGAAGATTGATTTTATAATTTATTTAGATTGTTACGTTTATGATTTGTGTTGTATCTCGTTTTTCATATATACTTAACATATTGAAAGATGTTTTATGTAAATTTTTATTGATATTTAAAATAGTTATTGTTTCGATTAGTAAGTTATAATAATAATTGTTTTTTTACAGTTTTTTTTACATGTTTTTACATTTTATATTCAAAATAGATTTATAAGTAATAATTCAATGGGTTGCTGCTCAATGTTTAATTAATAGGTAAACAACAACAAAATATCTTAAATATAGAAAATAGCATCGGTTCTTAACCGTTGTCTTTCACTATCAAAGACAACGGTTTTTAACTGATATGGAATCCGTTCGAGTGGGTCTCATGTGAGACTGTCTCACGGATCTTAATCTGTGAGACGGGTCAATCCTACCCATATTCACAATATAAAGTAATACTCTTAGCATAAAAAATAATACTTTTTTCATGGATGACCCAAATAAGAGACCCGTCTCACAAATATGACCCGTGAGACCGTCTCACACAAGTTTTTGCCATAAAGAGTGAGTCTCATGTCAGACCGTCTAACGGATATTAATATGTGAGACGGGTCAACCCTACCCATATTCACAATAAAAATTAATACTCTTAGCATAAAAAGTAATATTTTTTCATGAATGACCCAAATAAGAGATCCGTCTCACAAATACGACCCGTGAGACCGTCTCACACAAGTTTTTGCCAATACAAAAAACGACTCATCAAATTTGGGTTTTCCCCATTAAAGAGATTATTATTATTAAAAAATATTTAGTTCCTAAATATCTCATGAAAAAATATATTAATTATTTTGAGATGATATTGATAAATATATAAAAACTAGGACATTTTTGTACGCAACATATTTATCCATTTAAATAATTATCTATACATCATAATTTTTTCTTTTTTCAAATTAATGATTTTTCACATATTTTTTTTATTAAGAATAATATAATTAAATAAAAATTTAATAATATATTGTCCTTTTGCACGCTTAAACAGTTGAATAATTAACTAAATATAATAATTTTTTTATTTTTAGATTAATTATTTTTCATTTGTTTTTTTTACGAGTAATATATTTATCTAATTTTGTTTAAATATATATAAATATAGAGAAAATTATGTTTATCTAATTTTTAAATAATATTATTTTTACATGAAGATAGATATATATATACTGTATATATCTTTAAATTTTAAAAAATTATTTCAAACTGAATATTATTTATGTCAATTAATTATTAATTTAAAAAATAATAAAAGGTGATATGTTATAGTTAGGTACAAAATTTATAGAATTTTATAATAAAAAATATATATAAAAATATCTATAAAACTTTGTAAAAAAATCTTCAAGAATCCATGTAAATCTATCTATTTATAAATATGTGAACATCAAATCCACGTAGAAATTTATCATGACTCTGATTGGAATACAATAGCACTAAAAGTTCTTGACTGCAAAAAAATCCAATCTCTCCCCCCATTGGAGAGAAGAAGAAAACGATGGCTTCTGAATTCGCCAACCTTTTCGATCGTCTTCCAACAGAGTTGATCATCTCTATTATTGAAAAAATCTCGGATGTCAAGTATCTATGCGTTTGCTATTCGGTCTCCAAGCTTTTCGCCGCACTTGTTCCTCAAACACGCTTTGTCTCTGTGCGAATTCCATCCGCAATTGACCGCTCATCTGCTGATGAAGAAGAACAGGTTTGGCCACCGGAAATTAAAAACTTTCTGAAAAAACTTTGTCGCGTGGAATATGTAACTATTCGGTTCTCTCTCTGCGATCCTATGATACCCCAAAGATATTCGGGACCTTTGGTTAGGTGGAAATCTGATTCTTCTCGATTCATCCTAGTTGTCGCCGAGAATTGTACAGACGATTCCATAGTCGAATCCAAGAGTGAATTGATGACACATGAGTGGTTTTTTGCTATCAGTTATTCGATTAGAATCCACCTGTATCATTTCGCAACGAGGGGTCTTCATATAAAAGAGCTTCTTCCTGTTCTTCCTAATCTAAAGAAGGTTTCAGTAGTTGAATCTTTGGAGCAGGGGAGTTTTGTCTGGGAAGAAGACATCGATAGTATGAAAACCGACGTAAGATCGTCGGGGGATAAGGATGTTCTCTGTCTGAAACTGTGGAGTGCCCCGTCGGTAAAACTGCCGATCACTGGATGTACCATGAAGAACGTGACCCTTATTTCGATCACAGAAATAGGTCTCCGTGGTTTCATGGAAGAGAGTTCATTCGAAGAGACAGAGTACCGCGAACTTGCCATGATCATGATGAAGGAATATCCCCGTTATCAAACTAGTTTTCCACTTCTCTTGGAATCCCCGATTGCCTGGATGAAAATTTTGGCATTGTGTATTTTAGATGCGAGATACAATAGAACTTATTGGATATGATTGGGTTAGAAATTATTATAAGAAAATTCAGGCAAAATTCAGAGTAGTAAAAAAAAGAACTTATACTTTTTTAAAAATAAAATTTCCTTAAAATGCGTACTTGGTAAACTTCGTAACTTGGTAAGTTTTTTTTTGATGACGTAAGAACCCGCGGCCGCTACGTTTCGATCGTTGTTAAACTTCGCAACTAACGCAATAGTCTGCAAACCACACTATCTAGATAAATCGCATTGGTCAAGCCCTGTGCGACAGGTTCTTCCGAGAAGATGTTTATAAGAAAAATCAAACGACTAGTCATTGGTCAAGCGCTCGCCAGCTCCATAAACTCGGACACTCCTTGGATGCTATTAGTGATTAAATTGTGGTTATCACCTTTAGGATTTTTTTTGCTATGCATCTTTATTGACGCATTGCTTGTCATCAAATAATTTTTTTAAAAAAAATAAATGTAGTTTATCGATTAAATATTATTTTATCAATTAATAAAAATGAGCAATTATATATTTTATTATTAAATATATTTATTTCAATCTTATAATACTATAAAATAAAATATTATTATAAAATATAAGAAAAATTACAATTATATTAATAATAATATATATTTATACAATCCTCCGATCGACGATGTCGCCGCCGCGCGAAAGATCTTCTGATACCATATTACACAGAGAGCAAGAGATTGAATATGGGGAATGTTCCTTCATTGAGAGAAGAATGAAAAATCTGCTGTTCAACTGTACAATGAGTTCTATTTATATTTTTCTGTTTTCAACATGGTACCTCAGTCAAGCCTCCATCGGTACTTACCTTCGTTCAAATTTCTGCTCATCTTTAATCAAATTCCTTGAAGGGATGTCAACATCAACCACATGAAAAACTCAGGTACCAGCCGTGCGACCCTTTTAGGAAACAGCGTCATCTCTTGGCTTTGTGTCAATGGAATTATAATTAAAACCACCAAAGAAACTTTATCTATGTAATCCAATACCGAAATTAGGACCCAAACAGTTTACACAAAAAAAAAAAGTGTATCGTACCCGGGATGTAAACATGCAATGCAAAGCAAAGTTGCCCTCCATGTGGCGGAAGCTACGGACTGGATTGGGTTGATCGCTTTGAACTAAGTAATCAAATGTACCTTTCACAAGCAAAACGTCAGCAGTTGGGAGACGAACATTACTTAAGAAGAAGAATGCACAGAAATGTGTACAGTCGGGGATATTACCCAGTGAATTAGGCGAATGGAGTACAGACAGAGGAGGTGGGGGGAGACTGACGGGTAATTGGGTCGGGTCGGTGACGCAGCGACTTCGGATTCTGAATCGGAGCCGGAGAAAGATTCCACATACGTGAGACGACGCCCTCATAGCTTCCATCTCCTCCTTGGCCCTTTGGTCAACCTTGCTTATTATTCATTATATTATTCATTAATATTCATTTTTTGTGTAAACTGAAAACATATTCTAGTGAATATTTTGTTTTAACTGTGTATAATTATTTATGTCTTAATTTACCTACATAAATCATTTGTGTGATAAAGTACTATAACACCGAACACAATACATATATCTGAAACGCACAATTCTTCTATTATTTAGTAATTGTAAATATACGATACAATATAATAGTAACACAAGCGCGAACGTTTCTGTCGTTACGGTCTCCCGTCAACTGTTATTTTTGGCCATCTATACCAGTACATCAATATTGTGATTATCTTTAGATTAACCTTGGTTATATCTCATTAATTCAGATAACCCGACTTAAATATTTTTTTCCAAAATAAATTTGAAGTTGGAAATTTAATCGATTAACAATTCATGTCAATATATTTGTGTGACCCTTATTTCGATCAGAGAAACAGGTCTCCATGGTTTCATGGACGAGAGTTCAATTCATTCGAAGAGACAGAGTGCCGCGAACTTGCCATGATCATGATGAAGGAATATCCCCGTTATCAAACTAGTTTTCCACTTCCCTTGGAATCCCCGATTGTCTGGATGAATATCTTGGCATCGTGTATTTTAGATGATTCATCCAGGCATCGTGTATTTTAGATGAGATACAGTAGAGTTCATCGTAGGTCTCTTTGATACATCATTTTTTTTCAAATTTTTCTTGGATATATTGTTTTATTCTGCATCTCAATTTATTTTTCTAGAATTAATTTACTTCATTATAGAGATTAATCGATCTTATAGTACATTGAAAAAATATTATATGAAGATGTTTATCGAGAATGATAGCTCGGTTTAAGCAAAAAGTGGAGGGAAACAGTTTAATTAATAAATTGATTCTTGAATAATAAAAATAAATAAATAAACTGATTATTACATATTGGTGAATTGATGAAAATAGTTTACACACACACACACACACACACACACACACATATATATATATATATATATATATATATATATATATATATATATATATATATATATATATATTGTAGAACCAAGCGTTTGCCGCTTTACCAAAAGCTATAGCTAGTGGTAATGGTGCAAATCAAATTTTTTAAACCGCACAGTAGTTCAAACACCACGGTTCAATAGCTCTACCAAACAGGGAGAATTATTGCATTCAACATATATATATATATATATATATATATATATATATATATATATATATATATATATATATATAATCTTGGATAAATGAAAGAAAAGAAGAGGAAGAATAAGGAGTTGTAAAGGAAGTGAGATGTCTCAAATGTGACTTGTACCATATTGAGAAAATAACAAAATGAAGTCTCCCTAATAAACTCTAAGTTGAGAAAAGGTTTGGGCCCCAAGGGATACCAGAAGTTTTTAGAAAAGGGAAGACGTTAATAGGCTGTGGCTTGATGAAACACACACGTGCGTGCGCTCGACTCGGCCCCAGCCCGGTTTGGCTCAGTGTTGTGTGGTCTTTTGACCGTACTAATCTTTTTTGGACAAAATTTATTGGAAAATAATTTTGTTGACAAGCACCTACACAGGAAAAACAGAAACCAGCGTGCATGTGAGATCACATTTTACAGAAGGTGCCGCACATATGCGCTCTAGAGTCCGCGCACATGCACGCGACCTACTGTTTTCTACGCACATAGGCAGAACAAGGCGCGCATATGCGCGAGCCTTTTTGGAAATCTCTCATGCGTTGTTTCAGAAAAAAACATGCGTGTCCCTTGGCTTCTTTTGCACCAAACATTGTGTTCTTTGACTAGAATTGTGGCTCTTCGATGCATCCGTTCTGGAAAGACATGTCTCTTCTACACATCCAATGATCACTTATAAATAATCACTCCATCCATCATTCAAAAGGTTGGAAAATTTCATGCCATCTAGTTGCATTTTATCCTCTTCAATACTTGAAAGTTCTTGCATAGTTTTGTTAGTTGATTTCGAGATTTGAAGTGCTGCAACTCTCGACGTGAAGTCGTTGTATCTTGGGGACGATTGCCTACAACGTACTATATACGGACAATTTCGTCTTGCGGAAAAAGGTTTTTCCTTGCCTCGACTTAAAATTGGTGCTGCTATTTTTCAGAAACGAGTGTATTCTAGACAAAATATATATATATATATATATACATAAAACACAAAGTAATTCTTTAATAAATACACACACATCTACACACACCGACCACCATATATATA